>NW_006287910.1:1490865-1515775 GCF_000327345.1 Myotis davidii | reverse complement strand
AATTATTTTGAGATATTTCCGCGTTGTCAAGTGTATCAAGAGATAATCCCTTTGTATTGTTCAGATGCATTCTTTTATGGCTACACCATGTTTTGTATGTCTGTTCCCTTGTCAGTGGATGTTTGGGTGGCTTCCAGCTTTGGCCCTCGCACACAAAGCTGCTCTACAAGTCTTTTATGAACACGACTCCAGTTATCTTGGGTTATACACCTAAAAGGAGAGCGGCTGGTGGTACAATAATTGTTAACTTTTTTAAAAACAGCCAAACTCGCCAAAACCGGTTTGGCTCAGTGGATAGAGCGTCGGCCTGCGGACTGAAGGGTCTCAGGTTCGATTCCGGTGAAGGGCATGTGCCTGGGTTGCGGGCGCATCCCCAGTGGGAGATGTGCGGGAGGCAGCTGGTCGATGTTTCTCTCTCATCGATGTTTCTGACTCTCTGTCTCTCTCCCTTTCCCTCTGTGAGAAATCAATAACAATATATTTAAAAAAAAACAAAAAAAAACCCAGCCAAACTCTTTTCTAGAGTCACTGAAGTTTTTATAGTCATGCCAGCAGGAACCACAGTCCACCATGGCCTTCACCTACAGGAGGCCAGGAGGCCAAGAGAAATTTCCACTCCGTTTTGTTAAACTCAAAACCATTTGACAGTAACCAATGAAGCACTGCATTTTAAAAGGTGGGGATGGGGTGGGGAGAGGGGAGGGAGCAGCTCAGACCTGACTTTTGAGAGGAGTCACCCAAGGCTAAAGAGAGGAGCGAGACGGGCTGGGATGTTGAGACCAGAGGCCACGAAGCCAAGCCAGACCCCCTGCCTGGCTGCCACTGCTGCTCCCCAAAAGGCCCTAGACACCCAGCAGCCGAGCTGGCACAGGCTACACTGGTCTCCAGTTAACTAAAGAGGCCTCACTGCAAGAGGCCACACTCCGACATTCCTAGAACAGGACTCTCCTCTCACCCCCACCATGTCCGTCCATCTGTCCATCCATCCACAGGGGTTACAAGGGCTAGATCTGGCCTTTGGGAACAGAGCAAGTGACCTACATGCCAGTGTCCCGAGCGAGGCAGCGAACTCCTAAGCTGAGACCCCCTAAAGGCCAAGGTCCTTATGTAGCCAGCACCCTGTGGGTGGCCCACATTCGAGCCCAATGAGCCAGTTCTCAGCATGTTCTCCCAGGGAGGATGCAAGCGCCCAGCCTGGCGAGCAAGATGAATGAACACGGCCTCACAATAGTACCTGCCATGGTCTTCACAGGGCTTATCCAATGACAGACAACTTATCGGGTGATGTTTATTTCGCTGAATCCTCAGAAAGCCCTCTGCCTAGGAAACAAAGGCTCCAGCACAAAAAAGGGACTCAGGCAACTCTGAGGCCCCAGGGTCTCTGTGTGATCCCCCTTCCCCAGGGCAGCCCCAGGGTGGTTATAGAGCAGAACTCACCGCATGCCACTGCCCTATCTGAAACCCACCTCTTCCTTCTCTCGTGGGGCCAGACCCTAACTCCCTCCCATGGCCCGGAGACCCTGCAAACACTTCTCCTGCTTCATCTCCTCCCGGTGGAGGAAGGGGTGAGCGCTGGCCCCAGAGTGGGTCTGGCTGCTCCGGTGGCAAGAGGACTCGCACTTACTTTCTGGATTTGGCACATTCCTTCTTCCAGTTCTTGACCAAAACGGGCACAACTTGTTCCGACGTGTCCTCCTTATTCAGGGACCAGAGGTCAGCGCTCTCCAGGGGCTGTCGGTAGCCCCGGACTATCAACCTGGGCAGGAACACAAGGAGGAGGCGATGAGAGTCGAGGAGAAGTGGAGGAGAATGGCCTTCACTGCACACGCCCGCCACCGCCACCTCACGGCAGGCCCCGCACCAAAGGCAGCTGAGCGACTGGGACAATCTGAATGTGGACGGCCATGTGGGTACATTGAATAATTATTGCTAAATTCTGTCAGGTCACCCAGGAAAAATGGCCTCACTGTTTAGAGATACATACAGAATATTTAGGAGGGAAATACCAGGATGGCTCCAATGTACTTAAAAAAATGTTAAGGCTAAGATGGCAAAGCATTGAGAACTGTTAAATCTGGGTGGTGAGTTTAGTGAGGTTTATTGAACAAGTCTTTTTACATGTGTGAACACTTTCATAATAAAAAGTAAATGTAATAGTTTTAACTTGCTATTTTGAAAGAATTTCAAACTTTCAGAAAAATCACATGAATTGTACAAAGAATTCCTATCTGCCCTTCACCTCATTCCCCAGTTTGCTATATCATTTCTGTCTCTATAAACACACTGTGCGAACACGTTCTTTTCTGAACCGTCTCAAAGCAGGTTGCAGACTCTAAACATTTTACCCCTAAATATCATCCATTCCCTAACAAAAAGGACATGTTCTTATATAACCAGAGAACAATCATCACACTCGGAAATACCAGCATGGATGGCATAGCCCACAGTCCATATTTAAATTTTACGAACTGTCCCTTGCCCGGCTAGTGTGGTTCAGTGGTTGAGCATCGACCTAGGAACCAAGAGGTCAGCGGTTCGATTCCCAGTCAGGGCACATGCCTGGTTGCGGACTCAATCCCCAGTAGGAGGAGCTGATTGGTGATGTTTCTCTCTCTCCCCCCCCTTCTCTCTCTCTAAAAATCAATAAAAACATATTAAAAATTTTAAATTATACTAACTGTCCCAATGGTGTTCTTTAACAATAATTTGAAAAATAATTAGGTCTGAAAAATATTTAATTTTTAAAAAAAATTTTTGTAAAACCTTTATAAAGACAAGGAACAATGCTGATCAGGGGGGAAAAAAGGTTCAAAAAATTCCCGGGAAGATGCTGACAATGTGGGGGAGGGGGAGGAATGTGAAAAAAAAAAAACCCAAACACACACACCAAAGAAAGCAGAAGAGAGCTTATCAGACTGTTGACTGTGGTTGCCTTCTGGTGCTTTCTGTTGTTGATCTATGCATGTTTCTTTTACCCACATTTCCTATGTTGCATGTATATTATGTTCCTGATGGTGAAGGGTTTGAAACAATGGCAATAATAGTAATTATTCCTAACGTTAAAAATACCCAAACCCAAAGCTAAGACAAGAGCATGCAGCTTCTAACTGCCCCAGGCCAAGCCGTCCACAAGGGTTCAAGTGACTGTGGGAACAAGGTCAGTGTCTCTGAGACCCATGTCCGGGGCAGACACACGCAGGGCCCAGCTATGCCATACACTCCCCGCCCTCTGCCAACTCCTCTCTTACCCCCACCCTGGGCAGGAGGGCCAGGCCTTACCCCGTGATCCACCAGAAGGTGATCCTGGAAAGGAAGGATGCGCCAGATTCCGGGCAAGGATTCTAGAGGAGAGAAACACAGGGTGGGGAGGACGAATGATTCCATGTCTCATGTATGGTAACACTTGGAAGCTCACTCTTCCTCCCAAAGGACCAGCAGTCACTCTCACGCCACTAATTTGCACCCTGAAACTATGCCCCTCCTGAGCCTTAAATAAACCCATGGCAGCTCTCCCAGTTTCACCCAGCAAATATTTCTGAGTGTCCCACTAAGTGCAAAGATGGGACAGTGCCTTATCTTGTATCCCCACAGCAACCCAATGCGCGTGGTGCTACTGCTGTCCCCACTTCACTCCATGCGTTCTTTCATTCGTTCATTCATTCAACAAGTATTTTCTGAGCATCTACTGTGTGCCTAGCACCAAGTACACAAATCTCAACAAACAGACATAAGCCCCCTGAAACACCACGGTGGTAGTAGTAATGAGAATAACAACAACATCACTGGCTAGCATTCTCTAATAGCTATAGCTCTATTCTGAGCTCTTTACACAAATTATCTCAATCAAACGTCATAACCTCCTAATGAAGTAGGTAAAAGCATCAACCTCATTTTATAATAGAAGAAACTGAGGAGCCCAGGGGTGAAATGACTGGCCCAGGGTCCCCAGTGAGAAGTGGCAGACACAGGATGTGAGCTCCAGTCAGGCCCTAGAGAGAGAGACATTAATAAATGATCCCGTGAACAAATACAAAACTGCAACTGCGATGGGGATCACAGCTTAAAGGTATGTCAGTGGGATCACTGCTATCGTCCTGGGCTCACAATAACTAAGAGAGCCGACAGGGGCGGGGGCCTGACCCCGTAAGGAGGTCAGGGAAAGGGCTCCTGAGGAAGATGTACAAGGTGAGGTCTGAAGATCGAGTGCAGGACAATGAAGTAAAGGGGAGCAGCAAGGCGGTTCCGCAGTGAGAATAGTATGTACAAAGGCCTGGTGGTATATGACAGCATAACCCCTCCAGGGACTAAGACAGGGTGTGGGCAGTCTTTGCTGGAGGCCACGTACGGAATTTGGGTCTTCATCCGAAAGGCTATGGGAACATGGACAGATTCTCAGCAGGCTCTCAAAAGAACCTCTATCCCAAAGGCACAGAGATGAGCTCCAGTTCAACAACATGCAGACAAGGGAAGGGACAGCAGCATGGAGCCTCTGGGATTACGGACACGGGCCGGCTTCCACTGCTGAAACGTTCAGGTCTAAATTCTGAACTACCAGCTTTAGTGAAGGGGGTACCCGTGCAGCGATGAGCTCTTCGGCTGAGGATGGTACTCAAGGTTCCAGCATTTTTCAAAGATGAGGCATTGAGAGACCCCTGGACCCAGAAGTTTTCCATCGGGGCTCGGTGCACTTTTAGAAAACACCATACCTGCCCCCCGCCCCCCCCCAGATTCTGATTAAGCTGGTTTGGGGTGGAACCAGGGCATCTGAGTCTTTGTTTTTTGCTCCCACAGGCTCCTTGGCAAAGTAGCTGGGCAGGAAATGTACAAGATAAGCCTATAACACCTTGTAACACCCAACACCAAGGAAACTAAAGCTGAGTAGGATTGCTAAAAGGCCTCGGGGGCAATCAGGCGTGGCTCCCACTAGCCCACAAAGGGACAGCCTGAGCTGCCAGAAGGACAGTAAACAGAACGAACTGAAACACATCCCATGTTTAAATACACAAGTTCATACTGACACTGAAAAACACACACAAAACCACTTCTTGATGTCACCGATAAAAGATGCTAGTGAACCAAGTCGTTCTGAACACAGAAAACGGGTAGGAAACAAGCATTTCCCCCCCCTTGGCTAACCTACACCAGAGGGGGACCAAAGAGATGAGGGGAAGTGTCTTTGCATAGAAAGAGTCCAGCTCATAAGTGACGGAATGATATGATGTAAGAAAGTGCACCAGGTTGCAACCACAAGAGAATATGGAAATATTTGATGACATTAAAGATAATAGTCGTAGTGTTTAAAATCATATTCTTTTAGATACTATCATTGGGGCAAGTTGGGTAAAGGGTACACAGGAACTCTACAATTTTTGCAAGTTTTTGTGAGTCAAGTTACTTCAAAATAAGAAGTTATTAAACATTTAAAATCCCTGCCCTGCCCAGTGTGGCTCAGTTGGTTGAGTATCATCCCATGCACTGAAAGGTCACTGGTTCAATTCCCGCCAGTGCACATGCCCGGGTTGTAGGCTCAATCCCCAGTCAGGATGCATGTGGGAGGTGGCCGATCAATGTTTCTCTCTCGCATCAATGTTTCTATCTCACATGGGTGTTTCTCACATTGATGTTTCTCTTTCTCTCTAAAAATTAATAAAAAAATTTTAAAAATATATCCTTGGGTGAGGATTAGAAACAATTTTTTTAAATTCCTTATCTTTCAGAGATACATAGTGAAATCTTTACACGTGTGATGCAGGGTAGAGTCTGGGGCAGTTCATTTTACTATGCTATCCACTTTTGTACACATGAAAATTTCCATCAAGACAAACTTCCCCAGTGATTCAAACACACACCCTGGGCTGAGAACCACCAGACTCCACTCTGGGGCCACAAGGCCTGGAGAAGTTCCCAGCCCTGGCAGCCACCGATTCACCCAGCAGCCCAGGGTCCCAACCCAGACCAAGAGTGGGATCCTGGCACCAGTGTATTTTTAATAAAATCAGTCAGATGCAGCTGGCCACGGACCTACATCCCAGACCAACCTGAAGCAGAGTAAGTTCACACTGTGGAGCCAGACAGACCTAGGTTCAAATCCCAGACCTGCCATTTTCTAGCTGAATGACCTAGGGCAAGTCCTTTCACCTCAAAGCCTCCGTTTTTGCATCTGGGAAATGGGAGCAGTTTGTCCTATTGCTCAGCCCACCTCACAGGACTACAAAGAGGAACAAGTCAAATGAGGTTCATGGGACTCTGTTATAAGCTAAATTCTTCCAACCTAAGGCAGCAATATTATTCGTGGAGGAGGTGGTGGTATTTGCTCTGCAGGCTGTTTTTTTTCCGGAAGTGGGTGGATTAGGGAATCACCAAGGCACCTCAAGTGTGGCCCAATTCCTACCCATTGTGAAAAGTTAAGCAGTGCTGGGCAGAGAAGGGATGGGGCAGAGCTGGCAATGACTCATTTATTTCTTGAGCAAATATTTAGGGAGGACCTGCCTATATGCCAGGAGGCAGCTAAGGGGAGCGGACAGAACTAGGAAAGAGAGAGCACCACATAAAAAGTCCCAACTGAGGGGAAAATGGGCAGGAAGCAAACCAAGACCTAAGTAAATATGTAACTACTAGAGGCCCGGTGCACGACATTCATGGATCCCTCAGCCTGGCCCGCGCCCTTTCGCAGTCCAGGAGCCCTGGGAGGACGTCCGGCAGTTGGACATCCTTAGCACTGCAGCAGAAGTGGGAGACGCTCCTGCCACCACGGCTGTGCTAGCCAGCCATCAGCCCGGCTTCTGGCATTAAGCGTCTGCCCCCTGGTGATCAGTGCGCATCATAGCCACCGGTGGTTCCACCGTTCGGTCAATTTGCATATTACCCTTTTATTATATAGGGTAAACAATGAGAGCTGAAACAAAGGAAAAAAACAGGATGTCAGAGAGAGAAGGGGTGGCAGAACAGGGTGGCTGATGTGTAAGGCAACACAGAGCTAGGTAGTGAATGGGTACGAGTCCAGCTCTGCCACTCAGTAGCCATGGGACCTTGGACACGGGTACTTGGTGGTGCTGAGATTGAATGAGATAAAGCATGTTAAGTACTTAGAACAGTACCTGGCACAGAGCAAAACTCAAGAAATGGTATCAGTAGTATTAGTATAAGTAACAATAGTGAAAACAATAACATCACCTTCCATTTCCCACAGGCCCGTCACACACGGACCCCTGAACCAGATGTTTTATATCCGGTCAGCGAACGAAGGCCCATGGGTGGCCACTGGGAGATACAGTTGTACTGGGACACGGTGATTCCCACTCATATAAATGTCCGTGGCTGCTATAAGGACAGAGTTTAGCAGTTTTAACAGAGACCATGTGGTCTGCGAAGCCTCAATAGTTACTATCTGAACATGTCGGCCGACCCCTGTTCACACCAGACCTCGTAACACCGTAGGACACAACGATTATTAAAGGGGAAACGAGACCTCAATGACAGCCTTCTGCCTCCAAACCCAGTCTTCCTTCAGTCTTGGCATCAGCGCACAGGTGTTCAAGTCAAACCTTGCACAAAGAGGCCTGGCCAACGGGGCAGGTGGGGGCTGAAATGCACCCCGTGCCAGTTTGACAAGACCGTCAGGTCCCGTGCTAGGGAGGAGCTCCATCAGCTTAAAAGAAGCAGGGCCTGTCTCAAAGTCACCCACCCAGGGGAGATGAGTCATCCTTTTCTAATTTGCAGACGCAGGGTGTTAGGCATATACCCACAGGGCCCTCACAAAGGCTGGCCTTCTTTCAAACTCAGGCAACTCCAGCTGTGGGTCAAACACACAGCAGCCTGTGGCCTGAACAACCTTGCACAGACCAGACGGTAAGAATGATGGCCCAGAGGGAAAACACTAATCCTCCCTCCAGCTCCTAAAAATCCCAACTCCTGTGAGAAAATTCGTCCTGCAAATTCCATGAGGCCGGGTTATTACCACGAACATTCCAGTTTCTAATGTGTACACTCCGAGAGCTTTGTCAGATTCGTCTCCCCAGCCCTCCTCCCTCCAAGGGATCCAAACACAGATTTTCAGATTACCACAAGTCATGGTGGTCTGACACAGGGTCCCCGTCACCAGCACAGAGAAGCAAATCTGTATCGACTAGGAACCACTTTCTAAAAGCCCCTCTCTGAAAACAGACAACTGGAGTGCTTCAGTAGCCAAGAACTGATAATAATTTAAAAAGAAGAAGAAGAAAGGGGCTCATGGATGAGGATGCAGACAGCAGACCATTCCACCGAAACCAAGCAGAATGTTCCGGTGTAATTCATTAAAAGCAGAGCTGCCAGCTTGGGGTTTCTGGCCTCTGACACCGAAATGGACTGACTCCTGACCCAGGACGGAGGCTTGTGAACGGGTGCCCCATTCATTTAGAAACGAGAGTAATTCACACAAGCCCTGGCAGAGGCAGAAGGAGAGAGCCTGATGTATGCAAACAGAGCTGCGTTCTTTGGCATCGACATCTGGCTCTGGGTGATTTGGCCAGAAACCATGGGGATTAAACCAATTTGATACAAGAGCCCCAGGCACTGGTTCTTTGAGAATTACTCACATCCATTACCTCTCACACAGTGCAGTGTGGGGACCTTGCCCAGGTCCCCACACATCTTTTCTGGTTTAGGATCTGCCTTTAGTTTGCCTGTCTGCTGGTGACTCCCACTCTGCATTTCCTAAATGCCAGGAGTAAGGGACGAGTAAGACAGGAGGATAGCTGAGAGAAGGAGTTTTTGAAATGTGGCCCCGTCACCAGAATCCACAGTGCCAGGGAATTTGTTAGAAATGCAAATACTGCCCAGTCAGTGTGGCTCAGTGGTTGATTCCCAGTCAGAGCACATGCCCGGGTTGCAGGCTCGATCCCCAGGAGACAGTCAGTTGATGATTCTCATCATTTCATCTCTCTTCCTCCCTAAAATCAATAAAAACATACTTAAAAAAATAAATTTGACTATTGGGGCCCCATCCAGATCTACTGACTCAGAAGTTCTGGGTGTGGGACCCAGGGATCTGTGTTTTAACAAGCCCTCCAGGTGATGCCACGCCTGCTCAGGTGTTGGAACCCAGAGGGAGGGCTCCGGATCCAGCCTCGTGGCTGAGGCAAGACACTTCACCACTCTGGTCCTCCATGTCCCCAGCGATGAAACAGGGGGAGCCCTAGCTGGCTTGGCTCAATGGATCAAGCGTCGGCCCATGGACTGAAGGGTCTGGGTTCAATTCCAGTCAAGGGCATATACCTCAGTTGTAGGCTCAAATCCCGGCCCTCGTCAGGGCACATGCGGGAGGCAACCAATCGCTGTGTCTCTTTCACATCGATGTTTCTCTCTCTGTCTCTCCTCTCCCTTCCACACTTCCTTAAAAAAAGGGGGTGGGGGGGAAGTATCCTAGGACGTGGATTAACAACAAACAAAAATAGGGGGAGATTCATAATTCCGCCTCACTGGGTTGCTTCCAGGATTAATAAACTAATAAATAAAGACAGCACACCGGGCTGCTATCATTATTACTGGCTGGGACGGTTGAAATGTCCAACAATAAAAGAGATGTGTTGCTATGACTTGTAACACTGCTGATTTTTGTTACCTTTCTTGCTTAGAGCTGTGCTAATCACCTCCCTGCTCAGGAACAGTTTCTTCTTCCGTAACACCCACCACCCTCTCCCCATGACCTCAGCAGTCTCTTCCTGGATTTGATGCTCTAGGGCACGCAGGGTCACCGTCCAGTCAACCCTCCGCCCTACCTGCCTGTGTTCCGACAGTGGCTTCCTAAGTCTTCAGAGGGAGGGATCCTCTGAATGCCCCCACCCAGTGTGTCATTCCCCAACTGAAAAATCTCCCAGCAGGTCAGGATTCCAAGGCCTTATGGTGACACACTATTCCACCCCGATCTTTAATGCTCGGCTTCCTGGCCCGTCCTACCCGACCAAGCAGAACTCATGCAGTTCCCGCTCGCTCCCACGCTCCAGCACGTTGCTGGTCCTTTGCACATGCTGGCTCCTCTACCGGAAGCGCTTTCCTGTGCACCCTCCAGCCTTCAACGTCGCTAGCCTGGCAAGGCCTCTCCTTTCTCTGACTCAGGCGTCCGCTCCCCTGGATGCTGGCTGGCCTCGGAGCCCCCGTCCATCCTGCAGCTGCTGGCTTATTAGCCGGCGGCCCGCCTCCACCTCTCCTCAACGTTTGCTCATCTCTGGGGCCTCAGAGCCAGCTCAGCCCCTGGCACAATGCTGAATTACTAACTGACCAGAAGTGTAACGGAGAAAGGAATTTAAAATGGTGTTTACGATGCGCTTATAAACAGTCTGAACTCAGCAGCTGCCTCTGGGATGTGAGTGGTAGAGACAAACCATGGAGGGGCAGGAGGGAACTTGCTGGAGTCCAGGTCATGCTCTATACCTTAAGAGAGGCTTCAGTTATTCATTTATCAAGAACTCACTGACTGGTAATAAGACTCAGCAATGTCACTGTATGTAAATTTTACTTTCAGGGGGAAAAGCTATACACAGATAGTGAGCGCTAGCTAGTGACTTGCACGGTGAAGTGTCTGGGTGAAGAATACTAATGTATTTCAAAGGAAGTTTCAGATATCAAAAAAACAAAAAATAATGGGTTGACTGGCTGGCTGGATAGCTCTGTGATGAAACAAGTTTAGCAAAATGTGAACTGTGGATTCTAGTTGGTGGTCAGATGAGTTCTCCCTGAGCGAGTCTTTCAACTCCACTGTACGTGTGACATGTTCATAGTAAAATGAGCTGAGAGGCTCTTAGCTGAGGTGCACCCGTGCACTCAACCATGCCCCCGGGATCCTGCTAAATGAGGCTGAGTCGGCCGGGCTCCGGAGGCCTGAGACGCTGCGTTGCCAATGAGCCCCTGGGATGCCAACGCCGCTGGCCCGAGGATGCCACGCTGAGAAGTGAGGGCCTGCCACATGACCACGTCTGACCACGAAGTCCCCAACTGCAAATGGAAACCCCCTCCCCCAACCCTAAGCAGCAGCCTCAGAAAAGGAACCAGCAAGATAAAGGGAACAGAGGCCGGGGACAGGCAGGAACCTGGTCAGCCGTGCTCAGCCGCCTGGAGGACAGGAGCAGCCCTGGCGGGAGACCAGGGCCAGAATAGACGTCTGAGTCACGCAAGGGGCCGGCCGGCGGGGTGACTCAGCAAGGACGACCAGGGAAGCCAAGTGCTGCCGGCTCCCACCCAGGCCTCGTCTGGCCCTGGCCACCTCAGGGCTTGGCTGACTGCCCTCTCTGAGGACAGGCGACAGGAGCTGCTGCTAGAAGCACAGGAGAGAGGCAGGGGTTGGCCTCTCCCCACTTTCAGGCTCCGCTGGCACCAGCTCTGGGGGAGACAGGCACAGAAGGTACCTAACTGTGTCCCCACTTCTCGCATCCGGGGCAGGGAGGAGGGTGAGGTGAGTATCAGGTGGAGCCTCAACCCCTTTTCAAGATGAGGACACTGAGGTCCTGCAAGGCGGGGCGGCAGCCCCAAATCTAAAGTCACGTGACCTGCTTCTCCGCCTTCATCTCAACTGTTTCCATGGTCATTTGTCTCCCGTCTCCCCAAGAGGCCAGGAGCTTCCTGAGGCAGGCGGCAGATGCTCTTTCCCAAGATGGCCAGGGAGGACCTGCCATCACACATGTCGCACAGTGAGATCTGGCCACTCCCCCGTCTGGGGTGGGTCTGTGTCCCCACACCTTGCTGCCGGGCAGACTTCTGTGATTGGACAGAGGGGTGAAGGCCTGGGGAGAGGACGGGAGTGGGAAGCAGGGGTCAATGGGGGAAGGAGAGAGGGACATCTGTAATATTTTCAACGATAAAGATAAATTAAAAGAAAGAGAGAGGAGGGCAGGCGTGACACTGTGACTCTGGGACTGGATCATAAAAGATGGCGTAGCTTCTGCCTGGCTCCCTCTCCTGGAACACACACGGCTACCACGCTGTGAGGACCCTGGCCGCTTGGGAGGCCACATGGAGCAGCCATGCCCGGCCGGGGCTCCAGCCAGGAGCCGAATTCACCACCAGACAAGTGAGAGGAAGTCAAACTCGAGCCCCTACAACCATCCAACTTGGAGAGTCCCCAAGTAAGACCCACTAAGCCAAGCCCGGCCAATACCCACGACTGTGAGACACAATAAACTAAAGACAGGTTGGGTGTGATGGAATAACAGGTAACCAGCAGGGCATGAACCACATCTATTTCACACACTGCTGTGGCCCCAGAACTAAGCATGTATATAGCACATGCCTAAAAAATGTCTGTGCAAGGGACGAAGGGACCCAGGTGGGATGACAGCCCAGGGTCTGCCCAACATAGGCCGCCTCGGCCATCAGATGTAGGGATAAGTTAGGTTGAACAGCCCACTTCTCTGAACCCCGATTCCTAACACAGATAAACAATGACTGAGGAGAAGAGTCGGGGTGTCCCGGCGCCCCGCAGCCCAGCCTCCAGCTGCTGGAGCTGAACATGCAAGTGGGCCCAGGGTGGCAGGTCAGGCCCCAGGCCCCGGCCCCTGGGAACACAGAACACAATGGGAGGAGGACATCAGCTCTGCGAGCCACCTCGATGCACACGCCCAGGAAAACCTGGACGCAGTCCCCTCGGAGGAACCCAAGGTCTGCAGCCACCTAGGGGTGTGGCTCGTTTGGTGCGACTCTCAGCTCCACAGAGCAGCCTGACAGTTAATAAATGTTTCCAGATGAGGACACTGCACTGCCATACATCCACACACACACACATACAAACTCTGAGGACCAGCAGACACAATCGCCACAGACGTCTGAGCCCTCCTTTGTGCCAGGCGTGGGCCGGGATCCAGTGGGTGCTACAGGCATGGTTGCTGCCTTTGTGAACCTTGCACACATGCAAACACACATGTACAAGAACATACTAACACATGCATACACGCAAACACTCCAACATACATACAAAACATGAACATAAAAACACAAATATACACACACGTGTAAACATGGACACACACATACATACACATATACGAACACATGCATGCACACAAACACATTTGCATACACACACAATCTGTTAATTTCTCCAACTCAGTCCCTCCTTGAGCAGGGAAATCCAAGAATGGGGCCTTCAGGACACGGGTTTCAGCCTCCTCCTCAGGCTGCTGCCCCACAGGTCCCTTCATCACTGACAAAGGCAGCCTCAGCCTTTTGCTGAGGTTTAGGTCCCACCCAACAGAACCACTAGTACAGCAGCTGAAAACTGCTCCTGCTGCAATTTCTCCAGTGAACAGCTGACTAGCCACGAACAAAGCATCAAATAAAAGCCCCAAAGGTTTCCTGTCCCTCTCAGAATAAAATCCACACAGCTCATCTGGCCTGCCTCTCAAATGCCACCCTCAGCCCTTGCCTGCCTCTGCTGCTCCAGCCATGCTGGCCTCGCCTGCTGTTCCCTCAACATCCCACCGCAGCTCCTGCCCCAGGGCCTTTGCACTTGCCACCACTCTGCCTGGAAGGCTCTTTCTCCGAGTGTTTGCTAGGTTGGCTCCTTTGTTTCTTTAGGTCTCTGCTCCAGTGTGATTTCCTGGGGGAGACGTTCCGTGATCGCTCACCAAAAACTGCACCTGGCTCCCGACCATCATCTCCATTTCCTGTCCCTGCTTTCTTCTACTTAGCATTTACCACCACCAGACAGGCATGTGGGTCCTGGGTTACTGTTTGTCCCCATCCATGACAAGCTAAGCCTCACGTGGACAAGATCTCTGCTTTATTCACTGCTACAGCCCTGTGCCCAGATCAGAGCCTGGCACTCAGCAATGGCTGGAACAGTGGAAGGAAGAAAGGGAAGGGAAGGAGGAGGGAGAGATGGGGTGAGAAGGGGCTCGTCTTATTTTCCTTTTTATTTTGGGGCTCACTCTTTTCCGGAGGGTTTGGTGTCGGTGGGGAGGGAGAAAGAAGAGAGGCAAGGATGACAAATTACTATGTTCCTGCATTCCCCCAGCAGAAAGAGTGGCCATCTCCACCTGCCCAAAGATTTCTTTCTGCACATATAGGATTTCCCTCAAACTGACAGGTCAGACCAAGGTTCTCAAACTCAAATCCCTCAGTGGCCAGGCACGTACCTAGATGAAAGAAGAGTGAACAATGCAATAGGGAGTGGTGGGGACTCGGGTAAACTAAGGCAACCCCCTCAGCTCTGGCCAACTGCTGCCATGTGCACTAATGGCCCTGACGCTGTCTGAACTTCTCATTTTTTGTAGAAAGCTTGGACACATAGAATTTATGTGAAACTTCCCGATTTTTAAATATTTGCTCACATGTCCTAAAATCACTATGCCAACTACATGAGGAAACCTACAGGCCTGCAAGCCACAGCAATTTACAATAGGAATCAGATTCCCGCCTCAGGCTCTCCCACCCCAGCCCATGGCTCCGCTTTGCCCTGTCAAGTGGGAGGACAATCTAACCCATCTCCAGGCATGTGGGGAAGATGGAATGAGATCCCAGGTGGGTGATCCTGGCTCAGAACTCGTGTCCAATCAACATTAGCCACCTGTACAATGTTTCTCGAACACAGTCGTGATCGCACTTACAGGGTCGTTGATGGTTTCTGAGAACAGGGGCGAGCGGTCTGAGAAACAGGACAGCACGAGCTGAACCAGCACGAGGGAGAAGTAAATGTAGAAAGTGACATCACGAAACACATCGACGTTGGCATCCTAAACGTGAGGGAAGGAGGAGGGAGAAAATCACTTTCTGGAAGTAGCTTGCCCACCCCACACCCCCTCCCCTGCACGTTAACACAAGGGAGGCCGTTCCATCAGAGTGTGGCCTGTACCACCTGGGGAGGGCGGCCCCCGTGGTGGGAGGGGGCCCAGGCCCGGGAGTGAAGCAGACCCACATTCAGGTCCTATCTCTGCTCACACTGGCTCTGGGACTTTGTCAGCTTACATAAACCTCCCTGTGCCTCAGTTTCCCCATCTATAAACAGACCTCCCAGGGCACACTCAGCAGTGTGTGGAGACATTTCTGTTTGTCACCCTTGGGAGGTGCAGCTGGCACCCAGTGAGAGGAAGCCACGGATGCCCCTAACATCCGACAGAGTTCGGGACAGCCTCCCACAACAAAGACGTCTCTGGCCCACCTGTCAACTAGTGCTGAGGCTGAGAAAGCCTGGCAGAGTAATTGTGAGAAGTCAGTAAGATCATTCATGGAAAGAACTTCGCCCTCCGCCTGGCACTTTGCCAACACAAAAACTCAATAAATGTCAGCTGCCATCACTGTTAAAGACAGGGTACTGTACACTGCAGGTGCTCAATAAGTGCCCCATTTCTTTCCCTTCCTTTGCCTGATGCCAGGTCCTGATTAGCTCAGAGATGGCAGGGAACAAGAGCACAGAGTCTGAAAGCACAGACTCTTCAGAATCCTAGGAGCGGCATATGGCAGCCAACGTGAACCACTTCTCAGCCAGACTAGCGGCTGATGACACTAAGGTAACCTGGGGACAATCGGGGGCCCCCTGAGGGTGCAGCCACTCTGTAAACACCGCTCCCTGCTTGGCTCCCTTCCAGACTGAAGACATCTGTTTGCTGCTAACACAGGCTCACAGGGTGGTGTGCATCAGCCGAGGCTCCTGCCCCTGGAGGACCCACATGGGCTACTCAGAGCTACACAGACAAGTCGGGTCGTGAGGAAAGAAGGTTCTAGAACAAAGGCTGGAGGAGGTATTGAAATCCCTAGGGAAGAAGCTGGGCCCACTGGTGCCCATCTCCTGGTTCCCATGGCCACCCATGCTTTCCACACCATCCAAAAGGAACAGGCATCTCTCCCAAGGGCCACCCAGGAAGATGCAATGAGGCCACACTTACCTCTTTTAAGGCGGTCATGATTTTGGATCTCAAGATGACAAGGGCACATAGTAGGGCTATAAGCCAGAATGTGAGCATGATCCCTGAGGACTGGATTCCCTTCCTTCTCTCGAGCTGAATTAAAAAGGTAGCAAGCAGCTAGGGGAGAGAAGCACACAACAGAAGTTGTCAGGAGAAGGCCAGGGCCCCAAAGGTCCCCCAGAGTCCAGGGGCCTGGCAGACGCTAGGCCTCAAGTGAGGCTGCCTTAGCCTAGTGGTACAACAACAGCCTGGGGGAGGACTTGGCTCCAGAACCAGCTCTGCTCTGACCCTGCTGGGTGACCCTGAGCAAGTTACCAAACCTCTCTGAGCCTCCACAGCCTCATCTGCAAAGCAGAGTTGATAACAGCACCTGCCTCGATGGCTGTGGAATTTAATGAGGTCATGTTTAGATCTGGAGTAGGAGGCAGAAGTTCACTATAGAACAGAAAAGGGCACCTATTTTTAAGAGACCAGATAGTAAATATTTTGGGCTCACAAAGCCAAGTTTCTGTCAGAACTACTCAACATTGCTATTGCAGTGCGACACCAGCCCTAGATGATACATGAATGAATGGGCATGACTGCATGCCAATAAAAGCAAGCAGTGGGCCCACCCGATTTAGAACCGGAAAGACCTGTGTTCGACTCCTGCTTTAGGTGACAGGGATGACTGTTCTTTATGGAGCACCTGCTACCTTTGCCTCATAGGAAGCATTCACGCGCACTAACTCGCTGCCCCCTGGCCTCCCGAGAGCCGGAGCCTCAGTTTGCATTCGAGGAAACGAGGTTACTTCATCCGTCCACAGTCACACATCTCATGTTCAAGGATTTTCATTAGAACCATGGTGATGGGGAACTGGGATTTTTACTTCATTCCTGATACTGGGCGCTACTGCTTCCATTTTACATGTGACTTAATGATTGGGGGGAAAAACTAAATAAAACTGCTTTTCCTTAAAAAGGAAACTCACGGCTCTCTCTCAGAAGGCAGAGTCACCCCCTTGAGGCAGATCCCCAAGACCAGTCACGGTCACCCACCCTAAGGAGCTGTAGGTCACCCAGGCACCTCCCCTCAGAACCCAGCTGCTGGAAGCAGAAACCGGTCTGTCCGCCTGTCCTCCTCATGAAATCCCTAGGGAAGAAGCTGGGCCCATTGGTGCCCATCTCTTGGTTCCCATGGCCACCCATGCTTTCCACACCATCCAAAAGGAATCAGTTCCCCCATCTCCTTCACTCGCCACATCTAATCCATCAAAACACACACTGGCCCTGCCACTAAGGCCAGTCCTCAGTTTACCGGCTACTCACTCTGATCCTGGCCTCCATCCCCTCTTGCCAGGTGATCCCAGGGCTCCCATCCCCATTGCTCTCCCAGCTTCCTGCCCAACAATCCATTCTCCAGTTGGAGGCAACAGTCAGCTTTTAAATATGCAAAGCCAGGCCCTAGTCAGTTTGGCTCAGTGGATAGAGTGTGGGCCTGCGGATGGAAGGGTCAAGATTCGATTCTGGTTAAGGCACATGCCTTGGTTGCGAGCTCGATCGCCAGTGTGGGCCATGCAGGAGGCAGCCGATCAATACTTCTCTCTCATCATTGATGTCTCCCTCCCTCTCCATTCCTCTCTGAAATCAATATGAACATATTTTAAAAAACTAATAATAAATAAATATGCAAGGCCAGGCATATCACATCCTTGCTGAAAACCTCTATCTTTCAGACCTGAGATTTAACCTGGGTTCCAAGGACAGGCTGTGGATAGAACCTGGGAGTCCATGAACTTGGATGGGGAACCATTACAGCTCTGTCTTCCCATATCAGCATCACCAGTAATAAGTGGAGGCAATGAACCACAACAGCAGTACCTGGGCCTGTCACAAACAGACATCATATCTGAAAATATACAGCTGAAGAGGTCCCCACTATTGCTATGTGGAAGGAAAGGAGCATCACCCCTGCTGCTAGATCTTGGTGTCAAATACATTAACCCCTTCCCCGGCAGAAACGTGTATACACGTTTTCACAAAATGTTCTTTTTTCAGTCGTCAACGAGTATACTCGTCTAAAACTTTACCTTCAAAAACCAGCTACATACGTACCATTCTAAATAATTTCATCTAGAAACTTTCTGAGGAAATACTATTCTTAACCACAAAAATGGGAAGAAAAAATAATTACAAACTGTTTTCATAACCAGCATCAAAAATACTATATAGAACCAAAATAAAAAAATTAGTCTGAAAAAGAAACGTTTTTAACAAAAAAATTGTTGGGGAAGGGGTTAATAAAGAAACACATATTTTTTTACATTGTTTTAAATCTTTTGATAACTGCATTTAAATACAATTGGTTTCCCAGTCCAAATAAAAATAAAAATAAAAAATGGGTGGTGCCTGGCTGGTGTGGCTCAGTGGTTGAGCATCAACCTATGAACCTAGAGGTCACGGTTCGATTCCCAGTCAGGGCACATACCGTGGTTGCAGGCTCGATCCCCAGTCCGGGGTGTGCAGGAGGCAGCCGATCGATGATTCTCTCTCATCATTAATGTTTCTTTCTCTCCCTCTCCCTTCCTCTCTGAAATCAATAAAAATATTTTTAAAAAACGGAGTGGGGGAGAGAGGACGGTGAAACCATCCAATCCAATACACTCAGCAATTAAAAAAAAAAAAAACACCTTTGGCTACCCTCAGCACGGTTGAACCGCTGTTGCTATGACTTCAGTCTCAAGCTGCTCCAGCCTGCATGGTTCCACTCACGTGACATTCCACAAGAGGCAAAGCGCCGGGGACAGATACCATGTGAGTGGTTCCTGGGAAAGGGGCGAGGCCGTGGCTGACTGCGGAGAAGCAGCACGAGAGGGCATTTGGGGTGACGGGCTGCTGCCTATACTGTGGAAGTGGCAGTGACAAGACAGTATGTTTATCAATTAACCCCAACTAGAAATATAAATGCACAGCACAGAAGCTTCACATATATACACATGGGTGTGACTGGTTTCCTTTGTAATCCTCTGTTTTTAAGAACATTATTCTGAGAAGGAGAGTAGATTGGCAAAGAAGAAAGGGGTCCGTGGCACAAAAAGTTTAGAACCCAGTGTTGGGAGTGAAAAACAAAACCCACTTATCCTGAAGCTCAGGGTCCCACAGGCTCAGGCCTCTGCCATCCCAGCTCCCCTCCTCTCCTCCTCGACCTCCCCACCCCAGCCACACAGGCCAACTCTCCATTTCTCCCTCTGACCCCGGGACTTCTGCGTGTGCTATTCTCGCCAATGGTGTTCATCTGCCCATGGCCCCTTCAACTTTTTAACATCCTGCTCATCCTTCAGGCCTCAGCTCCGTCATCCCTTCCTTCCTACCCTCCAAACCAAACCAGTTCACCTAACTTCACTCTCAGAGCAATCTGCACACAGGTAAATATTTTGTGCCTTTTTGGGGAATCATTTGTTGAATGTCCGTTTGCTCAGCTGGACTGTACATTCCATGACAATAGGAACTGTGTCGGTTTTATCTTCAACTCCTGGCCCATATTAGGAATGAAAAGTATTTGCTGACTGCCTCGCATCCCATACTCCGAGTGCCTGTATATTCCGGTCCCCGGCATGTCAGGAGAATGTTCCTGCAACAGGGAGAGCAGGGCTGGTCCTCCCCTCCTGGAGCCCTGAGGAGAGAGACTGAGCATTTCACAGGCCAGTTCACATCTTGGCCAGCCCAGCTCAGAGCCCTGGGGGGTACAAAGCCTGGTGACCTTCACCCCGTCATACCTGTGTGCCCGGTATCACAGACAAAGGTCTGAATGAAGAATCAGAAGACCAGGAGCAGGGAAAGTTAAGGGAATATGAGTCATCACAGCCCAAACTAGTCCACCTTGACTCTCTTTTGCCAAAATGTAGAGGTCAAGACCTCCAGGCCAGCAAAACCAAGTCCTTCGTTTCCCCATTCCCTCAATACGTTTGTGGAGTGCTTACTGCATGTCAGGCACAGTGCGAGGCTCTGGGGGCACAAAGGATAGCAAAGCCCTGCACAGGTGCCAGGTATTAGCAAAGAGCCCCACCAACACACGGGACCAGAGAGCCTGCGTGTGAAGCCGGCTCTGCGCTTACTGGCTGTGACCTTGGGCCAGTTCTATCTCTTATCTGTGTCTCAACTTGCTTATCTACAAAATGGGATTAATGAGCCTACATACTTAAATGAATTATTATGCAAAGGGACTAGGGTAGTGCCTGGTACAGAGCACACACTGTTAAGCTGTGCTAGAAAGATTCCTGGTCCTTCACAACTTGGCTCCAACTTGCCTCCCTTGACCCCCTTCTGTTGCATTCACTGTCTACCCCAGGGGTGGGGAACGTTTTTTTCTGCCAAGAGCCATGTGGATATTTATAACATCATTTGCTTAATATTATCCGCTTAATATAAATGCATGTTGCTATGAAAACAGCTCCTAGATTCATTGAATTCTGAGTCCCGCCTGCAGTTGCCTTGGCAGGGCCAGACCGAATGATTTCATGGGTTTTATGTGGCCCCAGACCAGACATTCCCCACCCCTGGTCTACCCCCAGAACCCCCACTTGGCCTTCTTGCTGCAAGAAAGGCTCATCGTCCTCCTCCTTATGCTCCCTTTTGGCCCCGACCCTCCCTTGGACATACTGTTCTCTCTGCTCAAAACATCCTGCCCCAAACTTGCTCTCTCCTCCCTCTACAACACTCAGGGCCATGCTTGTCGAGGACATTCCAGCTCCTCAGAGGACCCAAGGGACATGGCACCCTGTAGGAATGGCCTTCACTCAGAGGATGTCATTGTGGAATGCAAGGACTAAAAGCGTGACCTCTGAGTGACCACCCCTTGCTAGACCATGTATTAGCTGTGTGACCTTCAGCAGGGCACATAACCTCTCTGGGCCCTAACCTCCTCACCTTAAAACAGAGACAAAGCAGGGCCTGTCTCACAGGGTTGTTCTGAGAATTAGATAGAATAAAGCAGTGATAAAGCAGTTCCTGTTTGCATCTCCCACTAAATGAGGGACCACATGGGGCAGGGTGGTCTCTCGGTCAGCTTGGCATCCACTCCTTGTGCAGAGCCTGAAAGCTCAGGAGACCCTTAGGCCCAGGCACCCACTGTTAAGTGATGCGCTGGCCAGTGCAAGAAGAAAGGACAGCAGGTGCAGCGCAGGACGGCACCTGCACTCAGCCTCGGGCGCAGGGAGGGCACAGGCAGTGGGGACTGTGACAACCGGACCACGCTTGGCCCAGTGAAAGGCTGCAGTCACCCCTCAGCTCCAGCCGACTGCTGCCCCAGAAGACTGCTAGTCTAGTGCTGCCGGACCTTTGAGTTTTTGAGAGAAGCCAGATTTGTGGATTTTTTACTGTGAGATCTTCTCATTTTTAAAAGCTGGTCACTGCTTTTGATCTCCATACTGCCTGGCGGGCAGCCACCTCCTACTTACCATGGTGATGCCCAAGAGGGTTGGGCTGACCAGAAACACTGGGGCTGGGAAGTTGCCCCAATTTCTTTCCCAGAAAGAGTAGAAGAGGTCTGCCCAGCAGACAATCCACAGCAAAAACCCCAAGGCCTGGAAGAGAAGAAAACATATCTTATAACGGACAGCACTGGAACTTCCCAGCTCAGCCTCCAGGGGACCAGCCAACTCCTACACTATCAGCTATGGTCCTTGAACACAGCACACATCCTCTGGAACACACGCAAGTGCCAAGTAGGGTGAGCCACTGTCTGAGCCCTCCCATGCTGCTCTGTGACCAGTATACTATCCCCTCCTGCGCCCCTGGCATGACTTAATCTGTCTGGTCACTATTCGCCCCAGCACTTGAAAACAAGATCTGTCTAAACGTTATCTATATCAGCAATGCCAGCAGCTTGCCTACGGCCTCTCTCACAATAACGATTCATCCAATCAAAATGTATTGGGGGCTTGCAATGGGCCACATACTTTTCAAGGTGCCAAAGGATCTGAAAGTGAACAAAAAAGACACAAGTGCCTGCCTTCATGGAGCTGAGATTCTAATGGAATGGAAACAAGTAAGAAACAAACTGAAAAAATACATATTATAAAGCCAGAAAGTAAAAAGTGATCTGAGGAAAAACAAAACAGGTGAGGGAAGACCTCTCTGATCAGGTGACGTCTGAGTGAAGAGCCAAAAATGAACAATTAAGGGAGTGAACAAGTCAGGCGGAGAGAACAGCAAGTGCCTGGTGTGGGAACGTGATCAGTGGGTATGGCTACGGTGGAAGGAGCAACGGGCTTCGTGGGAGTTGGCTGAAGAGGAGCGGTGAGGACTTCTGGATCTTACTCTCTGTGGGGAGGCGTTACCAGAAGGTTTTGAACAAGGCAAGGACAAGATCGGGCTCACATTTTAAAGGCAAACAGGAGAAGTACAAAGTGCTCCCAGAGGAAGAGGAAGGCATTAGATCTAGCTCAGGTTAGGGAAGCAGACTGCATTTTGAGATAGGTTTGGATTGCAGTATGAATGAGACAGGTTTCAATGGCGATATAAGCAAAGGGACAGAGAGCGTCAGTAAAATCATTGAAGTTTTCCTGTTTACCAAGGGTTTATGGAAATGAGTCTTGGGTAATGTAGCTTTGAAATATTTCTGAGAAGTATAATTATAAAATTTAAATGACCTCTTGAGACTTTTATTGCATCCCTGATGATACTCAGGCAATGGAAAAGCCACACTAAAAGTTGCAGGCGCCAGCCTTTCTGACTCCTCGGTAATTTGCCCTACATACTAGCCCTTCCACTTCTGAGGTTCAAATTAGTGCCTCAGAAATTATTTGTTATGTTTCATTTTTTTAGCATAGACTGGGAACACTTGAAAACAAGTGCTCAGATGCCAGGGGTTTTCTCTAGTATCAATAAGTGTTTAGTAGAAACTAACTCCATAATGAATGGAATTCATTCCACATATACTTTGTTCAAGTATACTTAATAAGTAGCATATTTTACAAATGTGTCTTTTAAATGCCAGTATTTTGGGTGAAGTTTTTCTTTGTTTTGATATATTCCTTTGCTACGTCAACTATGGTGTCAGAATTTACCTTTTGAAGAGTTGATTTCAGAAACTGTAAAATGAACTAATAATCTTTGTGTATCAAATTCAGAGCCCTGGCCTGGGTGGCTCAGTTGGTTGAGCACCGTCCCATGCACTGAAAGGTCGCCAGTTCGATCCCCGGTCAGAATGTGTGCGGGAGGCAGCCGGTCAATGTTTCTCTTTCTCTCCCTCTCCTTTCCTCTCTCTTTAAGTAATCAATAAAAGCATTTTTTTAAAAAAATTCAGATGTGTGAGAATGTGTTCATAAAGCATGGGTCTTGCAAAAAAATATACCCACAAAAAAACTTCTGAGATACATCTAAGTCAACAGGAAAAAGTGGAATGAGGAGCCGGATAGATACATGCTCTAAGTCTCTTCCCCTCAGAAGGCTTATTCTTGCAAGAGGAAAAATAGGAACCGTGCACTGGAGAAACCAGATGACACGTTGGCTAAATGAACAAAATTAACTCCATCACCGAGCTGTTTACCATGCAGACCTAGATACAACAGATTGAGGACACAACATCCCTCTAGTGCAGTGGTTCTCAACCTTGGCTGCACATTAGAATCACCTAGGAATCTTTTTAAAATCCTGATTTCTGGGACTCATCCTCCGGAAATTCTGTTTCTTTGTTATGGGGTGGGGCCACAACATTAGTAACAAAGAAACAGAATTTCCGGGGGATGAGGCCCAGTAATCAGGATTTTAAAGAGATTCCCAGGTGATTCTAATATGCAGCCACGGTTGAGAACCACTGCTCTAAAATAACTGCCCACCCCTAGCCGATTTTGCTCAGTGGATAGAGCATCGGCCTGCAGACTGAAGGGTCCTGGGTTCGATTCCAGTCAAGGCACATTTCCAGATTGCAGGCTCAATCCCCATTAGTGGGCATGCAGGAGACAGCCGATGAATGATTCTCTCTTATCATTGATGTTTCTATCTCTCTCTCTCTCCCCCTCTCTCTTCCTCTCTGAAATCAATAAAAATATATTTTAAATAAATAAATAAATTTAAATAAATAAAACAACTGGCCCATGCCCAACCGTTTATGGCTCAGTGGTTGAGTGTCAAGCTATGAACCAGAAGGTCATCATTCAATTCCTAGTGAGGGCACATGCCCTGGTTGCAGGCTTGATCCCCAGTAAGGGGTATGCAGGAGGCAGCCAATCAATGATTCTCTCTCATCATTGATGTTTCTATCTCTCTCTCCCTCTCACCTCCTCTCTGAAATCAATACAAATAAATTAATTTAAAAAACTGGAAGAGAAATATCTATAAAACTTAAACTGAATAACAGAGGCTGGTTTATTCTGTATCATGTATTTTAGTCTTAGTTTTAAGATTTATTACTAGGCATATTCTAATCAGACATAGATGGCTAAAATTATTCACAATATAGGCTCTGGAAGATGTAACAGTTGACAAGCTCTGCGTGGATGCCTCCCATGATCAAAGCAAGCACAGTGCAGGGGGCAAATGCCGCACTGCTAAAAACTTTTCTTTGTGTGCCTTATTTTATTTTTTAAATCATGGTGGACATATATTACACTAGTTTCAAGAGTACAACATAGTGATTCTACATTTACAGACCTTACGATGTGATTACCACGTATGTCTGGTAATCATCTGTCACTGTACAGTTATTACAATATTATTGACTATATTTCCTGTGCTGTACCTTATAGCCCATGACTTACTAATTTTATAACTGGAGTCTGTACCTCCATTTATGAAATAATTTTTTATTTTTCAATTACAGTTGATATACAATATTATATTAATTTTGGCACACAATCACTCAGTGATTAGACCTTTCTATCACTTACGAGTAATCACCCCAATAAATCTAGTACCCATCTGATACCATACATAGTTATTACAATATTATTAAATATATTCCCTATGCTATACTTTACATCCCCATAACTATTCTGTAACTCCCAATTTGTACTTCTAAATCCTTGCACCTTTTTGACCCAGCCCCCAACACCTCTCCC
>NW_006287910.1:1485787-1490002 GCF_000327345.1 Myotis davidii | reverse complement strand
CGCCCAAGGTCACAGAGCATGTAAGTGTTAGAGCCAGGACTTGAGTGTGAGAACAAGGTAAGAGCCAGACCCAGGGCGTTTATTTCCTATTTCTAATTCCAGCAGTATCAGCACCCCTTCCCTTTGAGCTGTACTCAATTAGAGGCGATTCATGGCCATCCCAGCAGCAGCTGAACCCCTTATAAACCTTAACTGGCTGGACAGCCCTGAGCTGTGGGAGCTCACAGCTCAGCTCCTCTATAGCTTGTGAAGAAGCAGTTACAACCCACCCAATCCACCAGCCACCACTCACATGCCTGTTATCAGCAGGACAGCTGGGCGGGCAGCAGAAGCTGAGGCAAAGCACTCAAGAGATGTCCCTTGCCTGGCCAGCGTGGCTCAGTGGTTGAGCATCAACCTATGAACCAGAAGGTCATCATTCAATTCCTAGTGAGGGCACATGCCCTGGTTGCAGGCTTGATCCCCAGTAAGGGGTATGCAGGAGGCAGCCAATCAGTGATTCTCTCTCATCATTGATGTTTCTATCTCTCTCTCCCTCTCACCTCCTCTCTGAAATCAATACAAATAAATTAATTTAAAAAAAGACTAAGGCAAGATTATTAAATTTAAAAAGAAAATGAAACAGCTGGCTCACATGCTTCAATTATGTCAATGCCATAAAAAAAAAGAGAGAGAGAAAGGAGAAGAGATCTTTCAGATTAAAGAAAACTAAAGAGACAACATGATTCAATGCAATACATGACATTGGACTGGATTCTGAACTGGGGGGAAAATGCTCAAAAGAATAGTATTGGGACAACTGGAAAACTGGGAAGATAGACAGATTTTTCTTTTTAAGTGTTCATGTTAAATTTTCTGAATTTAGTAATTATACTGTGGTTACATTAAGAGAATATCCACGCTTCAAGAAAAGATATTTTGAAAAATTAAGCAGTAAAGGGGCATGGTGGCTGCTACCTACTCTCAAATGATTCAGAAAGTTAAATAATGTATGCATAAAGATAAAACAAATATGACAAAATGTTCAAAATCGGTGACTACGAACAACGAGGATACAGGGCTAGGGCGAGTCCTTGGTATCATTCTTGCAACTTGGCTATAGTTTGAAATTATCTCAGGATAAAAACTTTTCTTTTTTTGCCTTATTTTATTTTTTAAATCATGGTGGACATATATTACACTAGTTTCAAGAGTACAACATAGTGATTCTACATTTACAGACCTTACGATGTGATTACCACGTATGTCTGGTAATCATCTGTCACTGTACAGTTATTACAATATTATTGACTATATTTCCTGTGCTGTACCTTATAGCCCATGACTTACTAATTTTATAACTGGAGTCTGTACCTCCATTTATGAAATAATTTTTTATTTTTCAATTACAGTTGATATACAATATTATATTAATTTTGGCACACAATCACTCAGTGATTAGACCTTTCTATCACTTACGAGTAATCACCCCAATAAATCTAGTACCCATCTGATACCATACATAGTTATTACAATATTATTAAATATATTCCCTATGCTATACTTTACATCCCCATAACTATTCTGTAACTCCCAATTTGTACTTCTAAATCCTTGCACCTTTTTGACCCAGCCCCCAACACCTCTCCCATCTGGCAAAGGTAAAAATGCTCTTTGTATTTATGAGTCTGTTTCTATTCTGCTTTTGTTTTTTAGATTCCACATATAAGTGAAATCATATGGTATCTTTCTCTGTCTGACTTATTTCACTCAGCACAATACCCTCTGGGTCCATTCATGTTGTTGCAGATGACAAGATTTCATTCTTTATTGTGGCTGGATTATATTTCATTATACATATCTATTTATATATTGTTTATATATTTGTGTATTGATGGACATTTAGATTGCTCCCATATATTGGCTATCTATATATATAAAAGCCTAAGCGACCGGCCGAATGGCCAGTAGCTATGACGTGCACTGACCACAAGGGGGCAGACACTCAATGCAGGAGCTGCCCCCTGGTGGTCAGTGCACCCCCACAGGGGGAGCTGTAAATAATGCTGCAATGAACATATGGATGTAAATGTCTTTTTGGTTTAGTGTTTGGGGTTTCTTTGGATAAATATCTCAAAGTGGAACTGCTCTGTCCTTTGTCTCTTGTTATAGCCTTTGTTTTAAAGTCTATTTTGTCTGATATTCAGTATTGCTACTCCAGCTTTTTTTTCCCATTTTCATGAAATATCTTTTTCTAGCCCTTTACTTTCAGTCTGTAGTTGTCTTTAGATCTGAAGCGCGTCTACTGTAGACAGCATATGCAAGGGTTTTGTTTTGTTATCACTTAGCCACCATATGTCTTTTGACTGAAGCATTTAATCCATTTGCATTTAAAGTAATTGTTGATAGATACTATTATGTATTTATTGCCAATTTATTATTCATATTCTTATCTTTCTTTTTTTCTTCTTCTTCTTAAAGAAGACCTTTCAACATTTCTTATAGTACTCACTTAGTGGTGATGAACTCCTTTTGCTTTTGTGTGTGTGTGTGTGTGTGTGTGTGTGTGTGTCTGAGAAGCTCTTTATCTGTCCTTTGGTTCTAAATGATAGCTTTGCTAGGTAGAGTAATCTCGGTTTTGGGTCCTTGCTGTTCATCACTCTGCATATTTTGTGCCACTCCGTTCTGGTCTGCCAAGTTTCTGTTGAGAAATCAGCTGACAGTCTTATGGGAGCTCCCTTATAAGTAACTAACTGCTTTTCTCTTGCTGCTTTTAAGATTCTCTATTTGTCTTTAACCTTTGCCATTTTAATTATGATGTGTCTTGATGTGGGCCTCTTTGTGGAACTTTCTGCACTTCCTGGACTTGTGTGTATTTTGCCTTCACCAGGTGAAGGAAGAATTTTCATTATTTCTTCAAATAGGTTCTCAATCCCTTGCTCTCTCTTTTCAATACTTGATGTTGTCCCTGAGAACCCTTAAACTGTCCTCATTTTTCAGAATTCTTTTTTCTTTTTGATGTTCTGATTGGGTGTTTTCTGCTACCTTGTCTTCTAAATGACTGATTTGATCCTCTGTTTCATCAAATCTGCTATTGACTCCTTCTAGTGCAGGGGTGGGCAAACTTTTTGACTCGAGGGCCACAATGGGTTCTTAAACTGGACCTGAGGGCCGGAACAAAAGCATGGATGGAGTGTTTGTGTGAACTAATATAAATTCAAAGTAAACATCATTACATAAAAGGGTACGGTCTTTTTTTTCAATAGTTTTATTCATTTCAAATGGGCCGGATCTGGCCCACGGGCCGTAGTTTGCCCACGGCTGTTCTAGTATATTCTTCATTTCAGTTATTGTATTCTTCATTTCTGACTGGTTCTTTTTTATGGTTTCTATGTCCTTTTTAATGCTGTTGAGGTTCTCACTAAGTTCCTTGAGCATCCACATCACCATTGTTTTAAACTCTGTATCCCGAATGCTTGCCTTCAAGTTTCATTTAGTTCTTTTTTCTGAAGATTTCTCCTGTTCTTTCTGTTGGGACATGTTTCTTTGTCTCACCATTTTGGCTGCCTCTCTGAGTTTGTTTCTATGTGTTAGGTAGATCTTCTATGTCTCCCAGTCCTGGTAGAATGGCCTAATGTAGTAGGTGTTCTGTGGGGCCCAGTGGCACAGCCTCATGAAGAATAAGAAATGTGCTCAAGGTCCTACAGCTAGTAAGGGACAGAGATGATAAGTGAACCCATGTCTGAATGCAAGGCCCCAGTCTTATCTACCACATCATTGTTCTGTCTTCTAGAAAAAGGAACTCAGGGCCAATGAAGTAGAAGAAACATGTTAGTTTTCACCAACCACTACTCCCCACCCAGGAACACCCCTCTCCCCATGATGACTTACAGTTTTGGCTTTGTTGAGATGTGTCATCTGAATGTAGCCCCGGTCATGGTGGGAAAGATAGAGGAAGTAGAAGGGGAAGCTGACCCAGAGGTAAAAACAAGGCACCCACACAAGGACAGTGTTCTGAAAGCACTTGGTGAAGTCGGGATTGCTGGTGTACCATGTGATATTCCAGTCCTGTAGAAACAAACACAAGCACAGAGTCAATGGGTGTGCCAAAGAGTGATGGGGGCTTGTGTGTAATTCAAAACTAGTTGTCACCCTGGCTCAGTATGGCTCAGTTGGTTGGGTGTTGTCCTGTGCACCAAAAGATTGCTAGTTCAATTCCCAGTCCAGGCACACGCC
>NW_006287910.1:1473203-1485694 GCF_000327345.1 Myotis davidii | reverse complement strand
GAGATGCCTCATTGCATATAATAGACAGGTTCCTAGGAACTATGGCAAATTCCACTGTTGTACAAAGATGGAGACATCCATTTAAAGGAATCTTGCCAGGGTACTTCCCTGTAAACAGAGGAGTCCTTTAGTCATATGGATCATTCCTACTTTACTATCTTGTGAATTGAGGACTTTCTAATCTTCTTCCTCACCCTCACCATTATCATTTTCTTCACCATTATCATTACTACCATTACCATCATTACTATTTACGATCACTTTCATCAGCTCCATCAACACCATCATCATCACCACCATTAGCACCATCACCATCATCATCATCATCATCGATAACACCTAAATTGTGCGAGGCCCTATTTTAAGTTACTTCATATGTATTATCCCCTTTAATTCTATAAGTACTTTATCCCTCCTTTTTCAGATAGGAAAACTGAGACACAGAGAGGTTCAATGACTTGTCAAGTATCACACAGCTGGTAAGATCTGCAGCGGAATTCAAACTCAGGCAATTTAGTTCTGGGTCCCTGCAGTTAATGACTAAGCTATCCATCCTTGGTAACAAGTTTGTTGTAAGTATTTTTATTGTTTTTTTAAGAAACCACCTATATTTTGTTAAAGAGACATACCAGATAGATAAATAGATATAGACATATATAGATCAAGTATATCTGCCCAAGAATAAACTCCAACCCGCGGTCAGTCTTCAGTAATGGACAATTTAATTCAAATCCTCATCTGACCACTGACCAGTTACACAATCTTGGGAAAAGTTATTACCTTATTTGGGGGTCTCAATTTTCTATCTCTTTGATTATATCAGATAAACTTAAAGATCTGAAACAGGTGGCCCGCAGGACAATTTGACCACAGATGTTTTATTCTCGTTGTTTTAAGCAGACTTTTTAAAAAAAATTTAGGCTAACTGCAAAACATTTCAAATCAGAAAACTTCATATAAAAATTTGGATTTCTGGCTACTCTTAAAAAATCAGAAAATATGGCAGCCCTGCACCCATATTCCTGCATCAGAACACCCGCAAGAGTTGGGGAGGAGCCAGTCTTGGGATAGGGTCTGTGTGTTTCAGTTGGCCACCGTCTCCATGCAGCCCACATCTCTCCTAGGTTTCTCTGTCTACCACTGGATGATGTTCTCTCCAGATATCTGATTCCAAGCCTTCCCACAGTAGGATCACCAAGGAACTCCAAGAAACCTGAAACCCCACAGCTCTGTCCAAATTTTAAAGGCACATCAACAAATGTTAAGAGAACGTGATGGGAACAAGCAGATTCACTTAAAGAAAACATCTGACAATATGATCAAAACATTATGTTCCAAGCATTTCAAAAAAGAGACCTAGTTACGTTCAACAAGGTGAGTATACTTAATACAACTGAAGCATACACTTAAAAATGGTAAAGATAATTTAAAAATAAAAGATCTGACTTAAAAAAAGAGAGATCTAGGTATGTAAATAAGTACCTACTAGTAAACTGGTTTTTTGAATGGATAATTGATAAATGATATTATGATTTAAACGGGTTTTTTCCAGAACCAAAAACAAGAAATCAATGAAATGTAAACTTTAAGTGATTAACACACACAAAGGTATTTAGCTAGGCAACTTCTAAACACAAAGAAGCCCTTAGGACAGTGGTTCTCAACCTTCCTAATGCCACGACCCTTTAATACAGTTCCTCATGTTGTGGTGACCCCCAACCATAAAATTATTTTCGTTGCTACTTCATAACTGTAATTTTGCTACTGTTATGAATCGTAATGTAAATATCTGATATGCAGGATGTATTTTCATTGTTACAAATTGAACATAATTAAAGCATAGTGATTAATCACAAAAACAATATGTAATTATATATGTGTTTTCCAATGGTCTTAGGCGACCCCAGTGAAAGGGTCGTTTGACCCCCAAAGGGGTTGCGGCCCACAGGTTGGCGACCCACAGGTTGAGAACCACTGCCTTAGGACCAAGTTCATGCCTCTATGAACTTGGGCATTTGAAATTTGATCATATGAGTGATTTAAATCAAAGACTGGTTTTATTTTAACTGGTTTCACATCACTTGTAATTCTTAAGGTGATGGGGGGGGGAAGGATTCAACTGTTGGTGTTTATTATATACAGTACAGTTTCTGAGCAATTGCCAGGAAAAGCTCATTCCATAGGAATTTGCCCTTCTAATAAGAAAATACTGGTGGGGCCTACTATATACAGTTATGTATACAAGTTCAGTTCATGTGTGAGACATTTCAGCCCCACTAAGTTCTCCCCACTACAGCTAAAGTTATATTACCCATCTATATATCCATATATGCATTTATAGATATATCTACCCACTCATTTGTAAACCCACCCATCTATCCATCCATCCATCCATCCATCTACTCACTAGTCTATCCATCCATACATCTACCGAACCATCCATGTACCAACTTATCCATTTATCTAGCTGTCTATCCATCCACTGATCTACCTACCCTTCCATCTCCCAGCCACACAACACATCCATCCACCCATCTATCCATCCATCCATCCATCCACCCATCACACACACACCCACACATCCATCCATATCTCTCTCTCTCTTTGTATTTATCTTTTTTTAAAAATATGTTTTTACTGATTTTTAGAGAGAGGGGAAGGGAGAGGGAGAGAGAGATGGAAACATCAATGAAAGAGGAACATCAACATTGATCGGCTGCCTCCTGCACATCCCCTGCCAGGATCGAGCCCGCAACCCAGGCATGTGCCCTGACCAAGAACCAAACCAGTGGCTTCCTGGTGCATAGGTCAACATTCAACCACTGAGCCACACCAGGCAGCTGTATTTATTTTTAATAGATAATACATTTATGAACTGGATTTTTTCAAATTACACAAAATGGTATACTGTGAAAAATAAGCCTTCTTCCCTGAACTCAAAGACCCCCATTCCACCCCACAGGCAAAACTACCATTGCTAACACCTTGTATATTCTTCTAGATTATCTTCCAAATAGTGTATCTATTTTGCCTCCCTGAAAGGTACAATAATACATACATGTTCTTTACCTTACTTGTTTTACTTAACTAATATTAGAAACTGATCTTTACCAATAACATAGATCTGCTTTATTCTTGATAGCTTACTTTTATTTTTGAACAAAGGATGAGAAAGGCCATCTTCCCATTCTGGTCCCTAATCCCTCAGTTCCTCTCTCTAGAGGAATTTTATGTTTCTATGTATCCTTCCAGAACATACCTTATGCATATATAACAAAAATACTATATAATAAAAGGCTAATATGCAAATTGACCGACGGTAGCACAACAGGACCCTATGACATGCACTGGCCACCAGGAGGCAGACACTCAACGCAGGAGCTGCCCCCTGGTGGACAGTGCGCTCCCTCAAGGGGAGCACCACTCAGCCAGAAGCCGGGCTTATAGCTGGCGAGCAAAGTGGCGGTGGCGGGAGCCTCTCCCACCTCCAGGGCAGCACTAAGGATGTCCAACTACTGGCAGTGGGTCTAAGACTGCAGTCAGACATCCCCCGAGGGCTCCTGGACTGCGAGAGGGTGCAGGCTGGCTGAGGGATCCCTGCCCCCGCCATGCACGATTTCATGCACTGGGCCTCTAGTAATATATATTTTCTGTTATCAAATGGAAGGAAGCGTACTCCATTTACTGTCCTGTATCTTGCTTTTGCTTTTTTTTCTCTTAATAATAGGTCTTAAAGACCATCCTGCACTGCACATGAACAGTTTCTTTCATCTCTGTGCTGGCTGATTTATACTCCACTGTAGGACTTGACTTTACTTACTTAGTCTCCTAATGACTGGGCATTGGGTTGCTCTTACAAACAATGCAGCCTGGAATAAATAACTGGTACCTGCCTCACATTACACACAAAGACGCTTATTTGTAAGGTCACTTTTTAGAAGTATACTTGAAAAAACAAATTTAAAAAATAAATAAATAAAAGCACTCTGGTGCTGAGCGGAAAATTCATAGACTTTAATATGTGTGTTAATATATGGGACAGATCTGATTGCTCTCTCTCCTCCAATGGCTCCCTATTGCCTTTGAGAGCTGATCCCTGCTACGGTTCATGAGGCCTTCCACATTCAAGCTCCATCTGTTCCTTCTACAGTTTCTCCTGCCCTTTTCCCCAATGTGTCAACTGAGGCATTCACTCAAATAAGCATTTGCCAGGCATGTGTCAGACACTGCTCAAGGCACTGGAGACTCAGGAAGGCCACGGTCTCTGCCCAGCTGATGGACAAATGAGTGGTTCTTTGGCATATCTCTTGCTAGATGGTCTCCCTGGAATGTCTTTCCATTACAACAAACTCCTATTCATCCTTCAAAACCCAACTCAGGTCCCTCCTTTAAGAAGCCTTCCCCCTCACTCCCCAAACCATGAGACAGCCTCTCCTCCCCTGCAATGGTTTTCTCATATGTCTGTCAACATCTCTGTCCTGCAAGGGCCATGGCAGGACCTCCGTGCCAGGTGCTGCTGTATTTACCTGTGACTACTGTCCTGCTACCCAGCAGGCCCCAGAGGTTATTAAGTAAACAAGTGGCCCAAGCCATGCCCCACCCCCAGGCATTAGTTCCTACTTTACTTTTTAAAAAATAAAAATCCATCCAAGTACAACCTAGCACTGATCCCTGGCTTTCTGGTGGAGTGAATAGGGATTAAAATTTAGGCCCTGACCTTATGTGAACCTGGGCAGGTCACTTAACTACAAGTAGCAGATACTAATAATTAGTAACAGTCACCACTTCTCCCACAAGCACTGCCCAGAGTCAGGAAGCTTAAAGGACAAAGAAGAGCTGAAGTGAAGAAGTGAGCAAGAGGAAATGGGGGATCTAAGGATGCAGGGCCCAGGAAGGAGCGGTCACAGAAATGCTTAGCAAAGGAAGGCGGTGACTCTTCAGAGGGCAGCTTCCTGCTCAAAGCCGGATGCCCGGGCCCTGACCCAGAGGGCGGAGATGGAGCCAGGAAGGAAGGGGGAGCATGAAAAGGGGAAACAGGATTGTGAACATGAACTTTCACTGCTGCAGAACGCAGCCAACGCAGCTGTCCCACCCCCAGGGCCCACACGGTCTGTCGCTGCTCCTACCCAGCCAACGGTGTCCCTGACCACAACTGTCACAGGAGCAAAGATAAGAGTGTTGGGGACCTTCTGCATGTTCCCCGCCGGCTGGGACCTGGATGTCTCCACTGTCCAAACTCCCGGAGACAAGCGGTGTGGGCCCCTCTCCCTCTGTTTGGTGTTTCCGGGGTGAGGGGGGGCAGGGGGTGGGTGCAACAAACGCTGGTGACCTAATTAAAGGCTTAAGGAAGGATGAGTCTGCCGTTCACTCTCTACCCTCAACCCCAGGCGGATGGAACCTCTGCTCTGATTCTGTCCACCCCCAGCTGCTGGGAAATGAAATTCAGCCCAGGAAATGTGAGACCAGGAAACAGTCCCCAGCGCTGGCCCAGGCACTGCACTCTGAGGGCGAGCGGGGACGGGGTTGGGGGTGGGGTGGAGTGGGGGGGGGGGCGGGCTCGGAGCTTGTCAATAGAGAAGGTGCACCCCCAGACTCCCGGACAGAGGCTTCTCTTCACAGGACACCTCCTCAGCTTAGACGCCTTCTACGCCCCCTGCCCTCAGCCCTGACATTCAGGACCTGGGGAGCAAGTCCAAATCAGCTTGGCCCACAAGCTTCGGAAGTTCATGAAATTTCTATCGTGTGTCCTCTCCCACCCTCTCTCTCTGGGTGGAAAAATGACAACCAACATGTTCCGAGCGCTGCTCGGAGTCTCCCACGCCTAGGACGCTACTCAGTTCTCACAAGAAGAGACCTCGCTGCTGTTATCCCCATCTCACAGATGAGGAAACTGAGGCACCAGGAAATAAGACATCTTCCCAAAGGCCATGCTGCAGTGGGTCTATGTCGTCCCCACCCCAACCCCCATGCACATTTCTCCTTCTCTGGCAACAGCCCCTGCCTCTCATTCATAAACAAACCCTCTATTCTCAGCCACACTCAGGCCCTCATTAGCATCAGCCAATCAACAGAGGCCTTTACTCACAGGCTGGTGATTAGTTCAAAAGTGGGCATTTGAGCCCCAGCAGGTTTGGTCAGTGGATGGAGGATTGGCCTGTGGACTGAAGGGTCTTGGGTTCAGTTCGGTCAAGGGCATGTACCTCAGATGCAGGCTGGATTCCCTGGCCTCTGTCAACCAATTGATGTGTCTCTCTCATATCGATGTTTCTCTGTGCCCCACCCCCAGCTCTCCCTTCCACTCTATCTAAAAGCAATGGGGAAATATCCTCAGGTGAGAATTTTTTTAAAAAATGGGCACTTGACCCAAACAGAGCCAACCACAGCAAGAATACATCCTCTCTTGTCTCCAAAGTTTCAGGGTGAAGATGCGGAGTTTACAGGTGTCTCAGCCATTTACAAGGGAAGCACCAAGTGCTGCGAGGGGAAAGGAAGGGAGGCACCACCATGGCCAGTGTGAGAAGGAAGCTGCCGTCATAAAAGATGGAGATGAAAAAACCTGGTGCTTAGTGTAATTGTGGGCAGATGGATCAAGCTTCACCTGCAGCCCACCCTCCCACTGGAATTCCCAATAAATTTACTTTATTGTTCACACAAGTTGAAAATGAATTTGCTCTCACAATACAAAGTATCCTAGTAAAATAAATTCTGATAGACTGTGTCTATCCGCTTGTCCCTTTTCTTACGGGTCCAGCATTCTTCTCTATTTATCCACTGAGTGACCTTAAACAAGTTACTCAATCTCTCTGAGCCTCATCTATGACTGACTAAGGCTAAGCATACCTATCTCTAAAAGCTATTCTAAAGAATAAAATTACATACACACAGGATTCAGCTCAGTGTCTATAGTCATGCTCTATAAAGAGCTATTAACAGTAATCTTAATTCTGTCAGTAATAAAAATAAAAGAAGTTTATAGCATTATAGCCTTAATATGATCACCTATTGAAAATAATACCAACTAGCTTTAACTGAGCACAATGTACCAAGCACCGTTTCTTGCATTTTATGTGAATAACTCACTTAATCTTCATGATCACCTAGAAGAGAGATTTGTTTTTTTAATCCTCATGAAGAATATTTTTTATTATTCTTAGAAAGGGAGGGAGAAAAACATTGATGTGAGAGAAGCATTGATTGGTTGCCTGCCATATGCACCCCAACCAGGGATGGAACCTGCAACCTAGGTATGTGTCCTGACCAGGGATCAAACCCCAAACCTTTCAGTGTATGGAGCAACACTCCAACCAACTGAACCACCCAGTCAGGGCAAGGAAGGCTGTTCAGATCCCCAGGAAACTGAGAACAGAGAAATCAAATAACTTGCCTCAAATCACCCAACGAATAAGTGATGAGGCTGGGGCTCAAACCTGGGAAGCCTGGTTGAGTCCCCAAACCCCCCTGCTGGCTCCTGGTGACGGGTAACGCATACATTTTAACGGGCCTTTCAGGAGCACGTGCCCTTGCCCATGGGGAATCTGGGCCAAGAGGAAGATTTGAGTCCTCAAATCACCAGGACGACGACGTTCAGAACCAGTTACTTACTGCTGCTACAAATTACCATAAACTTAGCATCTTAAAACAACACAATTTTTATCAGACCCTTCCAGATATAGAAAATCTGAAATGGGTCTCCGTGGGCCAAGGTCAAGGTGTGAGCAGGCAGGGCTGTGTTCCTCCTGGAGACTCTAAGGGAGACTCCATTTCTTTGCCTTTTCCAGCTTCCAGAGGTCACCCACATGCCTGGGCTCATGGCCCCATCTTCCACCTTCAAAGCCAGCAGTGTTAGCCATCTTCTCATGCTGCCATGGCCCTGGTTCACTCTCCTGCCGCCCTGTTCAAGGGCCTTTGTGGTGAGCGTGGGCCCAGACAGAAAACCCAGGATAATCTCCCATCTCAAGGTCAGCCAATGGCAAACTCAATTCCATCTGCATCTTCACTCCCTTTGCCATGCCACCTAACATAGTCACAGATTCCAGGGATTATGTCATGGGCATCTCTGGAGGGGCAGTTATTCTGCCTACCATGCTCCCTCAGTGTGACACTGGTCCACCCTAAACATTCTATGACATCCCAGGGGCACCACTGCTCCTCTCAGTGGGATCAGATCCAGAAGCCACCAGAATCATGCCAGGGAGAGGCAAGAAGTGGCCCTGGGCAGGCCCAAGACGTGGCCTCATGCCAACTAACCCTGATGCTGACCAGCTCTCTCAGCCCAGTCACGCTTCAGCCGGGACCTCTGCAGTACTTTCCCCACCCCTGCTGCTCCAGCCTGACTGACACAGCTTCCAGGGAGATATGTGGTCAGGGCCTGCGGGGAGACAAGGGAAATAGCCCGGATCAGAACCCAGACAGGATAGGAAGGGATGCTGCAGAGCGGAGGACAGGTGGACAACAGGCAGAGGACATGATTATGAATTTGAGCTGCTGCTCAGTGTCACCAATATCTGGGAGACAGAGTTGCTCCTTCGAGATTTAGAAACAAGGACCTACTATGCACCAGGCATTCCACTGGGGTTTGAACATCCATTTTTCCAATTCAATCATCTCAAAAGCTTGCGATTGTCGGGTTTCTATCCCTCAGTGGACAATTATTTAATCATGACACTACTATGTGCCAATACCACTTGCAGGTAAATGGAGTTTCCACTCTCACAGAGTTTCATTCTATCATCAGGGGCAGATACTAAACAGATAAGCTATATGTATGTCTCATGGCAACAAGTGCCCAGGAAAAGAATAAAGGCGGCAGAGAATAATGGTGGAAGTGGTTGCTATTTTTAAATCAGGTGTGTAGGGAGCGGCTCTAGAGTTAGGCCTCGAATTGACCTGTGGCAGAGCCACAAACAAGTCCCAGCTTAGAGGGCAGAGCCCTCTTAGCATAATTAAGCTTGACTTTATGGCCGCCCCCTAGCACAGGGGTGGGCAACCTTTTTGTGAGTGCGTGCCAAAACTAGCAAAATCTCTGGCTCAAAATTCTTCTGCGTGCCAACCCTAATTTTTTGAGAACATGTTACACCTACTTGATATCTCTTAAGGTGTACATATGTGAAGAACCTTGAAGAAATAATAAAATTCATTTGAGCGACAGAAACACAGTATATGATGATGGAAAATACATTTATTTTTTAATGTATACATGTACACTGATAGTCCGACAGAAAACTTTATGACTCCGTTTGATATTATCAGTGGGACTTTTGCTGCTGCATCACTGATGACAGAGATTTTACATCAGGTTTATATTTCGTGACCTTCAGAGACCAAAATGGTAAAAAGTCAATATTAAGAAAAAAATTGTAAATGGAAGATTGTAAGAGAGGGTTTCACAGGCCAGCAAAAGTTACTGGCGTGCCATGTTTGGCACACGTGCCTGGGGTTGCCCACCCCTGCCCTAGATCCTTCCTGGGTAGCTAATGGGCTGTGGGGGGTGCAGCAAGTGCTGCCAAAACAAGTGAAACTCACAAGAACATTGTAACTATGGCGACCACTACCTTTCTCTGACTATAAAATAAAGCCTCAGCTTGCTGTCTGGATCCTTCTCTGTGGCCTCATCCAGGCACAGGAGATCCACCGAGCCCCAGCTATGTTCTCTCTGTCTGTCTTTTCTTTAATATTTCACTGCTCCTCCTCAGGCTCACCGAACCCGTGGCTGTGCTGGCGTGGCACACAGGTGGGCAGAAAAAGCCTCTGGGCCAAGATGACATTTGAGCAAAGACCTGAAGGAAATGAAGAAACATGTGCCACCTTCTTCCATTGATGGAAAGAGAAGAGTGAGGATGGATTAAGGTTCTCAGTAGCACATGCCAGGACTGAGCTACGTGCTTTACATCATATTTAAACGTCCCAAACAACTCAGGGAGACAGGCACTATAATTAAACCCATTTTACAGATACAAATACTGAGGCCCAGTCATTAACCTATAAGCAGCATACACAGCCAGGAAGATGAATCCAAGTATAGATGCCTCTATTTAATAGAAAATGCACTAGTTCCATGTTTTTGTGTTGTTGTTGTTTTTTCTTTTATTGTTTTAGTTCCATTTTTTAAATCTCGTACATGTATTATGGTTCCCGTTTAAAATGAGCATTAAAGGGTATTTAGACGCTGGTGTAGGCAGAGAAATTTTCTTAGAAGGAGACAAGAAAAAACAAAAGCTAACAGTGATTATCTCCATGGGGTAGGGCTGAAGCTGGTAAGAGGAAGCAACTATTAGTTTTTGTTTTATTATCTTTTGTACTGTTTGAATTTTTTACTCAGCATGTATTCCCCCTAAAATAATAATAACAATAACACAACGAGTTCACACTTTAAGTAAATAAACAGCACCAGCAGGAGTTTAAGAGGCAGAAATTTCTTAATGCTGAGCTGGGAACAAAGAGAAAGCACATATTTATCGGGCGCTTATCACAGCAGTATTTGCCAGGCAGGAGCAGTCCTGCTTTCCAAGCATGAGTCCATTTAAACCTCACAAATCAAGACTTTTAGAACTCCCCCTTTTCTGGGGAGGACTCTGAGGCCCAGAGAGGTTAAGAACTAGCTCAGGCTCACAGAGCCAGGAAGAGGCAGAGCTGGGATTTGAACCCACGAGAGTCTGACACCGAGCTCTTTTATTATTTAATTATAATTAGTTATACTTTATCAAAATAAGAATATGAATCTTTATACTTTTTCGGTAGTCATCCTTCTGTAGTAATTTCTTTATTACAGTTTATATTCAGTATTATTTTGCATTAGTTTCGGGTATCCAGCACAGTGGTCAGACAATCATACACTTCACAAAGTGCTCCTCCCAATATCCCCACCTACAGTGCACGGTGTACCCTTTTCTCCACAAACCCGCCAACACTTGCTGTGTTGATTGTTGACTTCTTAATGACTAAAGAATCTCATGCACTGGGATGGGGGTCCCTCAGCCCGGCCTGCACCCTCTCACAGTCCGGGACCCCTAGGGGGATGTCTGCCTGCCAGCTTAGGCACAATGGAGGGGCACAGTGGAGGGGTGCAGGGCCAGGCAACAGACCATCTATAAAGCCACAGTCAAAATAGACCCAGGTGCCAGATCCCCTGCAGCGGGGGGAGGGGATCTGAAGTCAAGGAAAGCTAAGAAAAGGAAGCTGGAAAGCCACAATTATGTCAGGGGACACGCTGGGCTGCTGGACGCTAATCTGTTTAGAGAGCCAGCATGGGGCCTTCCTTTGCCCACCACCGTCCCTGAAAGGGATCTCCTGAAAGGTCAAGCAGCTGCCTGTGGCACAGTGGGAGACGGGCACCCGTGCCAGTATCACACTGGCAGGGGTGTCTCCTGCCCACTGCTGGCCTGAGCTGTGACCTTCCCTCACCCTCTGACTCACCAGAGCTAAGAATAAAACCCAGAAATATTGGGGGGGGGGGGGGAGGCCTACAGCAATATCCATACCTTACCCCCAGTGCTCAGAAAGGCAGGGCATGGCCCTGCCCAGGCAAAAGCCCCAAATCCTTACTGGATCCTCAAGCCCAGGATGCAGAATTGAACCTCTTTGTAAGAAAGGGACAGGAGTTACATGCAAAAACCAAGACACCTGTCTTAACAGGACCACCAGTGCCGGGAAGAAAACGGCCACAGCTGCCTATAACAAGAACCCGGGTGTCGGCGGAGGGCACTTTGGTCTGACCTGCCCTGAACTCTCCCAGCAGGTACTGTGAGGCCCCTACAAGGCACACACTTGTCTTCGTTCCCCATCCAGCCCCAACCATTTGCTGAGTTCATCTCTAGCCACTTCCTCTCCTCTTATCAGACTCTGGAGCTCCGCCAAATCCTCCATCAGGTCACTTTCCAGGGACTTGAGAGGGGTCGGGCATGCCCCACGCACAGGAGTGTGTCTGGGGACACAGCAGTCGGCAGAACTGACAGCACTCATCCATTTACTGAGCACTCTTTCTAGGTGCTGAGTTTGCAGCAGTGAACAAAGGGCCGCCCTGGAGCTGACAGACTGAGGAGAGAAGATCAGGAGGAAACGAGATAAAAGACACTTTCCAGGGACTTGAGAGGGGTCGGGCATGCCCCACGCACAGGAGTGTGTCTGGGGACACAGCAGTCGGCAGAACTGACAGCACTCATCCATTTACTGAGCACTCTTTCTAGGTGCTGAGTTTGCAGCAGTGAACAAAGGGCCGCCCTGGAGCTGACAGACTGAGGAGAGAAGATCAGGAGGAAACGAGATAAAAGATCAAATAGATGATAGATAGATAGATAGATAGATAGATAGATAGATGTAATATACATACACACACACACACACATACATATATATATATATATATATCACACTAGAGTATAACAATTCTAGCATAGTTAAGGAAAAAATCCATTTGATGTGTTGTTGGAAAAAGCACTACAGAAAGTTAACTTCCCCATATCAAAATGACATGCTTGGACCATTTTACAAATGAA
>NW_006287910.1:1465175-1472416 GCF_000327345.1 Myotis davidii | reverse complement strand
TAGAAAATATAAAGGCATAAATAATGGAAAGAATAATATAAAATTATAGAAAACTAAGATGGTCAATGTAAGAAATCCCAGCCCAGCCATTATGGTCCAGCAATTGAGCATCTACCCAGGGACCAATAGATAATTTCTTTTTTAAAAAATATATTGAGAGAGAGAGAGAGAGAGAGATAGAGAGATAGAGAACAAAACAAAACCAGCGCAAAAATCACTTCCTTTTAGAATTTCTCCTATCAGCAGCCCAAGCCCAGGGCTTTCACCCAACCATGGGCTCCCTATTTGTGCCAGTCTCTTCTTTATTTTTTTAACTTTTTTTTATTTTAGAGAGAGAGAGAGAGGGAGAGAGAGAGAGATAATAAAAAAAAAGGCTCAGAGAAGTGAGAAGTCCTCCCTGAAAAGGTGTATTTGCTGAAGGCAACAAGGGAGTAAGCCAGCTGGGGAAGAACCCTAGCGGAGAGCAGAGGAAACAGTAGGGGCAAAGGCACTGAGGAAGGACCATGTCTGTCATTTTGGAACAATAACAGAGAAGCCAATAAGACTCCACAGAAATGGGAGATGAAGTCAGGGAGGAAGGCGGGGGAGAGGCAGGGATAGACAGTGTAAGAGTCACAAGCCATTGTAGGGATTTTGCCTTTCACTCAGAGTGACTTGGGGACCATGGATTTGATGTGTCATCATCTTATGTTTTCACGTAGTGGTTCTTGACCAAAGGCAAGTTCCCCAACACCACTAGCGGACATTTGACAATATTTGGAGACATTTTTGGAATCACTACTGGGGTGAGGATGGAGGTAGAGGCATTTGCCCGTAGAGGCCAGGGATGCTGCTAAACACCCACAATGCACAGGACAGCCTCCCCCCACCCCCCCGATCCCCAACAAAGAATTACTCAGCTCCACGTGTTAATCATGCTGAGGCTGAGAAGCCCTATTTTCACAGTATCATTCCCCAGACACAGCCTCCATCAGGTGGATGGGGTGTCAGCACCTCACCATTTCACTCTAGGCAAGCAACTAAGCCTCAGTTTCCACATCTGTAAAGTGGGAACACTACTGAGAAGATGCAAATATGCATTTAATTAAGCCTGAGCACACAGTAGGTGCTCAATATATGCCTCTGCTATTACTGTGATTACTTCCAGATCCATTTCTTGCTATGTCCCTTCCATATTTCCAGCCAAGAATCATTTCCAAATGATTCTTTCTTTCGTCCAATAAAGATGTTTTGAGCCCCTACTATGCGCCAGGAACTATGCTGTCCAGGAGTAGTGGGCAGAGGAGTCCCCCAAAGATGTCCACATCCCCATCCCCAGAATGGGTGAGTATGTTACCTTACATGGCAAAAGGGACGTTACAGAGGTGCATCAGTTAAAAATCTGGAGATGGGAGATCATCCTGGATTATCCAGGTGTGACCCCTGGAATCAGGGAAGAAAGGGAGGCAAGAGGGTCAGAGTCAGAGAAGGAGATGTGACAACAAAAGCAGGCCACCTCTAACAGCTGGAAAAGGCAAGGAAGTCCCCCCCACTCCCCCGCCCCAGAGCCTCCAGGAGCAACCCCAGCACTGCATTTTGTACTTCTGACCTCCAGGCTTTAAGAGAGTAAGTCTGTGCTGCTTTAGGCCGTAAGTTTGTGCTGATTTGTTCTAGCAGCCACAGGAGGCCCATACAGCCCGCCATACAGACAGAGCCAGCAGGAAACAAGGGCTGATTGTGCCCTCACCACGCTGACACTCACTCATTCGTGCTCAACAGCCCTGTGCTGGCCCTGCCTCACCTGCCCTCGCCCTGCCTGAGTCAAACTCCGCCCGCAGCACCTGTGCTCCCAGGGCAGGCTTACATCCCTGCCCCCCCTGCAATGCAGCTGCTTAGTAAATGCTTTTGAAGGACAGGAACTAGGAACAAGGGAAAATACAAATTAGTTTCCAATTTCACTTTAAAAGGCAATACCAGTACACAACTCAAATTTCAATATGTGGGTATGTGAGTGTGTGTGTGTGTGTGTGTATGTGTGTTCTCTGCCTCCCTCTCCCCCATGTGTGTGTGTGTGTGTGTGTGTGTGTTCTCTGCCTCCCTCTCCCCCATTAGCCCAGTGCTCTCTGCCCAGTCCCATGCACCCCCTCCCTATACACAAGGAAACGATATTTGTGAGTCTCTCCTGTATCCTTCTGGAATTTGTTATACAAATACAAGCAAATACAACTGTGCACTCTTCGTTGTCCCTTTCTTTACACAAGAAGTATTATGCCAACTAAACCACTTAAAATCTGGATTTTGGAGACTGGCCTTGCCTTCGCTTCTTTCTCCTTTCTGAAAGCATCCCCACTCCTCCACTAAGTGAGTGGGACGTTATTTACCCAGGTCCCTACTGCCCGCCACTTGGGTTGCTGCCAATCTTCTGCTATTGCCAACAATGACCCCATGAATGCCCTTAGAAATGACTCAGGCTAAAAACAAAACAAAACCAGAAACACGCGCGATAAAGCCTGACCTGAAGACCAACAAGCCTTCATTTACTCGCTCACAAGCCTCACAGGTGGAAAACAATGTGGCCGGGGTTAAGTTTGATAACCTAGAGATACACAGTGAGAATCATAAAAATAATAAACATCAATGCTGACCCAGTAACCCCTATGGAAATTTAGTCTTTAAAACATCACTAAATATATCCAAAAGAAATGAAATCATCATTTATTCCAAAGAGACATCTTTGAAATGTACCCCTATGTTCAGTGCAGCATTATTCAAACTAGCCAAGACATGAAAGGAAACTGCCTATTGATGGATGGATGGATGGATGGATAAAGAAAATGTCATATATATGATGGAATATTATTCAGCCATAAGAGAGAGGAAAATCCTGTATTTTGCAACAATATGGATGAAGTTTGAGGGCATTATGCTTAGTGACAGAAGTCAGAGAAAGACAAATGCTGTATGATCGCACTTATATGTGACATCTAAAAAAGCTGAACTCACCCAGCCACACCTGGCCCTCTGCCTGCTTTTGCACAGATGCCAAAGTAGGAATGTAAAATGTAAAACAGATGATTTGTCTAATGCCAAGGGCAGTCACTCCATGTTGCCTATGGGCCTGCAAAGCTCAAAATATTTACCACTTGGCCCTTTACATAAAAAGTCTGCCAACCCCAGATACAGGTCCAAAGTCTTTGGGTGCTAACAATTTCATATGACTCAATCTGATGCCATTTATTTTATACACTAGAGCCCCGATGTACGAAATTCGTGCATGGGACTTGGCCCTTGCAGCCGCAGCTTCATCCGGAAGGACATCTGGAAGGTTGTTCGGCTGTCTGGTCTAATTAGCATATTACGCTTTTATTATTATAGACTAGTAGCCCTGTACACGGATCCGTGCGCCAGTAGGTCGCTGCTGCCCTCTTGTAGCTCTCCACCCATTGCCCCGTCCTAGGTCGCTGCTGCCCTCCTGTAGCTCTCCACCCGTTGCCCCGTCATCCTGCAGCTCCCCCTGCTCCTATCCCCCCCTCATAGCTTGCTGCCCTGCCCCCTCCTGTAGCTCTCCGAAGCCCGCTTGAACCTCACCGGCCCACCCTCCTGCTGATCCATGATCTGGTCCTGACATGCTTGGTCGTTACACTGCAGGGCATGATGGCTAGTTAGCATATTCCTCTCTTATTATATAGGAGGATTATATTTTATGTATCTTGCTCTCTCCCCACTGTCAGTTCCACAAGGGCAGTGAATGCCCAGGTTTTGCCCCTCCACGTTTTGCTTCCCACTCGTTGCAGCTCCTGGCACGTGGCAGTACTCAGGAAGCACCTGTGGGGTCTGTGAGAGACCAGAATGAGTCTCAGCAAACTGTAAAGTGGATGCAGCCAAGATCTGTGGTCACCACACCAGGCACACACCCCACCAGATCTTAGGAACACAAAGGGCCCAGCAAGTATGGCTCAGTTGGTTAAGCATCATCCCATGCACCAAGAGGTCCCTGGTTCATTTCCGGGTCAGGGCACATGCCTGGGTTGCAGGCTCAATCCCCAGTAGGGGGCTCACAGGAGACAGCCAATTGGTGTTTCTCATCCATGTTTCTATTTCTCTCCCTCTCCCTTCTTCTCTCTCTAAAAGAAAATCAATACCATATAAAAACAAAAAGAGCACATAGATGATTAAGTGGGGTGATGGAAATGTTCCAAAATCAATTGTGGTGACGGATGTACAACTCTAACTATGACAAAGCTGCCGAATGGTACACTCTAAATGGGTGAATTATATGGGATGTGAAATATATCTCAATAAAGCTATAAAAAAAGATGAATAAGACCCAGGGTCATTGTGAATGTGTCCCAAAAAAGTAATAAATACACAAAGACCCCATTTCATCAACTCAGTAAGAGATTCATCACCTAGAAAGGACATGTTTGCATTTGTTAAAAAACATTTAAATGTGATGTCTTTTCCTGTTACTATGTTGCTTGTAACTAGATACATGTCCCCTTCACCCAAGGCTTCTCACTGCTGGCACTACTGACATTTGGGGCCTGATAATTCTCGCTTCTGTGCATGGTAAGATGGCTGGCAGCATCCCTGGCCCCGCTACCCCCTACATGCCAGTAACATTCTCCCCACAAGTCGTGACAACAAAAATACCTCTAGACATTGTCAATGCCCCCTGGGAGGCACAATCACCCTGGTTGAGACCTTAACAGTTTATTCATCTGCCCCACCCTGGCCACCAATACCTAGTGACCCTAGAGCCCCATCAACCTGCCATCCAGTCCTCAACACATTCACTGAAGCCTGCTTTGTATCAGGAGTTGAACCAAGAGATGTTTTTGGTTCCACTCTTGTTACAAAGCGGGCCTCCAGAAGCCCTCAAGAAGCCTGGAATCTTGTGCAAGAGGTAGGATGGGTGCGTAATTGGCTATCACACAAAATTTTGAAGCATTATGTGCCACATAAGTGACAAGAGGAGAGGGGTTCATTCGCAATGCCCAGGGGAAGAAAACTCCGTTTCCTAACCTCACAGCAAGGACAATAGTCCTTGTTCTTCAGGGTCATCGTGAAGATTACAGCCACACATTAAATTATTTCATCTGCACCCCAACCCTTTGAAGTGGGCACTATTGTCCCCTTTTGCAAAGGAAGCAACTAAGGCACAGAGAAGTATAGCAACTTGCCCAAGGTAGCACAGCCTGTGAGTGACAGAAATAGATATCAATGAAGGCTGCCTGCCTGGCTCACCACGGCAGGAAATTCATGCATGTGAAGACAGATGGGTACCCAGCAGCCACTCTTAGTGGAAGTTAGTGTTACTGTTGTTTCCACTGGGGAGCTCAGAGAAGGCGTCTTGAAGCAGGTAAATCTAAGAAAGGCCAAGAGGCCACGATTTGCCAATGTGGAAACAGGAGGGTACGGTGTCCTAAGAGGAGCACACAGCAGGATCCAAGTCAGTCCCTGCACAAGGTGTGTGAGTACATCCAGAAGTGGAACAAAGGGCCATGAGGAAACGGTGACAACCAGAGCTAGAAGGCAGGCCAGGGCCAGAGCACATTAAGCAAAGGAAAATGATGCTTCACTTAGGATTCTCACCAGGAAAATGCTGCATCATCCATGTGCTGCAAAAGCTGAAAGGGAGTTTCTCTTACTCTTCTCACTCCCATCTTTTGAACAGAAAGCCGAGAACAGAACACTGGGAAAGCCACCAGCATGCTCCAACACTCCCCAGAGGCATCCTTAGCCCTCCTGCCCAGAGCCTTCTGTCCCAGGAGCATCCCAGCTCACTGTCTCCCTACCCCAGTGGTCAGCAAACTGCAGCTCTTTGGCCCCTTGAGTGTGGCTCTTCCTAAGCCTTAGGAGTACCCTAATTAAGTTAATAACAATGTACCTACCTATATAGTTTAAGTTTAAAAAATTTGGCTCTCAAAAGAAATTTCAATCGTTGTACTGTTGATATTTGGCTCTGCTGACTAATGAGTTTGCCAACCACTCCCCACAAGGTGCCTCGACTCCGATGGGAGAGCACTGTTCTCCCATCCTTGTCAGGCAGCATCCAATGGAGATGGGCCAGGGGCAGGCAGTACTGAAGAAGGAACCACCAATGGCCAGCGGTCAAGAGCACAGTACCATCACTTCCTGACTGTGTGGCCTTGAGGAAATCACTCCACCTCTCAGCCTGTCAGCCACTCATCTCTCATTGGACTGTTGACAGTCAATGATGGGGGAGAGGCTAGCCACTGGCTACTGCTTCTTCTTCCGTATTATTACGGCTGTCATCATTCTTCGAGTGACAACAACAGCACGTAAAGCCACATGCCAGATGCTGAAGGCCCCCTAGGAGGTTTTCACTCTGTCTTGCTCCGGAATTAGCAGTCACTTGGCACAGCCTGTTGGAAGACTCCACTCTGGCCCACCCCAAGTTCTTCCACTAAACCACCAATCCATGATAGCTAATTTTATGTATTTTTTAATATATATTTTATTGATTTTTTTTTACAGAGAGGAAGGGAGAGGGATAGAGAGTTAGAAACATCGATGAGAGAGAAACATCAATCAGCTGCCTCCTGCACAACCCCCACTGGGGATGTGCCCGCAACCAAGGTACATGCCCTTGACTGGAATCGAACCTGGGACCCTTCTGTCCACAGGGCGGCACTCTATCCGCTGAGCCAAACCGGTCAGGGCCACGATAGCTAATTTTAAAGATAACAGCCAGTGCAGTGGCAACTAGAGACAATCCTATCACAGTAGCAGGATGGTGCCATGTTTGAGAGCCCAGACTTAGGGCCAAACAGCTGGGATCCCATCCCAGCTCTGCTACGTATCAGCTGGAGACCTAAGGCAAGTCCCACTACCTCTCTGGGCCTCAGCTTCCCATTTGTAAAATAAGGATAACAGTCTACCAACTTCACAAAGCTGTTATGAGGATTAAATAGAAAATGTTTTGTGTTGTGCCTGGGACCACATTGGTTTAGTTATTATTATATTAGTAGGGGCCTAGTGCACGAATTCGCGCACCTTGAAAGGAACTGTGGGCTGGGAGGCTGTGGTGGGCATGGAGGCAGGTGTCGGCCCATCCTCCGCACCCCCATCCAGCCCCTCCCACCCCAGGCCTGCTCCTGCCTCTGTCCTCCCACATGCAGATGGCACTGGCCCAGCTCACACCCGCTGACGGAGCCACGCAATCGGGGCCAGAGCCAGGCACAAGCAGCAGCTCTGGCGTCGGCAGCAAGTGCAAGCGGGGGCTGGCGCCAGCAATG
>NW_006287910.1:1461579-1465092 GCF_000327345.1 Myotis davidii | reverse complement strand
TGTACAAACAATTTATTCCTCAGCCCTAAGTTCCCACTGTTTCTCATGCATCCTGCAGGTCTGTGGGAAAGGTGAATATGGCTTAATTTTGCCTTTCAGTAAGAAGTCCTTTCTAGTGAAACATTTTTTGTACAAGGATACATCGTATTAAAGGAAGCTGGAGAGGAAGTGGGACTCTATTCATTTAAGAATGGTTTTCATTTCCTCTTTTCATTAGCTCTGTTGCTTAACATAGCAATGCCCTCTTTACCCACAGGTGTTGAAGAAGAAAGCTGGGAGGCTCAATTTAGAATGCATCTCCTTGAATGCACTTAACAGACCTGCTCCACCATCCCGCTGCAGCCGATGCCCGCCATGCTCTGCGCTCTGCTGTCTGCTGCCGACTCCTGCCATGCTCCACACACGCCCACTGGCAGTCAGCGCACATTATAGCGACCGGTGGTTTGGTTGTTCTGCCATTCGGTCTATTTGCATATTAGCCGTGGGAGCTCACTGACCACCAGGGGGCAGCTCCTGCATTGAAAGTATGCCCCCCTGGTGGTCAGTGCACATCATAGCAACTGGTCAACCAGTTGTTCTGGTTGTTCGGTCATAACAGTCGCTTAAGCTTTTATAGATATAGTTATTATTAAATCAGCCATGACCCTCTCCCCCAGCCCCTGCTGCTCTAGATGCAATGTTCCCCCACTGTTCTTCAAACACCCAGTTTTTCCCACCTTGGGGCACTCAACCAGCTGTTCTGGCCCTGGAATGCCCTTGGCCTAGCAACCTCCTTTTCAGTCTTCCAGGGTTGCCTGAAACACCAGCTGGAGAGAGTCCTCACCTGTCACAAGTTCCCTTCTCCCCCATTATTCACCAGGTCCAAAACCTGTGTATTTCCTTCAGCACCCAGATGTTTATTAGGCAGACTCTGGAGCCAGACAGCCTGGGTTTGAATCTGGCTCTGCCATTTACTAACGGGGTGACTTCACCGTTCTCTGCCTGCTTCCTCATCCATAAGTTGGGAGTAATCACAGTCCCTACCCCATATTGTTGGGACAAAGTCATTAGCACTTACAATGAATTTAGAACAGTCTGTGCACTCAGAAAATGTTCTGGAAGTCTACACCATCAACTATATACTTCCCTGTTGAGGTTTAAATGTCTATCTTTCCCTCCTACTTGTAATCTCCCCAAAGCAGGACCACATCCTCTTAATTCATCTGCATCCAGTAGGTGTTCATTAATACATTTCAACAAATGAAAGGAGGGGTGAATAAATCTATCTAAAATAGAGCAACTCCAGAACCATGCAAAGAAAAGCCAGGACTCCATCCCCTCGCCTTTTTCCCCCCCTCACCCTGGGATATGTTTATTAACTTTAGAGGAAGGGAGGGAGGAAGAGAGAAACATTGATGTGAGAAGAAAATGTGCGACCTGATTGGAACTGCAACCTTTTGGAATGTACGGGATGACATTCCAACCAACTGAGCCACCCAGCCGGAGCCATCCCCTCTCCTTTGACCCAGAAACCCTAGTGATGGGCAAAGGTCCAGAGGAAATAGCTCAAATAGCAAGAAAAGGAGCAATGTGCACACGCTTGGCCATCCACAGGAAAACTGGGAAGCTCTCCGGCACGCAAGAGTTAAGCAAACGGTGGCCGGGGTTCTACTGAAAATGACTCCACTGTCAGGAACCAAAGCGGGAAGGCCATCAGTACAGAGGGCAGGCACTGGCCACTTAGGGCTCGTGTGAAAGACCAAATACTAAAGCAAAGACACCCTCTCTGAGCAGCACTGACAAAGGGTTGGGGGATGAGGGGGAGCCCAAGTCAAAGAAACAGGTGGTGCTTAAGGTTGCAGGGGAAGGGTGTGTCTTTATTTCTCTGGAAAGGTTTAGATACCATCATAGCGAATCCTTCAACAGCCCCAGGCACAGATCCCAACATGTCTAAACCCTAAAACAAACCTATGAGGAGGCAGGTACTATCACTGTTCTCCATGGTACAGATGTGGACACTGAGGCACAGAATGAAGAGGCTTCCTGACCTGAGCCAAGGAGACCGTTACCCAGAGGACCAGGAGTTAACCGTGGCTAACTCGGGGGCCAACCTAGATCTCTCCCCGCTTCCTCCTGGTGGCCTTCCTGTCTCGTGGAGGCCACAGCTGTGAAGATGTTCAGAGGAACACAGCAGCAGGGGGAGCCACAAAACATGTCCCCAGCACTTAGCATCAAACTTACCACATGGAAAGAATTTACAGCAGCGGGAAGGAGAGAGTGGGGGAAGTGAAAGCCTTATCACACTGCATTGATTCTAAGACCTCTGTGTCTTCCCATCTTACTACTTTTGATGTCCGTTTGTTTCTCATAATTAGTGCATCCTACAATCTCTGCTGGCCATTTCATAGCATCGCATCTCTGAGATTGAGGTGCATGTTACAGTGCCAGCCTCTTGGATTGGCTGGCAAGAGGCTTTTTTCCTAAGCTTCCAGAATCAAGAAGGAAAAATGAAAAGTGCCCTACGAGAGAGGCCAAAGAGATAGGCAATAGCCTCTCTGGCCCCACCTCCTTGCTCCAGCTCCACAACAAGCCAATTAGCTTTAATGGAGGGATGAGTGTAATTGTCAAGCTACCTGACCAGGCCAGCACAGGCCAACCTGCCGGCAGCCTGGTCTGATGCCTCCACCTGCCAGCTGCCAGCTGGTCTCCACCGTTCCTTCCCAGGCCGGGGTGTTCTCGCCAGGCAATAAAACTCCACCTCGGCAAAGGACAGACCTTGCAAAGCACATGATCACCAAGGGGCCATGGTTTCGGCCTGGCCCCAGAGAGATCCTCTCTGCAGCAGTTTTTTTTCCAGAACATGCACGTGGGTAGGACTTGGCTGGCAAAAGGATTATTGTTTCAAACACTTCAGCTTCAGCGTCCATAAGCTCCTTTCTCCCCAATTCCTAGAAGGTGTTCAAGGAGCAGCGGTATCCTGTATTCACATCCACATGTTAACTACTTTACAAGGTGACTGGAGATCTGATATATCTGAAAACCTATAAGCAGCTACAGATGTTAAGTGTTACTGACCTACAATCGCCCAGGAGAAAACAGAAAGTATGACCAGCACATGAGAGCACCTCAACCTCAGCACTACTGACATCTGGGCCCCAGTAAATCTGTTACTGGAGTGGTGTGTGTGTCTGTGTGTGTGGGTGTGTGTGTAAGCTGCCCCGTGCACTGTATATTAGCAGCAGCCCTGGCTTCTACTCCACTCGATGCCAGGAGTACCCACTGTGACAACCAAAAATGTTTCCAAATGTTGAGCAATGGGGACAAAATCACCCGGAGTTGAGAACCACTGATATAGGTTATTAGGTAAATACACAAATATGACGAAACTGTGACTTCATAGGTATTCTGAAGTGATATGAAACGTCCTTTGGGATATTTTTATGCGGGATTTTTTTGTGTGTGTGAACTGATTTAGAGGAAAGTATTACAGAATAAGTGTGTGGCGGACACTTTGGCTGGCTTAGTCAGCCGCCC
>NW_006287910.1:1457938-1460630 GCF_000327345.1 Myotis davidii | reverse complement strand
CTACTCCCTTCCACTAAAGAATCATAAAACAATGCTAGCTTTCCCTGCCTCCCTTATAGCTAGAGGTGGCCAAGCCCAGGGCAAGGGCATTCAGGGGATTCAGACACTGTTGACCAAATGGGGCCAGACCATGGGGCCAATGGGTGAGAGTTCTGTCTACAAGCACAACTTGACCCTCAGAGGGTCCATGTCCTACAGGGGGCATCTAAGAGGGCAGAAGACAAGCCCATCCCACCCCGCCCCCCACTGGAGCCTCATTTTCCCCCCAGGCCCACCTGTGTACAGGAGCTAAAAAACAAGACTACCACCAACCGCCTCCAGAGGGAACAATTATTAGCAAATTACTTAATTAGGCTCATGTTGGCATTTCATCTTCAAGTAAATACCTGTTCATTCCAGACGGGCCATATCCAACATGCACTAGTAAACGAAAACAACAAATAAGGATGTTTTCCTAGGATCCCATTCTCGTTTTTAAAATTCTATCATTTAGGATATGTGGAGAAAAGAGACTGAAAATTAAAATCCCAACCTGCCGATGAGATTATCTCCAGAAGAGTGTAATTACGGAGAACTTTCCCTTTTACTCTGGGCCATTTCATTTTATCCTGGGTCCCTTATAATATCAACGAAGAGAACAAATGAAAGAAAAAGTCCCTTGAAGTAATGCAATCACTATCATGCTTACAGTAACAGGAAACCCGAACTTCCCACGTCTGTTAATGTCAGCAGCTCTCACAGTGGTCCTTCCCCACCTGCACGCACATGCTCACATGCCATCAGTGTAAGTACTTAAGCAAGTCTCCTTAATCCTCAGCTACAAAGAAAGTCTGCAGAAGGGATTTCCCACACATCAGCCCAATTTCAGAGCCGACAGCCGACACCCTGCGTGTCTCGCCCACACCCGGGCACCCTACCAACACCCTATAACAACTGGGCGAATTCACCTGAATTGTCTCGGATGCTGGGACAGTGTCTGAACCCCTGGGCTCGGGGTGGGTCCATTCCAGTCTTGCCTAGGCCTGCAGGGGCCCAGAGGTTGAAAGGAGATGAAGATGACAAACTAGAAGCGAGCTGCCACAGCAGAAATCCCACTCAGCTGTCCTCAATCGTCCCTTACTGGCCAGCCCTTTCCTTGGTCACCACAGCTAAGTGCCTGCTGAGCTTGGCTAAGCCTCCTCTTCCTCACAGCTCTGTAAGACACGCAGCATGACCTGATCCCCAGCTGACCGATGAGGAAACGGGCACTCCCAGAAGCTAAGTGAGTGGCCCAAGGTCGCATGTTGGGAAGTGGCAGGAACCATTTTCAACCCAAGCTTCTGAATCTGGCCTCTTCTTTAAAAATTATATGTATATAATTAATTTCAGAGAGGAAGGGAGAGGGAGAGATAAAAACATCAATGATGAGAGAGAATCATGGATCTGCTGCCTTCTGCACACCCCACACTGGGGATTCAGCCCACAGCCCTGGCATGGGCCCTGATCAGGAATCAAACCGTGACTTCCTGGTTCATAGGTCGAGATGAACCACGCCAGCTGGGCTGATTCTGGCCTCTTGAGTGCAGCCATATACTGGAAGTGGGCTGGCCTTGCCTCCAGCACCACGTGTGAAAGGGCCCACCTAGACCCCAGGGAGATTCTAGTCTACCAGGAGTCTCTGTTCCTCAACCCTGGGTTAGCAATGACCTTCAGGAAGAAGCCTTATCAAAGGCTCCCAGATAATCTGACCAATTGTAGCTACCAAGTCACCTTTCCCAGCACCCAGCAGCTCCAACTTCCCCTGGTGCCACTGGTCTCCAGCCCTGCAAGACTGATTGGAGGGACTGGAGAAGATACTGTCACTTATATGCATCTATCACCTACTCTTAATAATAATAAAAACAACAATTATAATGTGCATCCTTAGACCCTGCTGGAATGGTGAACTGAACCAACCTTTTTAAAAACAAGGCTACCCTGACTGGTGTGGCTCAACTGCTTGGCCATCATCCCATGCACTGAAAGGTTAACAATACAACTCCCAGTCAGGGCTCAGGCCCAGGTTGGGGGCTCCATCCCCAGTAGGTGACATGCAGGAGGCAGCCGGTCAATGTTTCTCTCTCACTCTCCCTTCCTCTGTCTCTAAAATTCAATAAAAACATTTTTTAAAAAATTTTTAAAAAGACTAGGCTATAGCTAGAGCAAAACCTTTTCAAATGTTCTGAGATACTCCACTCCTGAGAATATGTCCTAAAGAAATAAGTCAACAGGCACTAGCCATATGGTATTCATTACAATATTTTCTTTTAAAATTTTAATGATTTAAAAAATTATGTAAAAAAATTTACATTAATGATATAAAAAAACATTTTAATATTTCTTTAAAAAGGGGAGGGGGGTACTGCAAACTAAATGTCAAACCAAAGGTAGTAATTTTGTAAATTATAGTCCACCAATACCAGGAACTGTCACTTGGACTTTTAAAGGTATAATTTTGAAAGTTATGTAGGAACATGGGAAAATTCTCACAACTGGAAATGAGAAATGTAAGACAGAAAATGGCAGGCAAGCTACTAGTGCAACCTTGCAGAACAACATACAAATCTGGACAGGAACTGGACGTTAACAAGATCAACAGACCAAAAACGGCTTATGACAAAATATTTGCAACACACATGACAGACCAAGGGGCACGATTCCCAATACATCAAGA
>NW_006287910.1:1456946-1457904 GCF_000327345.1 Myotis davidii | reverse complement strand
GGACAACCATCATAAAGATGCACAGAAAGGACTCAAAGAGCCATGCACAGAAAAGGGCCAGCAAATCACCAGGGCTTGCGCTACAGGATCCTCAGCTTACCTTCTAAGGGAAATGAATGAAAATAATTTCTATTAATCAAATTAACATAATTCAGCCATGCCCAAGGCTGTGAAGGAGGCAGAGAAATGCAAATTCCCATTCACTGTCACTGGGAATGGACCTGCTACAACCTTTATGGAAAATAGCCACCCAAGACCTATAAATATAAAAAATTTATACAAGTTGGGCCTGTGTAAATGATATTTATTGATGCACTGTTTACAGGAACAAAAAAATGGGAAATGAATGAAGCAATGATTAGTAGAGAAATGGATGAATTATGGCAAATCTGTAACCTGAAATGTTGAACTGCTATAAAAAACTAGTGAGTCTATGCATTGACATGTATTGTATGTTAAGTAAAAATAAAATGCAATAATTGTAACAGAACCCACTTATTTTAAATGTATTATTTATGTTTATAAATGTTTTTATAAAGACTAGAGGAATGGTTATCAGATAACTCAAGAGTAGCTTGTTAACTATTTAAATATCTCTATTGCCCAGCCAGTGTGACTCAGTGGTTGAGCGTCAACCTATGAACCAGGAGGTCTCGGTTCAATTCCTGGCCAGGACACACATCCCGGGCCCAGGCTCAATCCCCAGTAGGGAGCGTGCAGGAGGCAGCAGATCATTGTTTCTCTCTCATTGGTGTCGCTCTTTTTCCCTCTCCCCTCCTCTCTAAAATCAATAAGAACATATTTTTAAAAATAAGTAAATATAAGTTGTCTATTTTGTAATTAGAAAATGAATTAAACTGGAAAATTGGTATAAAAATTGAATCAGAGTTGCATTAGCACAGTGGGATTATGTTACACTGTCTCATCGGTTTCAGAAGATATTTTTTTAATTGGCATA
>NW_006287910.1:1447183-1456896 GCF_000327345.1 Myotis davidii | reverse complement strand
CCGCTTGGAATGTAAGGCTTAGCCTTCCTCCCTATCCAGGGAAACAAGGGGAGCCTGGTCTCTCCCCAGCTTGCGCAATGCTCTCAAATGCCGGGAACACAACTGCTTAATCAATGCTGGTGGGTCCATCAGTGGGAGTATAAGCTATGGCAGCCACCTGGCAATTAGCACCATCGAATTTCAGTATGCATCTATCCCTGCACCCAGCAATTTCTCTTGGGGGAATTTATTCTGCATCAATTTGCATCTATTTGCATACATGTGCAAAGGTGAGTGCCCAGGGATATTCCAGGCAGCACTATTTATCATGCCAAAAATCTGGAACTGGCCCCAACAATGACCAAGAGGGGGTTGGATGAATATCTGGCACAGTCATATAACAGGGGAATGTGTGGCCTGTAAAGTGTTATTTTGTTGATGGGAATACAGGTTGGTGCAGCCACTATGGCAAGCAGTTTGGAGTTACCTCAGAAAATTTAAAATGGAACTGCTTTATGACCCAGCGATTCCACTTCTGAGGATATATCCAAAGACACCTGAAACACTAATTCAAAAGAATATATGCATCCCTATGTTCACTGCAGCATTATTTACAATAACTAAGATTTGGAAGCAGCCCAAGTGCCCATCAGTGGATGAGTGAATAAAAAAATGTATCTGTGATACATTTGCACAATGGAATACTACTTGGACATAAAAAAAGAAGGAAATCTTATGTTTTGCAACAGTATGGATGGACATGGAGAAGTTATGCTAAGTGAAATACGCCAGCCAGAGAAAGACAAATATATGATTTCACTAATATGTGGAATCTAATGAACAAAATTAACAAACAAAGTAGAAACAGACTTATAGATACAGACTGACAGCTATGAGAGGATAGGGGGCTAGGTGAATAGATGAAAGGATTAAGGGCTAAAAATTCATAGACAACAGTATGGTGATTACCAGAGAGAAAATGAGATGGAGGGCGGTAGGAGCGGGTAAAGGGAGGATAAACAGTGATTGAAGTAGGGTTGACTTGGGATGGTGAACACACAATACAATACACAGATGATGTATTATAGAATGGTACTTCTGAAACCTACATAATTTTATTAACCAATGTCATCCCAATAAATTCTATGAAAAAGAAGTGTTATTTCCTTTTCCTTTCTATTTGCGTGGATCTAACATGGAAAGAAAATCATCACTGGTATTTTTTAAAACATGTTTTTACTGATTTTAGAAAGAGGGCAAGGGAGAGAGAGAGCAAGGGAGAGAGAGAGTGAGAAAGAGAAACATCGATATGAGAGAGAAACATCAATCCGCTGCCTCCTACATGAACCCCGGCGGCGGGGGATTGAACCTGCAACCTGGGTATATGCCCTGACTAGGAATCAAACCGGCGACCTTTCACTGCCCAGAGAGAGAGAGAGAGAGAGAGAGATTATCTCATCATCTTAACAGGTCATGAAAAGCCTTGAGTCTGACCCTGAAGAGTTTCAGCTAAGGTTCTGAAACCGATGAGGCTCAAAAAAAAAAAAAATGTTTTTAACTTCATTTAATTTTAAAACCCTGAGATTCATTCAAGCATAAATGGATCAGAAGCCCATGTTTTTGTTGGGGGGCGCAAATTTTGATCAATTTCCTAGCCAAGTTGAGGTAAGCTTCCTTTTCGGAATTTCCCAGCCCTTTTTATTACCACAAGCCATTTTAGTAGTGCTTTATCCATTTTTTTAATCCTCCCCCAAGGAATGAAGATATTTCTTCTTCTTTTTCTAAAAAAAATATATTTTTATTGATTTCAGAGAGGAAGAGAGATAGAAACATCAATGAGGAGAGAGAATCATTGATGGGCTGCCTCCTGCATGCCCCCTACTGGGGATTGAGCCCACAATCCAGGCATGTACCCTTGACCAGAATGGATTATAGAATTATACACCTGAAACTAAATAGTTTAATTGACCAATGTCATCCCAATAAATTCTATGAAAAAGAAGTGTTATTTCCTTTTCCTTTCTATTTGCGTGGATCTAACATGGAAAGAAAATCATCACTGGTATTTTTTAAAACATGTTTTTACTGATTTTAGAAAGAGGGCAAGGGAGAGAGAGAGCAAGGGAGAGAGAGAGTGAGAAAGAGAAACATCGATATGAGAGAGAAACATCAATCCGCTGCCTCCTACATGAACCCCGGTGGCGGGGGATTGAACCTGCAACCTGGGTATATGCCCTGACTAGGAATCAAACCGGCGACCTTTCACTGCCCAGGACGATGCTCAACCAACCGAGCCACACCAGCCAGGCTCATCATTGGTTTTTAAGTGAAGGAAGTAAAATACAGAACACGATTTAGAATATGAACTCATTTAGGGAGGAAAAAGAGATATGCACACTCTCTCTCAGTCCTTCACACACATTTGCATATGCTTAAAATTTTTCTAGAAGGACACCCAAGAAACTATCATCAATAGCTGCTTCTGGGAACAAAGAGCAGGGAGGGGAAGTACCGAAGCTTTTACTTTCCATTTATATTCTTCTAGAGACTCTTCACCTTTTTAAAAGTAATAGCACAATCAAAAATGTTACCATACGAGATCTTCCTCATGCAATCAGCCAGATCAATTCAACAGCTAATGTTAAGAGTTTTCTAGCAATCTATGTCTAGAAAGTCACCTTAATCACCTAAGAAAGCATTGCCCCCTACTGGGGATCGAGCCCACAACCAAGACATATATCCTTACCAGAATCGAATCTGGGACCCTTCAGTCTGCAAGCTGATATTCTAACCACTGAGCCAAACCGGCTAGGGCATTCCACTGGTTTTCAGAGAGAGTGGAAGGGAAGGGGGTGAGGGAGAGAGAGAGAGAGAAACATGGATATGAGAGAGACACATCAATTGGCTGCCTCCAACACCCACCATGACCTGAGATCAGGGATTGAACCTGCAACCCAGGTATGTGCCCTTGACCAGGAATTGAACCTGAGACCCATCAGTGGAGGCTGGTGCTCCAACCAATGAGCAACACCGGCCAGGGCACTTTATCCATTTTCGCAGAATACTCCAGGTAAGATTTTTATGAGACCGGCTCTGCAGTTCCTTTGAGTTAAGCTCTGTGATATTTTGACCATGCCAACCACCCCAGGGCCATTATATGTGCTGTTCCCTCTATCTGGGGCACCCTTCCCCCAAGCCTGGCACAGCCAGCTTCACCATTCAGGCCATAGGCCAAATGTCGCCTCCTCTGAAAGGCCTTCGCTGGACCTCTCTCTCTCATAGCTTGCACCCAACCCAGATCTTTGCCAGCTTATGTCTTGGCGGCACTTGCCACCATCCAAACTCATCTCGATCATACCCAGTGTATGCTCCATGAGAACATGGGCCTCGTCTGTCTCATTCATGTTATATTCCCCGTGTCGGGAACAGTGCCAGCGCACAGTAGATGCTCAGTTAATAATACAAGTTTAAATGAATGAGAGAGAAACGGCTGTGGGAGGAACAAGAAAATCCAGTGCTTTAAAAGACCACACTTAAGTTCTCCGTACCCGGGAAAACTACGGCACTTGATAAACACTCTTGCAGCCCCAAGCAAGTATTTACCTAAGAAGCCAATAGAAAGTAAACTGAGGTTTTCAGAGAAAAAACTCACAGAGGGAAGATAAAAGCCCTATCAACCCTCAATTACTACCTGAGGGTGCTTGGTGACTCGTAGGGCCACCCTCTCCAGTCATCTTAGACCCACTTTCCAGAACTTGGCAACATCCTGCAGGAGATGAACCCCACAATTAAACCAAGGAGACACTTAAGAAGAATCTCGACTTCTCATTGTCCACCTATGATGAGGGAGCAGAGCTTCAAAGTCGACCTCTGAAAGCAGGAGTTTTCACCCTCGGGACTGAACCAGAACAGACTAGGGAGATGAACACAGCCCTCAGTGAAAAGGGGCAAACAGCATGAAAACAGCTGCAGGCTCCTTCTCCGGCTAATTGGAGTTTAACCTCCTTAACGTTTCATTAAGCTTCTCCAAGGCAACCCCAATAAGCCAATTATACAAGCAGTCCAACAGCCTAAAACAGTGGTTCTCAACCTTGGCTGCACATTAGAATCACCTGGGAATCTTTTTAAAAATCCGGATTTCTGGGCCGCATCCTCCGGAAAGTCTGTTTCTTTGTTATGGGGTGGGGCCACATTGGTAACAAAGAAACAGAATTTCTGGAGGATGCGGCCCAGAAATCAGGATTTTAAAAAGATTCCAAGGTGATTCTAATGTGCAGCCAAGGTTGAGAACCACTGGCCTAAAAACTCCTAGGCCAGGGACATGGAAGGAGGAGGGCCAAACTCTCGCCCAAAATGTCTTCTCTAGATTCCTCCACACCCTTGGCTGTGTGACTTTGCCATCCAGGGGACATTTGACAATGTCTGGAGACATCTGTGTTGCCACAGCAAGGGGAGGGGGAGGGTGCTGCTGGCATCTAGTGGGTCGGGGCCAGGGATGCGACTCAACATGCTACAGTGCTCGGCACAGCCTCCCACAACAGGGCATTATCTGGCCCCAAATGTCAAGAGTGCCGAGGCTGAGAAACTGTGCTCCACACCCAACACCCACCCCCAAACTGGCTTCCTGAAAGGCCGCCCTCAACCCTCAGCCTTCAAGAGGTAAGAACAGGTTCCAACCTCCATCAGAAGAGACACACTGCCCCAGTTTCCGTGCCAGGCTGGGGGCAGTGCTCGCCTCAGGATGCCCAAGCCCTTGCCATTATCCACCCCCACTTTATTTCTTAATTTATTATTTTTTTTGCAAAATATTCAGGCAAGTATTTATGGGCTACAGTTTTACCGGCCACTAAGATTGAATAAGAAAAGCTAGACCTTATATACTGCCACAAAAATCTGGAGCTAACACACAAATTAGACTCTTATTTCAAATTCCTCCCACAACGCGGCCGTCCTGGAGCTAGGATGTTTGCATCAAGCTAGCAATTTGGATAGGCCCCAGGCACTTCACCAAAAGGTTGGGCTCCACAGCAGGGGGTGGCAACTCAAATACCTACTGGTGCCAGGTGGGTTCAATCAGGGAGAGAAGGAAACCAGGTGAGAAAGTGCAATGAAGAAAGGCGATGGAGACTGGACCTTAGAATTGAAGCTGCAGTAAGGAGTAGGGATTGCGGCCAAATGAGACCACCCAGCTGACCACCGCCATGTACAAGGCAGGCCCCATGCTATCAGGTCTTCTGATTTTTCAAGAGAAATCAGAAATCCAGATTTTTCTGTGAAATCTTACAATCAATCAATATTAGCAATTATAGTAATTCATAATTAAAATAAAGCCAAACCAGCAATCTTGTGGGCTAGATCTAACCCCCAGTTTGGAACTTGTACCTCAGCCACTACAATTCAAATGTGAATTAAGCCTGCTTTGTGTGAGGCACTGGGTCCTTGGAAAAGACAGGTGGATGAGACTCAGGCTGGCCCTTGCAAGGTAAAATACAAGCAGTCAAATGTGGAAGCTGGAGGGCTCAGTCTACCTGAGTATCCATTCAATGCAGGTGAGTAACTTTCATCCTTAGGGATCTCTGGAGAAAGGCTTCCACCAAGTTCAAAAGCCATTCCAGTACTTAAGGGCATTCATTCAATTAATGTTTATTGAGCACCTACTATGTTCCAGGCACTGATCCAGATGCTGGGATTATGGTCATAAACAAATAGGCAAAAACTCTTGCCCTGTGAAGTTGACCTTATGGGAAGAAAAAGAAGTAAACTATTTGGTGTCTTAGTAAATAAGTGCTATGGGTGAGGAATGGGAGAGCAAGGCCCACTGGGGTGGGGGAGAGGGAAGCCTGCCTAAGTGACATTTGAACATAGAATTAAAGGTGAAGGAGCATTCCAGGCAGGGAAAACAGCCTGTGCAAAGGCCCTGAGGCAGGGTGCCTGGCATGGAATGAGACAATAGGTGAGAGATGATGTGCCTGATGCTGCTAGGTGGGAGCCACTCTAGGGTTTTAAGCAGAAGAGGGACAGGATCCCTCTGGCTGCTGGCTTGGAACTTGACTATAAGGGTCAAGAAGAGAAGCAGGGAGAGCAGTGAGGAGGAAATGTTCAAATCCAGGGGAAAGCCAATGGCTCCAGCCAGAGCGGTAGTGGGGAAGGGCTGTGAGAAGGATCTGCTGACACATCAGATGTGGGAGGGGAGGGGAAAAAGAGGAGTCAAGGATGACGCAGGCTTCTGGCTTGAGCCTCAGAAGACGGGGCTCCCTGCCATTAACTCAGATGGGAGGGCTTAGGGAGGGTCAGGCTAAGTTGGAGATACCCAGGTGCAGATATTGGTTCCAAAAAACCGAGTCCGAGTCCAGGAGCAGAAAGAGATTTTTCATCCACCACCACGGTCCAAAGCCCGGGTAACCTGAAGACTCTCACTAATGAAGCTGGTCCAGGCCCCTCGTTAGTCTATGCCAAACGGGCCAGCTGTGGCTTCCTTCTGCAAGGCCCAAGGGCAACCAGGTCCCCTGAATCGGGCCTTGTCCTGGACTGTCCTCTCAAAGGTTCCCTGTTGCTGCTTCCACAGCCATTTACCTTGCTCCCTTGTCACACTGCCATTCTAGGCCTCAGATTCAGCCTGCGTGAATCATGGAGGGAGGCCCCATAAGTTCCAGAGTCCCTTTGAACTCGAACAACCCATAAAGGAGGGGGGGGGGGGACTGGAAGGAGGGGGCGACAAAAAGGAGAAAGAGAGAGGAAAGCAAAGCAATGAGCCTGAAAACCAACAGAGCATTCGGAGGATGGAAAAAATTGTGGTTTTTCACAGATTGCTATGAAGCCAGGGGGAGCTCTTAAAGCGGGAATTAGGCTGACTCCAGGCCAGACCTTACCCTAAGAGCAATTTCTAACAGCTTCTCAGATATTCCCCCTTTCACACCTGTTGGCAGCTAAATCAAACATGCAGGGGTTTCCTGAGTTGAGGGATGGCTCAGAGCATCTCTGCAGGAAATAGTATGAGCACCAAATATTAAATAGAGAATTGGGCTTGCCCGCTCACAAGTTCTGAGTGCCAACTGTATATCAAGCAACATTCCCGATTCATGTCAAGAATAAACTCATTTATTCCTTAGAATTACCGCTATTCACTTGGTACTGTGTTATCGCTCCCATTTTCCACATGAGGAAACTGAGGCATGGCAGGGGGAAGCGCCTCACTAAAGCTGCAGAGTCGGGATTTGAACCCAGGAAATTCAAGTACTCGCTCTGAGCCACCGCCCTACACTGCTTACTGATTTGTTTTCCCTACTTTTCTACATTTTTCAATTTCTCTATACTGGCCATGCAAGCTAGTAATAAACCAAATTAAAAAAATGTTTTTTCATTACCTCACAAGGAAAGGCCCAGTCCCATTTTCCCAACCATCATTCAAACATCAACCAAGGAACAGTCCCTCCTACTAGCCCCACCCCACTCCAGACACCCCCAGTGGAAAAAGGCAGCCAAGTGCTGAACTCAGCCCCTATTTTCCATTTAGATAATGAAGTTCCTCTTTTTCAGCCCAAAGCTTTTGCCTGAGTGAAGGCAGCATGTCAGTGGAACCCTCAGCATGGGCCATTTCCAAACTCTGGTTTTTCTGGAAATTTCCTGGGGTTCAGAGGCAGGCACTGGCCCAGGAACAGAGCTCTGATAAGAGTGTCACCTGGGCTAGTCACCTTGATTTCTAAACACTTGTCCTTGATCAGGGGAGGAAGCAGGCATGAGTGAATGGGTGACCCCATCCCATCACCACCCCCTGAATAAAAAGTGGGTCCAAAGGAAGGACAGACAGCTCAAAACACACAACTTCATCTTTGGAAAACAATAACCATTGTTTAACTCTGTGCAGGGTGCAGGCTGGGCCACTGTGTAGATGAACTCACTTACTCTTCACAACCCTAGGAGGTGGAGACCTTTGGCCCCTGCTCCCATTTTACAGATGAGGAAACTGAGACACAGTGAAGCAACATGGCCTGCCCAAAGTTCCACAGTTATCTAACAGCTGGGAGGCCAGCCTCTCCTGGCCTGGAGCATGCCATCCTGGAAAACACAAGCTACCTGCTTTCTGTTACACTTGGTTTCTCCTGCTATCTGGGAGTTCTTATGCCTCCGCTGTTTGCTCCCAAACTCTGGTTCCAGAACGCCCCCAGAAACTGGGGCATCGAGGGATTCCAGGTATCCAGAGGGAGGAGAGGCAGAGGGGAGATGAAAGGCCTGGCAGAGGTGAAGGCCAGTCACTTGGCAATTTCTGTAGCGAGAAGTCCTTGCAAGGAGAAACAACCCAGCTGGTTTTCCAGATGAGCTTCTTAAACTAAATAGCAGAGGACACACTCAACTTTGGAAAACCTCATTAGCCATCAGTCAACTACATCCTGATGCAGAATCTAATTGATGGTTGCCTACTTTCCCCCCTCTGCCATTTAGAAAAACAGAAACAAGGAAAGACTCCAGAATTCACAGCAACACTAGACCAGATCCCCATCTGCATCCTTGCAGAAATCATCTTACTGCTGTCATCACTGGCACAAGGGAGCAAGCACTCCACAGGTTTTTCTCTGGTAGATACAGTCCTACTTTGTAAATGGCCGGCTCTCCAATCACTCCAAGACCCCAAATGCAAAGCTGTTTCCAGCCCTGATCCCATTGGCCTGAAAATGGGAGGCAAGCCAAGGTGTGTTTGGGTTGTTCTACCAAATGATACTCCTCTCCTCCGCCCCAAAAAATAAAGGCTTCTCATGACTTTTCCAACACTCCACATGCAGCCTCCAAGGGGAGAACCACAAAACAGAACCAGAAGGTATTTTTGGATGCTAATCGCCAGCTCCTAAGAGCCAAAGGTGTTTATCTCCGATTCCTAAACAGAAGTGGAAAAACTATCCGGTCCAGATCTGTGTACGGTGTTTACAAATAATCAAGATGGCCTGACACAGAAGGGCCCTCCTGGAACAAAGGAGGAAATCGCATCAGGAGGAAGCTGAAGTCGGAGACGCTGGGATGAAACCACAGAGAGCGGACTCCAGAAACCCAGCCAGGCTCAGCACTGAACATTCGGAAGGAAACCTGCTGAGGTGAAAACAGGTGGAGGTCCGACAGAGAGGAGCCTGCTTTACAGGAGTGGGATGGCATACCCACGGGTACCAGGGCCCTGGGCATCCTCAGGGGCACCCCAAACCTAGCCAAGAGACAGGCCAGACATGGTAGGGGTGAGCAGCCCTACCTTCTTTCTGGCTGTTCCCCCAATTTCCCCAATTCTTCCCTTGTTCCCCAAAACATCCCCCGGAGTAATGAAACCCAGAGAAAGTGCAAGATGACAAAAAGGTGTGACCATCTGAGAGTAATGTGGATGCAAAACAACCGGGGTAGCCCTCAACCAATCACTGGGAAGCCCCTCCCCAGCTCAGCCCTCTGATAACCGAGCATTCTTTGTGAAAGGGGGACCCCAACCCACAAAGGAGATGGAAGAACTTCATAGCAGGGGGCCAGCCTCCTTCCCTGTCCTCTATGTGGCGTCCCTTTCCCTGGAGGTTATTTTTAATCGGAGAGGGAACCCCAAAGCAGGAAGGACTCCTCCTTCCGACCCCCTCTCCCAGGCTCTGCCGCCTCACCTTTCCCCCACCCCCAAGCCCCAGACCTGGGCACATGCAAACCTCCCCGCTCCCCCCCACCGCATGCCTGCTCCCCAGGAACTGAGTCACCCAAGTTTTCCCCCATCAGCTGGG
>NW_006287910.1:1443555-1446860 GCF_000327345.1 Myotis davidii | reverse complement strand
GCGTGGGCCTGCCGCCCAGCCCCTGACCCCCGGAGCCCAATCCCACCCCCATCGGGCCCGGGAGGGTGCGCTAACCCTCCGGTGCTGCTGCCGGGATCTTTGCGTCCAGACCCGCGACCAGTTTTCAAATCCTCCTGCAATAACGATGAGCGCAGCAACAATCATAACAAACAGAATAAACTGAGCCCTCTGAGCGCCTGGAGCGTGCCAAGCACCAGCTGCGCCCTTATGGGCTCCTCTGTATTATGACTTCCCTTTCATGGGAGAAGAAAGCAAGGGGCAGTCAGGCTGGGCGGCTTTTTTAGGGCCAAAGGCTAACCTAGGCAGCTACCTCCAGAGCGGACACGGAAACATGGGAAGTGGGTACACTTATGAACCTGCTGGAGAAGCTGAAGCCCAGAGAGGGGAGGTGATTTGCCCAAGGTCACACAGCTGCCAAGTGGTGACAGCGGGATTCTAACCCCTGACCAGTCTGATTCCAGGGCACTCATGGCGGGAGGGCTCCCACCGCCATCCCAAACAGCCATTGTTCCCACATGTGTGCAAAAGACTTTGGCATTGTATCCATCCTCTTTGAGCAGCACTCAGGAAATAACCAAGTTATTGATCCTCTCTTTAGAAGTAAAGAAACGGAGGCCTACACACATAGTAATGACTAACAAGCATTCACAGCCACTAAGGCTATGTTCTTAACAATGAACATGAAATGAGTTGGGTAATGCTCTCAACGTCCCTGTGAGGTGAATACTTTTATTATATTCCCCCCCCCCCCACTTTGTAGTTGAGGAGACTGGGGCTCAGCAAGGCAGAGTAATTTGTCAGGGATATGTAGACAGGAAGTGGCTAAACCAGACTTTGAACCCGGGCAGACTGGTTAGGAAGGAGGGAATCTATAATGCCAATCATTCTGCCATGTTGCCTCAGATCTACTTAATGCAGAGGCAGCCAGTCACAGAGGAGCTGGGGCTGGGGCCCAGGAGTCTAGGCTTTCACTGTGACACCAGCAATGCCTTTCTTCCCTCCTCTCCTCCTTAATCCCTTGACTGATGTGTAGTTTCCATTACACACACACACACATGCACACGCGTGCATGCACACACCAACTGCACCAATTAAAACAGGAACAGTGATTGAATTTTAGACAGCCCCCCATAGGACCTAGTGAGGGAGTAGCGTGGGAGGGAAGATTATTTTCAATGATTTTTCTATTGTCCCAGAGTCCCCTCAGGGTGAGTGAGTTTTTAAGGGTAAATTAATTTCAGCATATTCCGTGTGCTGTTGCTTTAACATTTATACATTCAACAAACACTTATGAAGCATCAACTATATGTCAGGTTTTAGGAACAAGACGAAGTTGCTCTCATGGAGCTTAAAGTGTTGGGGTTTCTTGTGGGGGAGTTAATGCCTTTTTTATGGTCGGGGAACAGGTTAATCAAATAATCACACAAAGGAAGGGGTATTTATAGCTGTGATAAAAGCTAGGCAGAAAACGTTGGAGGAAGAGGGCCTAAAAGAGTCCTGCCTGCTGGTGGTGAAAGTCAGGGAAGGCTTCCTGAGGAAGAAATTTTGTGTTGAGATACAAGTGATGAGTCTGATTGCTTGAGACTTGGGTTATGGCCCAGGCTGAAGAAAACAGCTTATGGAAAAATCATGAAGCAGGACAGAGCAGATCCTCGGAGGAACCTGAAGATAGTTGGGTGACAGAGAGGATCAGAAGGGATCCGAGAAGGCCAGAACACGCAGGATCCTGTAGCCAACGGAGGAGTTTCAGCCTGGCTCTAAGAGCAATGAAGAGGCCACTGGTGGGTTCTAAGCCGGGCTTGGGACAGGGTCAGATTTCTTTCCATTCTTATCCAAACTCTTCATTCATTCTTTTTAATTTTTATGTAATGATTGATGAGAGCGAGAGCCAGGTTTGTTGCTCCACTTATTTATACATTCATTGATTGATTCTTGTCCGTGCCTTGATGGGGGGTCAAACCCGCAATGTTGGTGTATTGGAACGATGCTCTAACCAACTGAGCTACCCGGCCAAGGCAATTCATTCTTCTCTTAAGAAATATAATATTAATTGAGCAAGCATATGAAAAAGGTGCTCAACATCATTCGTCATCAGGGAAAGGCAAATAAGAACTCAGTGAAATACTATTACATACACACCAGAACAACTGAATTGAAATGCCAAATTTTGGCCATGATGGGGAACAACTGAAACTCTCACACTCTTGTTGATCTAAGTGTAGATTGGGTCAACCGCTTTGGAATGCAGTCTGACAATTTCTACTAAAGCTAAACATCCAACTACACAGTGACACAGCAATTCCACTCCTTTCCAAGAGAAAGGTGTGCTAATGTCCATCAAATGACATCTACAAAAAATGTTCACAACAGCTTCACTCAAATAGCCAAAAACTAGAAACAACCTAAATGCCCATCAGAGTCAAAAGGATGAATAAATTTGTGGCATACTAACATGATTGATTAATACACAGCAGTTCTTTAAAGGATCGAATTATTAACACATGCAATAATATGAATGCATCCCACACAAATAAGCCACACACAAGAGTACATTTTTCATGATCCTATTTAAATGAAGTTCAAGGACAGGCAATACTAATAGATGCTGATCAAAGTTAAAATAATGGTGACTGTGGGAAGAGGTACAAGGGAGCCTGCTATGGAGCTGGAAATGTTCTATAACTTGACCTGGTGATAGTTACATGGTTCTTACACACACACACACACACACACACACACACACTAAAAATTCATTGAGCTGGATGCTTAAGGTTGCTGTACTTTATAAAAGTTATGCCTTATATAAAAACTAGAGGCCCAGTGCATGAATTCTTGCACGGGTGGGACCCCTCAGGGTGGCCTGCAGGGATAGGGCCAAAACATGCATTCCAATGCCACCTGCAGCTCCTACCTGCCGCTCCCACTCATGCCAGCCCCACTGTGCCTGCTGGGCTCACACCCAATCAGTCCTGATCAGGAGAGGCTCGTGCCACCATAGTAGCACTCACCAGCCATGATCCCTGAGTCTGGCACCTTCCCAATGGGAGTGGCCTGCAGGACAGGGCCAAAACTGGCTCTCTGACATCCCCTGAGGGGACCTAGATTGCGAGAGGGTGCAGGCCAGGCTGAGGGACCCCACCGGTGCACGATCTGGGCCGGGAAGGGACCACGGGAGGGCTCCAGGGCATGTCTGACCCATCTCACTCAGTCCCAATCGGCTGGACCCCAGCAGTAAGCTAAACTACCGGTCAGAGCATCTGCCCCCTGGCGGTCAGTGGATGTCA
>NW_006287910.1:1416736-1443377 GCF_000327345.1 Myotis davidii | reverse complement strand
CCCATCGCACTCAGTCCCAATCGGCTGGACCCCAGCAGCAAGCTAACCTACTTGTTGAAGCATCTGCCCCCTGGTAGTCAGTGCACGTCATAGCATGCGGTTGAGCAGCCTTAGCCTATTATTAGCATATTACACTTTGATTGGTTGAACAGCCGACCAGTCACTGGATGACCGGACACTTAGCATATTAGGCTTTTACTATATAGGATTTAAAATAGAAAATAAATAAAAATATTTATTGGGGCTGACCATGTGCCAGACACTCTGGTGCTGTAGATACAGCAGTGGACAAAACAAAGATCACTGACCTTCTGAGAAGGAAGCAGAGAGCAGACCAAACAAATGAGTATACCCTTTTCCAGGAAAGGAAACAGAGGCTTAGAGGAATGAGGTAATGCGTTCAAGATCCCACAGGTGAGGTGTGGCAGAGACCAGACCTAGCCCTGCCCTTAACCAAGCCCTCCCTGAGCTCCTCTTTCAGCCACAGGCTCCAAGGTCCTCTCTTCCCCTGCCCTCCAAGCCCCTTCATACCCATATCTTCAGCTCTGGCACAATAACGGACACCCTCTGACCAAGTGGCTCTGGGCCCTGGGACAAGCTCACCCAAATAACAACAAACAAAATAATTGGAGATGAATATGCAGGATGTGGATTTCAAGCATCAGCAGCCTTGGGAAACTATTGAGTAAATCATAGAGATGAGAATGACAGAGATCCTTTTTACTCTTCCCTGGAACCTCAGCATGCTGCTCGTGCTCATTTATTGTGCAGCACTCATCACCATTGAATTATTTATTTGCTCTCTCTAGGCCTCCCCAGCCAGACTGGAAGCTTCCAGCCGCTGCTGTCTCACCTGGGCAGCAAGCATCATTCCTGGTCTTCCTGTCTCTGTCCCTCCCCGCTGGGATTAGAGCAATCACAGCAGCCAGAGGGGTCCTATGAGCAAGGGGACTCTTACCCTTTGCAGCAACGTGGATGGACCCGGAGATTATTTTGCTAAGCGAAATAAAGCAGTCAAGAAAAGACAAATACCATAGTTGTCACTTACATGTGGAATCTAATGAACAAAACAGAGCCAGAAGCATGGATACATGGAACAGACTGACAGGTCTCTCTCAGAGGGGATGGGGACTGGATAAGAGAAAGTGAAGAGATTAGCCAAAGAAAGTATATGCATAGCCCCTGGACACAGACAATAGTGTGCTGAGGGCCAAGCGGGGGGTGGCTGGGTGGAGGTGGGCAAAGTGCAGGGAGGGGATGGGGGACATCTGTAAGAGTGTCAACAATAAAACAAGATTTTTAGCTTTGACCTCTTGGGGGAGGAGCAAGAAAGTGACACCCCTGTATAAAGGCTTCCATGGCCTTTCATTGTGTTTAATACAAAATCCGATTTGATATAATCTAGCAATTCCATTTCTGGGTATATACCCACAAGAAGTGAAAGCAGGGACCTGAACAGATATTTGCACACCCATCTTCACAGCAGCATTATTCATAATAGCCAAGAGGTGGAAGTTACCCAAGTGTCCACTGACAAATGAATGGATACGCAAAATGTGGTATATGCACACAATGAAATATTACTCAGCCTGAAAAAGGAAAGAAATGTTGGGATATGCTACAGCAAGGGTAAACCTTGCAGACATTATGCTAAGTGAATTAAGACAGTCATAAAGGGACAAATAGTATCTGAGTCCACTAATCTAAAGTTCCTAGAGCAGTCAAATTCATAGAGACAGGAAATAGAATGCTGGTTACCAGGACCTGGGAGGAGGGGAGAGATGAGGAGTTAGTGTTTAATGGGTGTAGAGCTTCAGTTTGGGAAATGAAAATGTTCTGGATGGAGATGGCTGGGGGTGATGGTTGTAGAACAATGTGAATAAATATATTTAATGCCATAGAACTGTAGACGTAGAAATGGTCAAGACAGCAAATTTCGTTATGCATATGTTACCACAATAAATTTAAAACGAGCAAAATAGAGGGCTTAAAAAAAAACGACCAGGCCCTCTGTGACCTGGACCCTGCTCCTCTCCAATGTCCTCTCACACCCCTTTTGTTCTCAGTCACATCCCTGCAGCCACACTGAGGGCTTTCTGTAGCTTAAGCACACCAAGCTGGTTCCCGCCCCAAGCCTTCATGCCCGCTGGTCCCCCTGACTGGAACCCTCTGCCTCCAGATCTTCAAGTTGCCTGTGTTGCACTCGGAGGGGGCCAAGAGGTGTCTCAGCTCAAATGCCATCTCCTCAGAGAGGACTTCCCTAATTGATCTCCCCCAGGTAGCCACCACTCCCTCTTCTGATCACCTGCTTTCTGTTCTTCACAGCAACTAACACTATCTGATATGTCTTACTCGGCTCCTCTCTCCTCCTAAGAATCAGAGCATGACCTTCATGAATTCGATCAACAGGTGCTTATGGAGCGCCAGGAAGCATCCTGGGCAGGAGTGAGCACACTAGCACTGGCCTCCTGTTTTTGTAGGTAAGTTTTATTGGAACACAGTTCACACACATTCATTTATGAATTTTTTTATGGCCACTTTCCTGCTGTGGACGAAAGGGGCCACATGCTAACCTGACAAGCTCAGGAAGGCCTGCATGGCGGTCTTCTACAAATTCCTTCATTTTATCATGTTAATTGTTCCTGCACCCACCTAGGTATGTGTCTATCATTTTACTTTTTATCCTATCCTAGAGGTTTCCCCGCTTTGCTAACTCCCACCTCCTTATCTGTCACCAATGGATTTCATGTAACCCACCTACATTCCTTCCTTTGATTGCAATGTATAAATACAATTGTAACCCGCCATTCTCTGGAGCATTATCTCAATTCGTTGAGGTTCTGCTTCCCAGCATATGTTGACAGTTTGGCTCAAATAAAGTCACAAAAATTCTTTACAGGTTTCGATGGATTTTTTACGTTAACACTGCTACAGTCCCAGAGCTGAGTAGTTATGGCAAGACCTCATGGCTGTAAAGGTTCTTTATAGGCAAAGTTTGGCCCAGCCAGTGTGGCTCAGTGGTTGATTATTGACCTATGAACCAGAGGTCACAGTTCGATTCCTGGTCAGGGCACATGCCTAGGTTGCAGGCTTGACCCCCAGTAGAGGACTTGCAAGAGGCAGTGGAAAGATGATTCTCTCTCATCGTTTGATGTTTCTATCTCTCTCTCCCCCTCTCCCTTCCTCTTTGAAACCAATAATAATAAAAAAACATATTAAGAAAAGTTTGCTGCCCTAGCCTGTTTGATTCAGTGGATAGAACATTGGCCTGTGGACTGAAGGGTCCTGGGTTCAATTCCAGTCAAGGGCATGTACCTTGGTTGCAGGCTTGATGGCCAGTAGGGGCTATGCAGGAGGCAGCTGATCGATGATGTTCCTCTCTCATCGATGTTTCTATCTCTCTATCCCTCTCCCTTCCTCTCTCTCTAAAAAGCAATAAAAACATTTAAAAAAAAAAAGAAAGAAAGAAAAGTGTTCTGACCTCTGGTCTAAGCAGTTGGACTACACCAGTGAGCAAAACTTACCAAAGAAAGAGAAAGAGACTTACATATTTACAAGATAAATAGGTACAGTATTTAGTATATTAGAAGGATAATTAAATGCTAAGAAGAAAAAAGAAAAGTATGGGGGGAGGGGGGGTGTATTTTTGACTGGATGATCAGGAAAGACCTGGCTAGGGAGGTGGCATTTAAGGACAGGTGAGGAGGAAGCGTGTATGTGGGGAAGCAGCACTGCAAGCAGAGGGAGCAGCAAATGCAAAGGCCTGGGTATGGCTGTCAAGTTTGGGGGCAGCAGAGAAGCCGGTGGGGTTGGAGTACATGCAGAGAGAGCAGGGAGATGAGGCCGGTCACGTGGAGCCTCCTTGTCCACGGCAATCACTTGGGCTTATTCTGAAGTGAAGCGAGAAGCCATGGGAAGGAACGAAGGTGGTGAGATGTGGTTGGGCTCTCCATCTATTTTGAACTCAGAATCAACAGGTCATCTATGGGGTATGAGAGAAAGCAAGGCAGCCAGGATGACTCTAAGTCTTCGGGCCTGAGCCACAGAGAACCTGCCCCAAGTGCTGCTGTCTCCCCAGCACCTGCGCAGCACTAGGTATTCACTGGGCTCTCCTACATGCTACGGAGCGAGTGAATGAGCCAATGCACAATGAAGAAGGGCAGAGAGATGGAGTGCCCATCTACATTCAACTCTGAGGGGAAACCCAAAAGCAGGTTCTTCCCAATGCTCCCCTATGACCTATGGCAGAGAGGGAATGGAGGGAGTGTGGGAGGAGAGTGCAGAAGGTAGAGGGGAGATGGTGTGGATGGCAGGAGAGAGACACTGGGCAGAACAGGTACCCAGGGGCTGAGAAGGGATGAGCGAAGAGCCGCCAGAAGTAGAAAAGAGATGCAGAAATTGGTGAGAGCGAAGGTTAGTGGTCCCGCTTCCAGCTTCATTCCTACCCGGGCCATGAAAAATCGCCCTCTGGCCTCCTGTCACGTTTGACTCTTGGCATCTGCATTCCTTTTGTTGTTGTTGTTCATCTTCACCTGAGGATATTTTTTCCATTGATTTTTAGAGAGAGTGGGAGGGGGAGAGACAGAGAGAGAGAAACATTGATGTGAGAGAGACACATTGATTGGGGGTGGAGACCAAGCCTGCAATCGAGGTATGTGCCCTTGACCAGAATGGAACCCGTGACCTTTCAGTCCGAGGGAGGATGCTGTAACCGCTGAGCAAAACTGGCTAGGGCTTGCCTGCGCTCTGACCTTCAAACCACACTGAGCACAACAAGATCCACTTCGGCCTGAGCACACGGGCAGCTGAAGACTCCACCATCGGCCCCCACTATAGTGAGAAGGGAAGTCCTGATCATGTGAAGTGGAGGTCCTAGGGGATCCCCAAGGAAGCCCTCTACTCAGTTTCAGAGAAGCAGCACAACAGGCCATCAGGTGCTTTTGAGGAACAGAATCCAGATACACCATGGAGCCACTCGGGCTGAGCTGCTAAATGGCTAAAATTAAGAAGTTGAGGCCTGAGGAAACAATTCTACTCTTGTTTGAACTATCCTGGGAACTTACCCGTTGAACTTTGGAGTCCTGCATCAATACCTGGATATACATCAGACCTCCAGGTAACCCTCTGATCATCCCCTGAAGGACTAGGAGAAGGATGTTCCTGTTTCCAGGCCACCTGACGTCCAGGATCCAGACCACCCGTCATCTAGAGGACTCCCATCTCGGACCCATCCAGGCGAAGAGGGCAGGACTGATTCTTTGATTCTTTGTTCTCCTCTGGGGATTGCCTAGTGTGTTTCCAGTTTGCGGACCCTCGCCTCCAGGCTCTTTCTGAGTTCATTCCACAGTTCCCAATGCTTTCTTTCAACCACCACAATAACTAATAACCTTATTGAGTGCGTATTGAGTGTGCACGCAATGCCAGGCACTACGCAGCCTCACCTCTTGCCCACCACGACTCTATGAGTCAGGGACTATGATTGTTCTGGTTTTACAGAGAGAGGTGGACACCCACAGAGGTCAAGGTCGCGTAGCTGTGGGTGGCAATATGGATACTGAATCCAGGAGCCACTACCCTTCTCTGCTGAGTCCATAGGAACGTTGGAGAGGCCTTCGACAAAGGAGAAGCAGAGAGACCAGGACTGTGTTGGTAGGACCAGGTTCCGTAAAGACCAGAAAGGCAGCCACCACCAGAGCCACCGGCTTCCCAACTTCGGGCGCTACCGGCCCAAAGACTCACCAAGGGCCATGTGCGAGGATAGGGTTTTTGTTCTTATTTTTGTTTAGCTTTTTATGATAAGTACTTTCAAACATAAAGGAAAGTAGGAAGAACTGTACATTAAACACACAGGCGCTCGCTGCCCAGCTTCAACAATGACCATTTTGCCATCTCCATCTTTTTCTGCACATGTAAAATGTATTAATTTGCTTTTTTGGAAATCATTCCAAAGTAATCAGGCTTCATGACATTTTATCCCTAAATATTTCATGAAGTATCTCTAGAAGATAAGGACATTCACTTACGTGCCCACAATACCGGTGTCACAAAATTCCCTACCGGTCTCATTCATAGTCGGATTTCCTTAATTTCACCAAAACGTTGTTTTTTAAGAGCTGATGTTTTCAAGGGACCTGATTGTTTTCAGCCCAATCAGAAGAGGCTGCCTGGGACAAAGGCAGGTTTCTTCACTCTTTATAAAGAGGGAGAGTTAAAGTCACCAAAGGGGGAAATCAGGTTATTAGAGGATTTGGGGAAGGGTTTTGATAGGCTTCAAGCACAACAGGGCTGTGGGTAATGGGCTGATACCAGCTGGGACCGCAGAGTGGACCAGGGTGCTGTTTTCCTGAAGCTACAAAGTCAAATACATGCGGAACGTTGTGTTCAGAAAGCCCTTATTTGAAGCTTTGTACTTGCGTTGGAAATTAAGGCAGCTTTTTGGTCTCCAAGTGACCTTGCTCTTGCAGGCCAGAGAAAGATATTTCATTTGCACTGACATAATTTTAAACTGCAAATTTTCTCACCATCTATGATTTGAGAGAGTGAAGTTTCCCAGCGAATATGAAAGCAATGGCAGCTCAGAGAAGCGGGTCTCTGTGGCTCTTTAAGAGGCAGAATGTCCTTGCAGCCAGCTTTGCCTGTGTCTTTACCCCAGCCTCTCAGTCTGATCCAATTTTTACTTTCTCACAATTCGAGATCGCGCACTGCATTTAGCTGTGTAGTTTCTTAAAGGGCTTTTCATCTAGATTAGCGCCTCACCTTTGAATTTTTTGATGACATTGTCCTGTTGAAGAGACCAAGCCAATTATGCAGTAGAATATCCCACCTTCTGGATTTCTCCTTTTGTTTCTTCATTGGCATCGTTTAATTTGTTCTTATGTTGCCTGTGCTTTCTGTAAATTTTAGGGCTAAAGGCTTGGCTGGAGACGGGTTAGTAAACATTCTTCCAGAAATAGATCCTCTTGGCAAGGACAGTGCTAAGAGGAACTATTTCCACATGGACCTGCCATCTAACCCACTCTGAGCCATTTAACCAAGAGAAATTTAAAAACTCCACACAGAGACTTCTACTTGGATGAGCACAGCAGTGTTATTCATAATAGCCCCACACTGGACACGCCCAAATGGCCATCAACAGGTGGATGAGAAATAAATTGCCATCTATCCAGACAATGAATACTACTCAGCAATGAACCATCCACTCAGAACCATTCGGCTGAGGGAGCGGAACCACATGCAAAGAACATATAGTGACAGAAAGCAGGCCAGTGGCTGCCTAGACCCGGGGATAAAGGGGGCTTGACCGCAAACAGACATGAGGGAATCTTCTGGAATGATGGAAATTTTCTTTCTATATCTTGCATGTGGTGGAGGTTACACAGGCATATACATTTATCAGACCTCATCAGAGTGTTGTGTTGTATTGTGTTAAATTATACCTCAATGGGAGAGAAAGGCAGAGAATCTGTGCAGACCTCAGTGTCCTCTCTCCTGAAACAGACTGGCCTGAGAGAGTGCCTGAGATCCAGGTATTCCCGCCTTCACCACTGTCCTTCCTCCATTCCACAAAAGTAAGACAATACTTCCCACTCACCTGGAAACGTCCTAAGGCGCCTCGCTTGTGGTGTACAAACCTGGCTGCCAAACACAGGCTTAGTGTGAAATAATAATGTGTAGCCAGGAAAGAGAATTACCCTACGGGCTGGATAACAAATCCTTTTGCAACTCACAAGGTTTCCAATTTGCTTTCAACCAACTTGAAGGAGCCCCTGCAGGACCTGTTGGGTAGTTGACCCTTCTGATAATGGATCAGAATGCGGTGTGTGGCAAACTAGAGGGGAGCTCAAACATGCATGACCTTGCATGACTTAGCTATAACAGAATGTCCATCCCAGTCTCCTGTTTATATGAAAAACATTTCTCAGTATTGGCTTCTATAAACACAAAAAATTGGAAGAGTACTTATTCTAAATTCTGTCCCATCCCAGCAATAAATAATATTCACCCACAGGTAAATAAACCTGGAAAATGCACAAAAAATAATCAGCCCCATTCCTCCCATTGTTCACTTAAAACCCTAGCTCAGCAGTTCTCAACCTGTGGGTCGCGACCCCTTTGGCAGGTGAACGACCCTTTCACAGGGGTCGCCTAAGACCATCCTGCATATCAGATATTTATATTACGATTCATAACAGTAGCAACATTACAGTTATGAAGTAGCACCGAAAATAATTTTATGATTGGGTCACAACATGAGGAACTGTATTTAAAGGGCCAGAAGGTTGAGAACCACTGCCCTAGCTGGTTTGGCTCAGTGGATAGAGTGTTGGCACTCATACTGAAGGATCCAGGGTTCGATCCCAGTCAAGGGCAGATACTTTGATTACAGGCTTATCCTCAGCCCTGGTCAGGGCCCATGTGGGAGGCAACCAATCGATGTGAGAGATGTTTCTCTCACTCTCTCTCTCTCTCTGAGTCTCTCCCCTTCCCTTCCACTCTCTCTGAAAATCAATGGAAAAATATCCTCAGGTGAGAATTAACAACAACAAAAGACTCACTTAGAATAAGGCATACATAATAAATGTAATAGAAAATTCCTTGAATGAGGGTGAATACATGTGGAAATGGGGGCAGATGGGTTGGTCAAGGTAAGTCTCACAGAGGAAGTGACATTTGAGCTGAGACCTGAACGCTGAGGATGTCAGCAACCAAAAATCTGGGAAAGGGAATATCAGGCTGAGGAAACAAGTGCAAAGGCCCTATGGCAGGAACAAGCATGGTGTGTTCTGGGAATAAAAAGAAGAAGCTTGTGGCTGGGACATGGCTAGCCAGGGGAGTGTAGAATAGGTAGGTTCCAGTCTTACAGGTTGTGGTGTGGAGTCTGAAATTTATTCTAAAGATGATAGGAATCCTTTAGAACTGTTTCTCAAACTCTACCCTGTTAGGTTAGGTGGCTCAGGAGGCGGTGCAAGAAATAGAGAGTCTAGTGAATCAGAAAAGAAAGGAAAGGAAAAGGTTTATTTCTGCGTCCCCAGGAGACCCACGTACCCCAAGGAGAGGGCACATGGATTCATGCCAACAGGGAGGGGGGAGCTTTTTTTATACTGCAGTTGGGTGAGGGGCGGGGACATGAGGTGAGGAATTCTCTGCTGCAGGGGATGGGCGGAGGTATGTGGATTAAGGGAGAAGAAGCCGGTATCTATGTCTGGCACCTTGATCTGTGAGAAATTCCAGGGGGAGTCCATTATCTTGTCACACATTTGCATGTATCCGATCCTGGGCTCTGTCCGACCTAACATACCCTATTGACATTTGGCCCAGATAATTCTTTGTGGTGGGGTCTGTCCTGAGTACTGTAGGTTGTTTGGCAGCATCCCTGTCCTCTACTCACTAGATACCAATAGCATCCCATCTCAGTTGTTGTGACAACCAAAAATGTCTCTAGACATTACTAAGTATCCTTGAAGGAGGTGGGCGGAGCAATCCATCCCTATAATGGGATACTATACAGCCACCAGTACTGGTGATGCTTGTCTATATCGGATGAACAGGACAACACAGGCATGGCAGAGTCTGCACACTGTTAATATAAAAACATTCAAACCTGTAAAGAATTTTTGTGAGTTTATTTGAGCCAAACTCAACAATTGCCGGGAAGCAGAACCTCAACGGATTGAGATAATGCTCCAGAGAATGGCAGGTTACATCTGTATTTATACATTGCAGTCAAAGGAAGGGACATAGGTGAGTTACATGAAATCCAGTGCTAATATGTTATCATAGATGCAAAAAGACGGATAGGCTCAGTTAAGGTAAAGGTTGACCTTATGAGTGAAGATACTGGCCTAAGATGTAACCACCCACCACAACTGCTTTTAGTTAAAGTTTAATTTCAGAACATCCTTTGTGGTTACTTTAGGTCTCTGAGTTTGCAAGACTGCCATGCAGGCCTTCCTGAGCTTGTCAGGTTAGCATGTGGCCCCTTTCGTCCACAACACTTTATTTCTTTTCCCTCCGATCACCTCCCTGAAATGACCATCAAGAAATAAAAAATGTTGCTGGGCTGGCGTGGCTCAATGGTTGAGCATCAACCTCTGAACCAGCAGGTCACGGTTCAATTCCTGGTCAGGGCACATGCCTGGGTTGCAGGCTTGGTCCCCAATGTGGGGCGTGCAGGAGGCGGCCAATCAATGATTCTCTCTCATCATTGATGTTTCTGTCTCTCCTTCTCCCTTCCTCCCTGAAATCAATAAAAATATTTTTAAAAATAATAATTAAGCTCTTAAAATCAGTCTATCATAATTATTCAAACATCAAAACTATCAGAAGATACAGAAGGGAAAGTCTTTCTCCCACTCCTGTGTCCAATCACATAATCCACCCTCTCCAATAGGTAGCTGTCCTGTATATCCTTCCAGAATTCTTCATGCACATGCCCGAAATGTATATTTTGTCCTGGTCTGGTTATTTGTGTCACCTCCTCCAAATTCATATGTTGAAATACTAATGCCAAATGTGATGGTATTAGGAGGTGGAGCCTTTGAGAGGTGATTAGGTCATGAGAACAGATGAATAAGATTAATGTTCTTATAGAAGAGACCCCAGACTGTTTTCCATAATGGCTGCACCAGTCTGCATTCCTACCAGCAGTGTACAGAATAAAAGGACCAATTCTGGCCCGGCCAGAATTTCTCAAATGTTCTCCACATCCTTGCTAGCACTTGTCATTTGTTGATTTGTTGATGGTAACCATTCTGACAGGTGTGAGGTGATACCTCATTGTCATTTTAATTTGCATCTCTCTGATGATCCGTGACTGAGCATTTTTTCATGTCTCTTGGCCCTCCGTATGTCCACTTTGGAGAAGCGTCTATTTAGGTTCTTTGCCCATTTTTTAATTGGATTGTTTGTCTTCCTTTTGTTTGTAAGTTGTATGAGTTCCTTATATATTTTGGATATTAACCCTTTATCAGATATATCATTGCCAAATGTGTTCTCCCATACAGTGGGCTCCCTTTTCGTTTTGTTGATGGTTTCTTTAGCTGTGCAGAAGCTTTGTATTTTGATGTAGTCCCTTGCTCCTCTCTCCACGTGAGGACACAGGGAGAAGGCACTGGCTATGAACCAGGAAGAGGATCCTCACCAGAACACAACCATACTGGTGCCTTGATCTCTACCAGCCTCCAGAACTCTGAGAAATAAATTTCTGTTGTTTCTAAGGTACCCAGTCGGTGATATTTTGTTACAGCAGCCGGAGCAGACTAAAACACCTCTTCTCAAAATAAACACCACAGACCCTGTATCTTTCTGATAAAAATCTCCCCCAAGACTCCCCTGGGCTAAGGGAGAAAGCACGGGCCCAGGGGCCGCGTTCCTCTCATTCAGAAGAAGCTGAGTCCGCACATCCCTCAAGTGCTGATAGAGAGACATCGCTGGGGAGTCGCTCTCCAGTGTTACACTCTGCCCTCTCCGAGCTTGTTTTTTACTTTTGATCATCGTTGAGTAGCTTACGAGGAGCCAGGCTCCGTAATATACTAAGCGCTTTATATCCTTGGCCTATTCTGACTTTTCACTCCTGCTAACAAACAAGAGCCCTGGCAGCCATCAGTTACAGAGGCCCAAGGCCCTGATACTTACACAGCCTCATCACAATGTCCTAATTCTTTTCAACTCAGAAGAAAAACTAACTATAATCCTGCCTTTAGTATATAATTTTTAGAAACACAATCACAAAATGTAGTTTAGATTTTATTTGTTTGTTTGTTTGTTTGTTTTTAATGGAGAAATGTGGCCTGGGCAGCAACCCTGCGAGGTGGGTACTATTGTTATACAGTTCGCCCAAGGAGGAAACTAAAGTCTAAGAGTGACTTGTCCAAGGTCAGATGAATGGAAAGTGTGTGAACAGGGACTTGAAGCCAGGCTTAGGGAACCTTAAAGCTCTTATGCTTGGCCACTAAGCTAAAGGGCCTCTGGGTCAACAATTTACTTCGGGGGGAGGTATCTGGCTGGAGCTGGCAGGTTTACCTTGGAAGAAGATGGAGAGATTTTTCTCCACCCCAATTTTACCAATCCTAACGGAGCCCTCTCATTCATTATTGGTCGTAGTATAAATGGGTACACTCTGTTCATCCCTTTTGACCTAGCAATCCTATATGGAAGAATCTATCCTATAATATAAGTGCACAAATATGCCAAGGTAGTTGCCCAAGGATATTCAACTACAGTGTAGTTATAAGAGTAAAAGTTTGGCAACAACCTTAAGCATCCATCAGAAGAAGACTGGTTAAATGAATGATGATATGTGATAGGTACATCGTGCATTGTATTAATGATCCAGGCTCTGTTGTAGGCCCTAAGGATCCAAAAAATGAGCATGAGTGACAAAGACCCCCCACTCTGTGGATGTCCTCCTTGAGGGGGGGGGGCGGCAGGGAGGAAGGATGTCAGACAATAAACAAACATATTTAATAAGTAAACCACCTATATTAGAAATTGGTAAGGGCTGTGTTGAGAACCTGAGAATGTAGGGTAGAAGTGGAAGCATGTTTCCATTTTAAGTAGAGTTAGGCCTTATTGAAAAGGTGACTTGAAGAAAGACTTGAAACTGATGCCACACCTGCCATTTCTTGTCCTTCTCACACGGAAATTCATAGGGAGAACAGCTTCCCCAGGCCTGGCATCCAGCAGGTCCTAGAACAGTGGTTCTCAACCTTCCTAATGCTGCAACCCTTTAATACAGTTCCTCATGTTGTGGTGACCCCCAACTATAAAATTATTTTCATTGCTACTTCATAACTGTAATTTTGCTACTGTTATGAATCGTAATGTAAATATCTGATATGCAGGATGTATTTAGGCGACCCCTGTGAAAGGGTCGTTGGACCCCCAAAGGGATCGTGACCTGACAGGTTGAGAAACACTGCCCTAGAAGAACAACAACTATTGTTCATTTTAGTGCTGAAATTAACAAAGGCTCGCAACACACATATCACTGAGATGCTGAAAAGCATTTCAGTTTGCAAATGCAGAGTGGGAGGGCTTGAGCTCTGGTGACTGTTTTATCTGCCTCCCTGAAAGGAGTCAAAACATCTCGGCCAAGAGCAAGTTCCCTTCCTGAGTGTCCTGTTTGCCTGGCTGCCTTTGTAGCAATCTGCCCACAAGTTTCCATCACTTGAACTGTGTGGAGGAGGCTCCTGGGCTCCCTTTGTGCTTGATAAAGGCCCACAGGTCCTCCTCCATTAGGCAATGATGAAGCCATTGGTATGGCAAAGTCCCTCCCTGGACGATAGGTTAGTAATCGGCAACTCCCTATCCTATGGGAGTTGGTCCCTATCAGTGCATTTATTCTCAGCCTTGGCAACATGCTGATGGGAGGTACCAAAGAGATCAGGTTCTTGCTTTCCCTGTCTCCAAGCAAGCCTTAACTAGTTCCCTCTGAAAAAAAATAAACAAAAACCAAAATAAAAATAACAAAAAATTAAAAAACAAAACAAATAAATATATTTAAAAATAAATAAAATAAATAAAAAATAAAAATTTCTATACAAAGTGGAAAGCAAATATCCCAAGAGAAATCAATTAAGTCCCAAAGGGATGATGAGCAAAGGCAACACTGGAAAAAACACATCTGGGGTTTTGACACAGGGAACTGGGGCGTGGTACCGTAGGCAGAGGGCACGGCAAAGAAAAACACACGGAGGCTGCTAGCAATGGAGTGTATTCAAGTTGCTCCAAGTAGTTCCTTTGTTTGCAGCATAGTGATGAAGAAAAGAATAAATAATAGTAATAACCAACATTGTATGTGCCCACAGCATTCAAAACCCTTCCTACTCTATCTAATCTTCACAACAATCCTGTAGGAAGGCATGTAAATATCCCAATTAGATAGGCGAGGAAACAGAGGCAATGGTAGGTTGATAATCTGCCCATTTGTGGCTGAGGAGTGTGTAAAACACTAATCATAATATTGACAATAATCAATAGCTGTTGATTCATCACCAAGCACTTCACTTTGGACATTCCTCCTCCTCTGATCTGATCCTCACTGTCCTGGTGAGGAAACTTAGGCTCGGGTAGGAATAAAATTTTTGTATACTATTGAAGCTAAGTTGGTACTAATTCTAACTGGACTGTTATGGATTAACATGTTACTTGTCATTCCCAAGGCAACTACTAAGAAAATAACTGAAAAATATAAAGTAAAATAGATGAGAAGGGAATCAAAATGATACACTAAAAAATATCTATCTAACACAAAAGAGGCTGTAATGGAGGGATTGAGGAACAAAACGATATGACATTTAGAAAACAAATAGCCTAGTCCCAAATGGCTGAGCCCAGTCCCGAAGCACAGGGCCTAGCCCTGGGGAGCTGAAGCTGGTCCCCAAGGGCCAACCCCGGTCCCAAAGGGTAGAGCATAGATCAGCAGAGCTTTTTGCTCTGTTAAGGAAAGATTTACCTCACTTGATTACTTACAGGAGTAGAGAGCTAGACTCCACTCAAAGAGCCACACCTCGCCCCGAAGAGCTGAGCGAACCCCAAAAGCTGAGCGAACCAGCCCTCAAAAGCTGAGCGAACCCCAAAGAGTCAAGCCCAGCCCCGAAGGCCCAGCCTATCCCCAAGAGCAGAGCCTCCACACCAGCCTCCCCGCATCAGGCACAAGCAACACACGTTTGTCGTCTGGAAGCCACGAGAAGCTGTGATAGTGGGAATAGCACAGCCTAGGAGCAAAAAGCAAGCTTAGACTCCTAGACTATCCCAGCAGGAAGCGGTGGACAGGTGACCTGTTTCCACCCCTGCTTTGAACCACTGGGAGCCTGAGATCCAGGCAGCCATGAATCCGAGTCACACAGCCAGAGATGGGATTGAAATGCAGGGCCTCCCAAATCCCAGCTCACATGCTACCTGGGCATCAGAACTTGCAAGGCCCACAGTCCAGTAACCAATAACCATAGAGGTCATTGGGTGCCACTGTCTTACAGAAGGAAGCCCCGGCCTCAGGGAAGGGGGTGGCCCCCGGATACTCCTGGCAGCGTGGCCCCAGGAGCAGGACCGCTTTTCTGCCTCTGGAGTTCCAACAGCCATGTCTGCACTAGTGCTCAAGGCTGTGAACACGCATGCCAGGAGCCCCGGCTTCGGAATGTACAGGGCAGGATGGCATGCTTCATGGAGCAGCCTCACTTACAGAGAACACTCTGTCTTCCCTCTGCTGGCGGCCATTAGGTGATGCCAACCTGCCGTCCTGGTTGGCAGCCCTTCCCTGTACACTCTTCAGTTTCCGTTGGGACTAGTTTGTGTTTTATTCTGTATTTGTGGAGCCGAGCTCTAAGTGCAGAAGTTGGGACCTCTCATCTCCATGGGTTCCACTTCTCATCACTACAACAGAGGAGAAGGGCCAGCTCCACCCCTCCTAGTCTGATTGCTTTGGGCCAGGTAGTTCTTTGGATGTCAGTTTCAACTGTGAATTGAGCTACCTTTCAGGACTTGTTTCATTCAGTCATCCTGGAAATATTTGTCATACCAGAGATGAGCAAGGTAGGCAAGGATTCTGTCCTGCAAAGCAGTCCGGTGTGGGCACCAGACATGAACTGACGAGTCACAGTCCAGTGTCCATAGGCAGCTGCCATAGCGATGGTGCAGGGTGGGGCAGCTCTGTGGAGTTCTGAGGAGCACTGTATGCTTAACCTGCCTGCTGCTGCTCTCCAGGTGCAATGCAGGGAACACTCTTTGCTCCAAATTGCTGACTGATGAGTCACCCTCCAGAACCTTGGGAAGTAAAACAGTGAGGGGACCTACGGATCAAGATCGAGGCACAGCAAGTTTATTAGGGAGGGCTGTTGGGATCCACACCTAGGGAGGGGGATTTGGAGGAGTGGATGAGGAAGTTGGGTGGCTAAGCAACTTCAACAAATGCCTCAACCTACCCCCTCAGGAAGTTCTGAAGTTCAGGGGATCCCAAAAAATTGTCCCAAATTGAGGTATGAAAGCTAGACCTTTATACCCCAACATGGACCAGGTATTGAAATGATCTGCCCCCAAGAAGAAGGCCTTGGGCCTGGGTGTGGGCGTGGGGAGGATAGGTGTGGTACATCTCTCCTGTATCTATACCCCTTCGTTTTCTCAGCCCCTCAAATCCCCAAAATAGATCTAAGAAGGGGAACACAATAGAGCCAGGGAAGGTTTAGGAAGAAATGAGGTATAAACTCAGACCTGAAGGAGTGGAAATTAACTAGGACGTGAGAGGAAAGAACATTAACAAGTTTCTAGGCTGAAGGAAGGGCATAGGCAGAGGCCCAGCGGTGGAGGGAAGGGAAAGGGAGAAAGTGCTTTTTATTTCAGGATGAAATAGCTGAATGTGGCCAGTGGACTTGGAGTCCAGTCCTGACTCTGCCATTTACTCAGAGTTACTTAAACTCTCCACATCTCAGTTTCTCTGTAAATGGGGATAGTAATACCTGCCTCCCCGTTGTTTTTAGGATGAGGTAAAATAACACATGCTTCATAAATGTTAGTTGCTATGTTTATTGCTCAGACTATAACAATGGTTGATGTGTTAAAAATACACCCCTTGCCCCTTCTATTATAGAAGAATAATTCGGGAATCGGCAAACTTTTCCTTAGTTTAAATAATCTAAGCTTGTGGACCATATGGTCTCTGTTTTAATTACTCAACTCTTCATTTTTAAATTTTATTTGTTGCTTTTTGAGAGAGAGAGGAAGGAAGGAGAGACAGAGAGAGAAACATCGATTCTCTCTCTCTCATTTGTTGTTCTACTTAAGTACTAGTGTGCATTCATTGGTTGATTCTTGTTTGTGCCCTAACCAGGGATTGAGCCCACAACCTTGGTTTATTGGGACAATGCTCTAAACAACTGAGGTATCTGACCAAGGCCTTAAGTACTCAACTCTTGTAGTGTAAAAGCACTGACTTAATAAGCAGTTGCCAAACTGATTTCTGAGGTGACTATACCACCAGCAAAATATGCATATTCCCCAGTATTCAATCTTTTTATTGACATTTGTTTTTCTTTCAGCCATTCTGATAGGTAAATAGACTTTTCTACTATAAGCAGCACTGCAATGAATACTCATGAATATTTTTATACTGTACACACATCCTTCATAATTAGGTGGGACTGTTTCCATAAGGTACATTCTTTTTGTTGTTGTTAATTCTCACCCGAGGATATTTCCTCTGTTGATTTTTAGAAAAAGTGGAAGGGAGGGGGAGACACAGAGAGAGAAACATCCATTAGAGAGAGACATCGATTGGTTGCCTGTGGGGCTAGGATTGTGTCCGCAACTGAGGTACGTGCCCCTGATGGAACTGAAGGATCCGTGGGCTGACGCTCTCCCACTGAGCCAAACTAGCTAGGGCTGTAAGGTACATTCTTTTTTAAAAAATATATTTTATTGACTTTTTACAGAGAGGAAGGGAGAGGGATAGAGAGCTAGAAACATCGATGAGAGAGAAACATCGATCAGCTGCCTCCTGCACACCCCCTACTGGGGATGTGCCCACAACCAAGGTACATGCCCTTGACCAGAATCGAACCTGGGATCTTTCAGTTGGCAGACTGACGCTCTATCCACTGAGCCAAACCGGTTAGGGCTGTAAGGTACATTCTTAAAACTAGAATTGGTGGGTCAAAGGGTGTGAAAAGTTGATTAAGTATGGCCAAACAGCCTTCTGAGAAGGTGGAGCCAATTTACCCGCCTACCAGGTAGGTATGTAATGCACATTTCCCCACCTCCTCACCAACACAGTGTATTACTCAATTTCAGTATGTTTTTTTAAATGAAATTGTACTTTAGATGATTGTTGTGTATCTGCTTCATAGAGTTGTTGTTGAGGACTTAAAGTACAGCGTAGAGCAGTGCCTGCCACACAGAGTGTCAATGGCTGTTAATTATTGTATGATTACTACTAATCAATCCATTCCATTTTTGTTTGCCTCTCTCTCTCTCTCTCTCCCTCTGAGTTCATCATCAGTATATTCAGGAGTGCTTTTCTCTGAAGAGCTCAAACATTCTACCTATAGAATGTAGTTAAACCTTGTCCATCTCTTCAGATGCTGGCCAGGAATTCAGGTACTGTGGGTTTTGCAGAATAGGGAAGTGTGGCAGGACCTTTCTAAGGTAACAAGACAGATCTGTGTCCCAGGTCAAAATTAGTTTGGAACAGAAATGGATTCCTCTAGGTTACAATGGCTTTCAAAGTTTTTGACTGCTACCTACTTTAGGAAATACACCAGGAACCAGAATAAACATATATATCCCAAACAAAAGTTTCAAAAAAACAACACTTGTTTCCTATTTATTCCATTTCATTGAAAATATGCTCATTGGGATCCACAATAAATAGATTTCAAAAAGCCACTATTGGGTTAAGACCAGCAGTCTAAAGAGCACTGTTCTAGGATCGAGGTCATAGATACTGGCCTTCTTGGCAATACAACTGGACTCATAGGACTTCAGTTTGGGGTACATTATTACCATTTCCTTTTCCTTCATTTCCTTGGGATGCTAGAGCTTATTCATTCATCAATTATTTTTACAAATAGCTCTTGGGCTTCTTATGCATTTGCCTAATACTAGTACGAATCAGTGGCAGGGAATAAGCTTTGAAGAGCAAGAGGCCAGGAACCTCATCTCCACCATTTGCTGGTGATTTTGGTGAAGTCTCTTCAGTTATCAAATGCTCAAGTTTTCTCCTCTGCAAATTGGGAGTAATAATAGGGGAAAAAAATCAATGAAGCATTAAGCACAGTGTCAGGCTCATAGTAAGCATTTAATGCAGTGGTTCCCAAGGTGTGATCCCCAGAGCAGCAGCATCCGAGAGTCACCTGGAATTTGTCAGAAATGCAATTCTTTTACTCCAGGGTAACTTGTTTTATAAGAGGTCTTCCAGATGCTTCTGATGCATGCTCAAGCTTTAAAAGCTCAGGCTCAATACATGGTAACTATTAACAATTAGTACTTGAGGCTGCAGAGACGAGCAGTGGGCAGATCAGGAAAGGCTGACGGGGCTAAAGTTAAGCACTAAGGTACCAGCAACACCCACAGGTAAGGCTTCCGACCTGCCTGCCTCCGCGTCCCCCTTCCCTCCTGCCTCCACCCTCCTTCCTCCGCCACCGAGAGCGCTTGCTAATTGTTGGGGTCTCTGGACAGTCACCGCCCACCCAATCGCGTCAACTGAGAGGGGCGGGGCCGGGCGCGGCGAGAGCGGCGCGTTTATTGGCTACGGGGCGGGGAGGGGCGGGGCTGCGCGTGCGCAGCGCCGGGACGCGCCCCTGGCGGCCGTTAAAAATGGCGACCGTCACCGAGCTGAAGGCTGGTGAGTGCGAGTGGGGGGCTTGCCAGGTGGAATGCAGCTGGTCCACAGCCCGTGAAAAGGATGGGTCGAAAGGAGGGCGCGCGGAGAGGAGTCAGCCTTTCCGGGCGGTCTCTCTGCGGCGCCAGGGCCTGCGCAGCCGGCTGCTGTGGTGGCCGCTGTGCTAGGACCCTGGAGGAACGGGTTGCACGGGTTAGTTTTTAAACCGGCTTCGAGCTGGAGCAGGAGTCGCAGAATCTGCAGGTGCCTGGGAGGTCTGCAGTTCTGCGCCTGGGGCCTCTGGCGCCTCTTTCTGGACCCGCCTTGGCGTGGGCCGTCCACGCGAGGATCATGTATGCAAGTCTCCACAACCATTCTAGGTGGTAGGCACGACCCTAAGCCATTTCTGCATCCTTGCAACCTGGGAGATAGGGCCCGGTTTTCCATCGGGAGAAACGGGGGGTAGAAAGTTGCCCGGCCTGGCCATTCTGCTGTCTTTGTGGGAAAAGTTCCGCAAAGGCGAGAGTCCTTAGGCTGATAACGATTGTGCACCGTTAGTTCTGGCGCGGATGTCCAGACGGGAGTAGTCATGATTATAATTGCCGGCGCTTGAGCCTTATACGCCAGGCTCGGCCCCTGTGCTACGTACGTACTTGATCCCACTGACAACCCCGTGCCCACTTCAGAGATGAGGAAGTTGGGGTGCTGCGAGGTGAAATAGCTCGCCCGCCCCCCTCCCCCCAGATGATCCAACCAGAAGGAGGCGGAGCGTGAGGACCGTTAACGCTGCACCCGAGCTCAGGTCTTCTTCTTCTTTTTTTTTTTTAATTTATTGATTTTTTACAGAGAGGAAGGTAGAGGGATAAAGAGTTAGAAACATCGATGAGAGAGAAACATCGATCAGCTGCCTCCTGCACACTCCCTACTGGGGATGTGCCTGCAACCAAGGTACATGCTCTTGATTGGAATGGAACCTGGGACCCTTCAGTCTGCAGGCTGATGCCCTATCCACTGAACCAAACCAGCCAGGGCAGGAGCTCAGGTCTTGATGGGGCGTGGCACTGCCCCACTCCTGGAACCAGTTCCAGTTTTCAGGGGCCTGAAGTCAGTGATTCTCGGAGCTTTCGCGGGAGGGTCAGCATCTCTTGGAGATGAATCAGTTGCGGTGGGCATGCATGTATATTTGTGGCCCTGGGCATGCCTTTCCCGCAAGAACAGCCTTCCCGGAAATCGGTGCGCCCTCTCCCTGGGAAGCAGCTCACACAGAATTGCACACAACTTCAGAGGCGTTATGCTTAGGGTTACACACCAGGTTATGAGCCCATTTATTTCTTCTTTTTTAAAAAATATATTTTATTGATTTTTTACAGAGAGGAAGAGAGAGAGTCAGAGACATCAATGAGAGAGAAACATCAATCAGTTGCCTCCTGCACACTCCCCCGCCCCCATTGGGGATGTGCCCGCAACCAAAGTACATGCCCTTGACCAGAATCGAACCTGGGACCCTTCAGTCCGCAGGCTGACGCTCTATCCACTGAGCCAAACCGGTCAGGGTGAGCCCGTTTCTGAAGTGGTTATGGCACTGTTTTAAGCACGATAGCAGAGGAAAGGGCAAAATGAAACGGGACCCTAGAAGAACTCTGTGAGTGGGGAATTGGGGGTGTTGCGCACAGAGGTAGGGAGCCCTTTATGGGGTTTTTTCTGCATGCCCCAGTTCTGAATATGCTTTGTGTCCGAGAAACTCAGTGAAAATGTGTTTGCCAATCACGTATGTTTTATGAGCTGTTGTGGTTTTTTTTAAAGCATTTTCACATTTTCCCACCTCACTTGGTTCTGTCTCTGAGAAGCAGAATCTTGTTGGAGAGGCAACTGAGGCCCAAGGAGGCGATCAGCCCCCGAAGTGGTGGTGAGATATGCTAGGTTTCTTAATTCCAGCTTCATTCATTTCTCGGCTGAGTTTGAGGCTGTGCTGTGTGCTTACAGAGTAATTGGGACAAGATCCTCCTTGCCAGTGGAAAAAATATCTCTATGAAACTTCCAAAGATGGAATTAGAGAACAGGGGTTAGGTTACGATCCCAAGAATACGATAAGTTTGTACGTTCCTTTTATGGGCCTATTACAAAGTCTGATTTGGTGATAACTGTATGTACTTAACATGCCTGCACAAAAGTTTGAGAGGATGATTTTAAAATAAGGGTAAGGTTAAAGTCTCATCTAGATTGTATCTCTTTAATTATATGACCAGGTTTTTAAAAATATATATATTTTTATTGATTTCAGAGAAGAAGGGAGAGGGAGAGAAAGATAGAAACATCAATGATGAGAGGGAATCATTGATTGGCTGCCTCCTGCATGCCCTACATTGGGGATTGAGCCCAAAACCCGGACCAGCCAGGAGTCGAACCCAGGAATCGAACGGTGCCTGGTTCATAGGTCAACACTGACACACTGAGCCATGCTGACCAGGCAAAGTTTTTGTTTTGTTGTTGTTGTTGTTTAGTATATTTCTTTATTGATTTCAGAAAGGCAGGGAGAGGGAGAGAGAGATAGAAACATCAATGAGAGAATCATTGATAGGCTGCCTCTTGCACGCCCCCTACTGGGGATCGAGCCCGCAACCAGGGCTTGTGTCCTTGGTTAGAATCGAACCTGGGACCCTTCAGTCCACAGGCCAGTGCTCTATCCACTGAGCCAAACCGGCTAGGGCCAGGGAGGGTTTTTATTGTTATTTATCAAAGCTTAAAAAATACTTGTGTTCCTGGACTCTCTTTATGAATTTTCATTATTGTTTACTTATTTGGTGCCTTTGACAGGGCACAGTACAGTATTAAACTATATTGATTACATCCAGTAGTATACAGCACTGTATTATAATGCTCCTAGGTAGCATTTATTGAGCTCTTACTTTGGTCTTCTAGGCACTGTGGGTGAGATGTGTTGGTGCTCTGGAGTTCTTAGTTAGTTAGCCATTAGGGACAATTTGAAAACAAAAAGAAGGTTGTAGACCCCTGCAAGTGATGGTGCCAATTCAGCCCTTGCCTTTACTATCCATACTAATATTTATTGCTCAATTGCATTATCACAACTGCTGATATTTGTTATAATGACCCTTGTTCATCAAGAAGTTAGGTTACATTGAGCATATATAGGCTTGATTTCTCAAGAGGGCAGTGATAAACTCTGTGTTAGATTTCTAACGAGGCTTAAAATTTCAAAATCCTTTTGTTTTAAGGAATTAATGCATAATTGTCTTTAAAAAACAAACAAACAAACAAAAGCCCTAACATAAAACCCACCTTTTCATTTAGAATGAGCCATTCCCCAAGAGTTCTGGATATGAAAGGTTTTTATACAAAAGACAGGGCACATGCCTTCCTTTTATGGAGTGTACTTATAATCTTTAATCATCTTTTTTTCTGGACCAGAGGTTTTTAGGGACACGCAGAACCTGTCTGCAGTGATAAATATTCTAGAAAATATATGAGACACTGGAGGTTAGGTTCAGGTCCCAGTGTGCTGACTATAGTTCTATTTCCCCTTTTTTCCTCAACCAGGAATGTGACAATGTTGGAAGAATAAACTTGAATTTGTTTAAATATATTAAAATAGTACATCATTGCAACTTGGGGACTTTATTTTTTATTACAAACATGGCTTGTGATAGCTAATGTGATCATTGTTCGGTTCATCACAGTGTTGAGATTGAAAGCTGTTGTTAGGCCATTTACCTTTTTAAATCATTTTCTTTAAAGTAAGCCTAAGAATGACAAAGTTTATTCTATAGTTGAAGCATTAATGTTTTATATTGAACAGTTTTAAAGGACACCTTGGAAAAAAGAGGAGTCTTAGGGCATTTAAAAGCAAGAATTCGAGCCGAAGTTTTCAAAGCCCTAGATGATGAAAGTGAACCCCGACCAACATTGTCTCATGAAAACCTTCTTATTAATGAATTAATCCGGGAGTATTTGGAATTCAACAAATATAAGTATACATCGTCTGTTCTCATAGCAGGTAAGAGGTATCATTAGTCATGTGAGGCAAAATCTTCTTCCCTTCCACCATTTCTAAGTATTTAGCCTGAAAATCTAATTCCATTACAAAACAGCGTCATCTGAGTGACTGGGACATAAAATCATCTGAGTGATTAGGACATATAAACCTACTTTTGCCCCACCCTGTACATACTTTTAATGCCCTTAAGGCAGTGGTTCTCAACCTGTGGGTCGAGACCCATTTGGTGGTTGAACGACCCTTTCACAGGGGTCGCCTAAGACCATCCTGCATATCAGATATTTACATTACGATTCATAACAGTAGCAACATTACAGTTATGAAGTAGCAACAAAAATAATTTTATGGTTGGGCCACAACATGAGGAACTGTATTTAAAGGGCCAGAAGGTTGAGAACCACTGCCTTAAGGTTTTTTGTGTGTTTTTGTTTGCCTTTTTTTAGAGAGGGAAGAAGGGACATTGATCAATTGTCTCTCAAACATGCCCCAATCGGGGATCAGACCCGAAACCTGGGTATGTGACCTGACCGGGAATCGAACCCACAACCTTTTGGTGTATGAGACGATGCTCCAACCAGCTGACCCACATTTCCAGAGCTAATTCCCTTAAGGTTTAATCTATGCTTTAAAACTATTTCATGACTTAAAGATGTCCTCTTCAAAGAAAAGAACTCATAAAGTAGATTTTTGGAAGAGAGAATGAATTCTTTGTGATGCCAGAACTTTCCATTACAGATCTTTTATTTAATATTAAACACGTCTTAATAAAAACTGATAATTTTTATTGGTTTCAGGAACTTTAATATCAGTATCTCCACTTTCCTCCCTTTGTTATAGATGTTTGAATAATACCATTAATACTCAGAAAAGAAGAACATTATGAAAATACCATTAATTACATGTCTTGGATTTGAGCTTCCCTAGAGTGAAATATAGTGACAATAGTCAAGTTTCATATTAAATGCCTTGGCTTTTTAAAAAAATTGAGATATATACAACATACAATATACTTTACTTTTTTTAGTATAAAGTTCTGTGGATTTTGCCAAGTGCATACAATTGTGTAACTACCACCACAGTCACAATGTAGAACATTTCCATCACCCCCAAAATTTTCTGTGCCCTTTGTAGTCAACTTCTTTACCTACTCCTTACCCCTAGCAACCACTGACCTGTTGTTATCTCTGCCTATCATTTGCCTTTTCCAGAATGTCCTATAAATAGAACCATATCGGATATAGACTTTGGAGTTGGCTTCCTTTCCCAGCATAATACTTTTGAGATTCAGCCATGTTGACTTTTTTCTTTCCCTGAATAGCATTCCATTGTGTCAGTTGATGGACATTGGGCAATTATGAATCTAGCTGTCATAAACATTCACAAAAGCTTTTTGTGTGAACATAGGTTTTACTCTCTGCTGGGTAAAGAGCTAAGAGTGGGATTGCTGGGTTGTGTGTTGTAAGTATATGTTTACCTGGATAAGAAACTGTTCAGCTATTTTGCTAGTGCCTGTGCCATTTTTGCTCTCCTACCAACAAAGTATGAGGTTTCCAGTTGCCCTATATCCTTGCCAGCATTTAATATTCAGGTTAATTTTATTTTTAGAGTTATTGCCACCAAATGGATATTGGTACTGGCGTGTGTTGAATTCACAAAAACAGACTGCTGAAGCCTAGTATTGCAGAAACAGTATTTCTCTAACCAAAAATTAGATTAAAAATGAGTTTAGATGAAATCACCTGTATTAAGCTATATATTTAACAAAATATTTTGAAAGTCATAAAAGCATACGTTGCATCTGCCATCATTATTTTCCAAAAATCTGAAAAACGTGTATATCTAGTAAGTATGTTTCTTAACAAAATTATGTTTGCTTTTTAGACTGATACTCAGTGTTTTTATGATTCCCCCCCCCGCTAGAATCTGGTCAACCTGTAGTTCCACTGGACCGGCAGTTTCTCATCCGAGAACTAAATGCATTTGAAGAATCAAAGGATAATACAATGTAAGAACTTATTTTTAAAATAAACTTTCAGATATTGTTGTTTTGGAGTCACAATCTCATAGGGAGGTTTTATTTCATTTTAATCCAGCAGGTATTTATTTGGGTCTAGTGTTTGTCTAGCACTGCCCCAAATCCAAGGTATGCAGCAGTAAATGGAGCTAAAATTCCCCTGATTTCAGAGGACTGAATAGCCCTACCCCTTCCTAAGGGGCACTCCTCTTGGCTTTTTGATCCATCCTTTTTTTCTTCTGATGCTTTTGCTCTATCAGTCATTTTCTTCCTCAGATATAACTCATCCTCCCCATAGCTTTCTTCATTTCAATTTAGTAATGTACTCAGATTTCCCCTCTCCAAAAAAAAAAACCTGTCAATGTCCAACCCCAAGCTCCGTTTTACCACTTAACAGTGAAAATCAACCCTCTGCTTTTATTATCCACTCTGGTCTTCCCTGCATCTTAAATTCTCCCCACACCATTTACAAAAAACTACGCTCTTAAAAAGAAGACCAACCACTTTCTAGTAGTTTCTTAGTTCTTTTCCTACTTCAGTGTTAATTAAACATTTTCTGGAGGATCCCTGAATGGGGAAAAAAATGCATATAGGCACCTGGGAACATAGCTCAAAGCAGTCTTTTCCTAGCAAGGAATTGTTCTGAAGTCTTACGTTTTCTCTTCCCAAAAATTTGTTGAATTTTTTCATCCTACTTCATGGTGTAATTGTTTTACCATAAAAATATTTTAAATGACATACCAATTAAAATGAACTTTCCCACAGATCTTTGTATGAAATGGTTCTGGGGTCATATGCCACTTTTATTCTGTAGTTTGTACCAAGTCTCTCCTTGAGTTTCTGCAGCATTTTGTAATATTGATTTCACTCTTCCTTAAAACATTTTTTGTCATAAAAAATGTTTTGTCTTTTGTGATCCTTTACTGCCTTGATTTTCCTGCCTCCCTACCCCTCTCCACAGTGTCTTTATTGGGTTCCTTTGGGGTTCCTTTAAATTGTGGGCACTCCCCAAGTTTTATCCTTTTCTTCTTGTCCCATTGCCCACTTTTCTAAGTATTCTTGAGTCTTTAATGATATCTCCATGCTGATGACTCACACAATGAAGCCACAATGCTGTAATAACCTAGTCTCTAAAGTTGCAGAGTGCTGTTACCTAAATGAGCTTGATTCATTACAAGTGAGTTTAGCCCACACTCAAGGGGAGGGCAGTTAGGCACCACCTTTTGAGGGGAAGGGAATGTCATAATTTTTTTAAAAATTTTTTGTTTTATTGCTTAAAGTATTACAAACAAACAAGCCACTCACA
>NW_006287910.1:1402570-1416695 GCF_000327345.1 Myotis davidii | reverse complement strand
TCCCCTACCCCCCAGTGTCTTGTGTCCATTGGGAATGTCATAATTTAAACCATCACACCTACTAATAAGTAAATAGGTACCTAAAAAAACTCAATCCATTAAATTTTGTTTTCAATTATGAGATTGGAAATGAAGGAAAACATTTGTTGTACCTCTATTGTCAGCAGGGCAGCTTCTGTTTGTGCAAGAGCACGAATATAAATCCCAGGCAGCATATTGAAAAGAGTATGGGACTTGGGGTTCAGGTATAAAGTTTGTTTATTTATTAGCTGAGGGATTTCTAGAAAATTCATTTTGAGCTGTGGTTTTCTCATAAGTTGGGTATGATGATTATGACATCACAAGGTGAGGGTAAACTGAAAAGAGGCAGAAGTGTTTTGTAAACTCAAGTAGCTTTTTAAATATTAGCTCTTACCCAACTCCCACATAGCTGACATTTACATATCATTTAATATGTGCTAGGCACAGCTCTAAACACTTGACATTTATTGACTCATTTGGTCCATAATAACCCTATGAGGTAGGGTTTACACTTACCCTAACTTACAGAGAAGGAAACATTCATGAGGCTGGGACATTAAGAATCTTGCTGCCTCAATTCACCATAGCTAAGATCTGGAAACAGCCTAAGTGCCCATCAGTAGATGAATGGATTAGAAAACTGTGGTACATCTACACGTCTCTCTCATCGATGTTTCTATCTCTCTATCCCTCTCCCTACCTCTCTCTCTCTCTAAAAATCAATAAAAACAGCCCTAGCTAGTTAGGTTCAGTGGATGAGCATCAGCCTACAGACTCAAGAGGTCCGGGTTCAATTCCGGTCAGGACACATGCCTGGGTTGCAGGCTCCATCCCCAGTAGGGGTTGTGCAGGAGGCAGCCAATCAACTATTCTCTCTCATCATTGATGTTTCTATTTCTCTCTCCCTCTTCCTTCTCTGAAATCAATTAAAAAAATCTTGCTGAGATCAAATCGCAAAAAACCAGGCAGTGTGTCTGTTGGAACATAAGACTTTCTCTAGGCAAGGATTATTAATGCAATAAGTGTTTATTGAATACCTATTGTGTATTGGTCAGGCACTGAAAAATTTTATGCTGGATTTTGGAGTTTACAAGCCGAATTCCTCCTGTGTATTGATTGAAATTGTATTTCAGTTTAGATGCTATTTAAGGTGTTAACATTTTTTCCCTGGGTTTTAAAATCATCTTTAGAGTAAAATAGTACTTTTAAATTTAAAAAAGCATGAACAGTTTACAATTTGTATAATATCCATGCAACCTTATTTTATAAGTCTAGTGAATTACTTGGCTGTTGTAGTATCAGAGGCTACCTTTTAAAGCATAGATGTTTTAAGCTTTTCCTATTCATGCAAATTTAATTGATTTTGGTTTTCTTCCTGCTATAGACCTCTTTTATATGGGATTTTAGCTCACTTCTTGCATGGAACTAAGGATGGCATCCAACATACATTTCTGAAAGGATCTTCACTTCAGCCTCTAAACGTAAATCCCGGTAGACAACCTAGTGGAAGAGAGCAGATGGGTATGAGCTTTCTGAGATTTATCATTTAGCTGTTAACAAGGATATTGCCTTCTTATATATTTTTATCTTTGGAGTAGATTTTCCCAAGCTTTTGAGTCATAGTTTAATTCCACTTATATCTAATATGGTTTTAACCCATGTTGTTTATCCTCCAAAAAAAACCAAAAAGTTTTTTGGAAAGAGAATCTTGGGGGAAGGCGGGTGGATGACTGGACAAAGTTTTTAGGTATAATTTCTCTATAGAATTTCATATAAATTTGTACTTTCTGGAGCAGCTTAGTTCTTAGCATACTGAATAAAGAGCTTTCTATAGAATCATCATGTGTTTTCCCACCTAAGACTAAAAAGAGGCACACATGTTGAATACAGATAGAGAAGTCACAGGTTTATTATGTGTCCTTCGCATTTTCAGGATACTTTTTGTTGTGGTACAGTGGTAGATATCTACAAATAAAATCTTAGGAGAATAGCCCATATTTCTTTCAGGATGCACACTCTTTAAATGAGCTTGTTTTTTTATTAAATCAGCAGTAGGACCTCAATTTGATAATCTGAACTAAATGGTTTAGAGCTCACTGCGCACTGTGGCTTACTGTGAGAGAGAGTTGATTTCTATTTTTAAAAAGGTCAGGTGGGCCTGACCAGTACTGCTCAGTGGTTGAGTGTTGACCCATGAATCAGGAAGTCACAGTTCTATTCCTGGTCAGGGCGCATGCCTGGTCAGGGCACATGCCCTCAATTCCTAGCAGGGGGCATGCAGGAAGCAGCCAATCAGTAATTCTCTCTCATCATTAATGTTTCTATGTCTCTCTTCCTCTACCTTCTTCTCTCTAAAACCAATACAAACATTAAAAAAAAATTAAAAAATAAAGGTCAGGTGGGTTTCAGACAGCTGATTATCAAGACAAATATAAATATTGAATGTTGAAATAAACTTTTAGTAAACATTTTAGATGTGGATTGCCTTTTGTTGTTTTCCTAAACTTCTATGAGCAATATTGATTATCTATATCTATCTATCTATCTATCTATCTATCTATCTATCTATCTATCTATCTACTAGAGGCCCGGTGCACAAAAATTTTTGCACTCAGGGGGGGGGGTCTCTCAACCCAGCCTACACACCAAGGGAGCTCTTGGGTAGGATCCAGTCTGATTGCAGTATGGCTCCGGTTTCCCAGAGCCTGCGGGCGGGGGGAGGGACCAAGAGGCCAGTCCAATAGCATCATGGCTCTGGTTCCACAAAGCCTGGGGGCACGGGGTAGGGACCAAGATTCCCAGATCGCAGCATGGCTCTGGTTCCCCGGAGCCTGTGGGGGAGGAGAGGGACCCAAAGGCCAATCTGATGGCAGCATGGCTCCGTCTCCACAGCTCCCTCCCACCACTGTGCCGCAGGGGGCCGGGACCCAGACTGACGCCCACCACGCCGGCCAGGACCCAGACCGACTCCTGAGCGCTGACCGAAACCCAGACTCAATCCCGTCGCAGTAGCCAGGACCCTAGTCGCTGTTCGGTCATCCGTCTGGTTGTTTAGGTCGTGACGGCCCCGGGCTTTTTATATATTAGGATATATAAAACTTAAAGCAACCAGTCAACCAATTGACCATTTGACCGGTCACTATGACATGCACTGACCACCAGGGGGCAGATGCTCAATGCAGGAGCTGCCCCTTTTGGTCAGTGCACTCCCACAGCAGAAGCACCGTTCAGCTGACCGCTGGGTGCCAGATGCTGGGCTCATGGCTATAGCCTTTCCCGCCTTCGCACAGTGCTACCGGTTGCTGCGGCAGGCACAGCGAGGCCAGGATGAGCGGGAGCAGCACAGCACCCGGCCAGGGCTCGGGCTCCTCCCCAGCTGCCTGCCACTTTGCGCACTACTACATCCCTCATACCAGCAGTCCAACATCCCCTGAGGGGTCCCAGATTGCGAGAGGGCACAGGCTAGGCTGAGGGACCCCACCCGTGCACGAGTCTGTGCACTGGGCCTCTAGTGTTAAATATTAGCTTAAGATGTGAAAGCTGGTGGCCTTTTTGAGGTTATTTCTGACTTCACTAGGACTTATTTTTCTATATTTTTTAGATTTCTGAGCTGATGGAACATTGGAAAAGAAATCATTCCCAGCTACTAATTTATATTAGAGAAAGCCAAGACTAAGAGTGAATGACTCGTTTAATGCCTGTAGCTGATCATTTTTAGCAGCATCAGCACCTCTGATTGCCATTCCTGTACACTTCATCATTTAAAGAACATGGGGTTTTCCTAGCTCCCTTTTCAGGGATTGGATAAGGAACTGCTTTTTAGCAGGTACTTAAAAACCAAAACAAAACACAAGCACATGAGTAAATCTCTAAACATTCAAATAATATAACTTAACATGCCCTTTCATCTCTTCCCTCCTGCCTCTCCCTAACTCCCCAATTACCCTCCCTTCTATAGAAGTTAACTCCATTAGCAACTTGGTGGGTGTCCTTCAGGACTCATTTCTGTGTATTCAAGTACTACTGATATGCACTAAAATTGGAACAATACAGAGAGGAGTAGCATGGCTCCTGTGCAAAGATGACACGCAAATTCGTGAAACGTTAACATATTTTTGTTATCCTTTAGATATGAGAGAGAAATAAAGGCTTTTCCAGACAAACAAAAGCTGAGGGAGTTTATCACCACAAGACCTGCATGACAAGAAATGAAAGGAATTCTTTCTTCTACATGAAACAGAAAGATAAAAGTATACAAAATTTTGAGTAAGATGACAAACAGAAGCAGGAAATTGCAACTCTTTCAGAATAGGGTATTAAACACTTAATTATAACATAAAGGTTAAAGGGGGAAGGCACTATTTTAAAAAGCCCTTTGTGCTCTGTAGTTTCCCTGCTGCTCTGTTCCAAACCTCCCTCCTTCGGTTGTATATAAAAACAATGTTACTAACAGTTAATATTATGAGAATTTTACACAACTTCCAAATAGCAGCATCAAAGAAAAACAGGCACTGGATAGAAAATCTGCAGGAATAGGCAAGGAATTGATATCTTGTGTCTGGGAGGAGATATACGTGGTTAGAGACAGGAGTAAAGAAATTCACATTTGTAACCCTTTTATTTTCCTTTTGAAATGTGAGCCATGCATTACCACATTAGTATTTAAAAAATAGTTAAACTTTAAAATACAGGAGTGGGCAAAAGTAGGTAAGAACTCTGTGCCAAAGTGTGTTTGAGTATAACAAGTAGACTACAAGAATGTGTAAATGATGAAGGCTGGCAATTTAAGCACCTACGAGATTGTTCCTAAGTGCACTGTGCCATCATAACATTCTTTTGAGTTAAGAAAGCTATGCAATAATCATAACCTGCATGTCTTTTTCCATATGAACATGTAAACCTACTTTTGCCAACCCCTATATGCATTGTTAACTATATATATTATTCTATAATTTGCATTTTGTCAATATATGTAGATCTACTTCCCCTCATTTTTAACTTTTTGTAGTAGTCCATAGTGTGGCTAATCACTCTTTACTGATGTACTTTTACTGTTTTTTATTTTTTGCTTTTACAGTATTGCAGTGTAGCATTATTTCTTTCTTCACACAGGTATTTCTCATCTGGATACCTAGAAGTAGAATTGCTGGTTCAAAGCATATGTGCCTTAAAAATAATCTAATATTGTCTGATTTTCCTCCAAAAAGGCTTTAACAGTTTATGCTCACCAAGAATAAATAACAATACTAGTTTCTCAGTTTCATTGTTACCAGTGGACATTGTACACATTAACACTTGTTACAACAGCAAACCCATGACATTTGTATTTTCAGTCCAATGAGGAAAAATAGCCTCTTGAGAAATAACTTTTGTGATTTGTAAGCTTTTTATAATCATTCTCTTTAATATGACTAATGACTAATAAGAAAGTTAGAAGTAGAGTATTTCTTACCTAATTTCTCCTGAGATGAAGGTCATGGATTAACTATTGGTAGTCTTACACGGCGGGTAGGGTGGGCTGGGAAGGGGTCCTTTCTGTATAAAGTGCCAGAGACATCAGAGTCAAGTTCTAGTCAGTGAAGCTTTGGTGCCTGTCCTGTGGAATGCTCTGTGGAAGACTCAGAAATGAGGATGACTGTGAACCAATAGGATAGTGAATTTGCTTATTATTTTTCTTGATCACAAAAAATTTTCTTAGCCTCTTTATGTAATGACTTGTGAATTGTCAGCCAAAACTGCATTATGTAGCCCTGGCCAGTGTGGCTCAGTTGGTTGGAGCATCATCCCATGCACCTGAAGGGCACATGCCTGGGTTGTGGGTTTGATCTCGGGTCAGGCATGTAGGAGGGGCAATCTTTCTCACCTCTCTCTTGCTCTCTCTTCCTCTCTCTCTTAAATTAATTAATAAAAAAAAAAAAACACTCACAATACTGCATTATGTTTCAGTAACATGTTTAAGCATTCCATTTCTTTTCTCAACTGTAGCTTACTGTTTAAAGGATACATGTTTTATTTTACAATATGGACAAGATTATGAAGATGTTAAAATACTTAATTCTTCAGATTACAATACCTTATCTTTATACAAGTTCATCCAGTTGAAATGTAAAACAGTAAACTTAAATTATCTTTTATTTGAAAATAAGTCAAAGCATGCCACCATGAAAGCACTTCTTTTATCAGAGCTTTCAAAGTGCTGAAAAAAATGAAGAGGATGTATATAGACATACTTACCTTTGAAATAGTGCTGTTGATATTAATACTTGTCATATTGGAGGCAAAGTAGTAGTTGTTGCTGTACATAAAAGACCAGATCCTTTATAATCTGTAAAGTCATTATCAACTCAGCTTTATACACGTCTATGAAGAAATACATGAAAAACATACTTCATTTTTTAATAATGCTTTTCTAGAAAACCAAAAATGCGTATGTTCTAAAGATAGTATTAATTTTGTTTAGTCCAATAAAGTTGCCTAAAATTGAAGGAGAGAGATTGTTTTCTTATCTGTGATCCAGATCTGTAGTAGTATTTACATTATTTCTAAGAGTGATCAGCTGTGGACCAACTAATAAGACTGTGTGTACAATCAAATTGTCTTTAGAATTAGAATATCTAATATATGTTTTTGGTGCTAAAATTGCATGTTTCTAAGAACTTGTCTAAATTTGTATTTTCTCATGTGATCCGAATTAATCAAAATATTTCAGAATATCTTTTTTAAAAGGTTATATTTTTTCTGTTGTAAAAAGTATTTGATGAATTTGTGCGGGGAGGTGTCACATTTTCCTAGGGATTTTGTTTGTGCATTGTGTTTTTGTCTACATTGGGTATTAAGTTTTTAATTTATGTTATTTATTTATTTAACTTTTAAAATATATTTTTACTGATTTCAGAGAGGAAGGGGAGGAAGAGAGATAGAAACATCAATGATGGGAGAGAATCATTGATTGGCTGCCTTCTGCACGCCTCCCACTGGGGACTGAGCCTGCAACCAGGCATGTGCCCTTGACCAGAATTGGGAGCACAGTGGGTGCTCATAGAGGCTCTGGGCTCCTCTGAACTCTCATGGAACTTTATTGTTTTGGTTTTGGCTGAAGAACTTTTTCTACAAATTCTTGGATAGTTTTCTGATGTGCATAGGAAAATGTAACTTGTGCTAGTTTTCTTCTTGTCACAAGAGGGTGCTGCTGGAAGACATGGCTATTTGAAGAAAGGTGGTTTTTCTTTTTGATTGAAGAGCTTTAGCATCCCTCAGAATGCTAAACACCCTGGCCTTTCTTGTGAATTCTGTTCCTTACATATAACATACGAGAAGTTTGTAGCTACTTACATGGGTTTACTCCAGGGGGTTCTCTATTCACTTTTTAAAAAAGTTAAGAAGCTTTTTTGAATAATTAGAGTTCCTAGTACAAAACATTTCTGATTTTTTTCACTAGTGTTTAAAAGGTTGTATTTTTTTTTCATTGTCCTAAGCTATCCAAAGAATGCATACAAGTTTAAATATATAACTTCCTGAAATATATGTAGCTGTGTCTGCCTACAGCTTATGTTAACTTGGGATAAGCATTGACACTCATTTCTGTTAATTTCAGATGACCATCTAATAAAAGAGAAGGGGAAAAATACTAATACTGAAGATCTTCATATTTCTCAAAATGTGAAGAGATGACATTTCCATTTGGGGCATCTTTTATCTTAAAATTGTATGTATTAAATCACTTATTTATTTTCTCATTGCCAAAATGCATCACTAATATTTGTACTTTGTAGATATTTGAGTTTCTGCAAAAACACTTAGTCTTTCATACTTTACTATATTTGTGAATAAAAGCTAACTCTGTCACCAAGACTATTGGATTTGACTTGAAAGAAAATGTATTGTTTTTAGGATATATTTTAAAGGTTCTTAGATGTAAGAAATGAAAGGGAGAAATGAATGTTAGTACCCTATACATTCTTCTAAAAAAAAAATACAGGTCTTTATAGCCATATCATCTGCTCTTTATCATGTACATTAATTACATTTCCTTCAGGCTGGAATTATGTGGGTGTATAGGAAAAAAATTTTAAGAAAAGAGCACTAAAGTCAAGAAAAAAACTAATTTTTATAAAGTTTGATTTTTTTGATTAGCTGTTTTTCAAACAGCTATTTATAATTAGATTAAAATATCAGAATTGCTATCCAAAATTGAACTTTTAAACTAGGTAACAGTGTACTTTTTCTTTCCTTAGATCATTTTGGCTTCTACTGGAAGATTTAATTAAAATCTAGAGGGGGAACTAATTCTTTTAATTTGCTGTAAGTAAAACAAAGAGTTTATTTGATTACATGAAGAATGTGGAATCAGCATGAAGAGACAGGCTTTAGGAGAAAACCAGAAAGTACCTTTTAAAAGATGGCATTGTCTAACCTCCCTGTGGCCTTCAGTTGTGCAGTTATAAGACGAGCTATGAAAGGGCCAACCCCTAATTATTTGGGCTCTGAAAGTCTTATTAAATGTCAATTTTTATTCTTCAGATAGAAAAACAGTAAGAGCTATCCTAGTGCTATCTCTAAAATGCTGCTTTGATATTTATTAAGATATTTTTATAATGTGGAGTCTACAGGTTGATTTCACTGAAATCTGTTACAGTAGACAGCACTTGACTGGCAAAAGTCACTGATATATTCAGAGGACAACTGCATTGGCGCTGTGTACTGACAACATGTAGCTTAAACATCTCCCACAGGGAAAGTGATAAGGGCTTCATTGGCAAAATTGGCCTCTGGAAATTATTGAAACTTCAAAATATATTTGGTACTAGTCAGTGTTTAGTCCTTACAGATTAACCAGGAATTTTTATCTGAATACAGAAAATTATTAAAGAAATCCCCTTAAACCATACAAGTCAAAGGATTTTAAGAATCCCTATTGGTGGCCTAAAGTTACATATATAGGTGTAGAAATACTGTAAGGTCATTTCAATTTTTTAAAAATATGTTTTTATTGGTTTTTAGTTAGAGGGGAAGGGAGAGAGAGAGAAAGATAGAAACATCGATGAGAGAAAAACTACTATCAGCTGCCTTCCGCACACCCCTCTACCGGGGATTGAGCCTCCAACCTGGGCATGTGCCCTGATTGGAAATGTGACCTCCTGGTTCATGGGTCGATGCTCAATCCATTGAGACACACCATCCGGGATCATTTCCATTTTTTAAGTGAAATCTGTAGTATCTGATTATAATTGTGAATTATAATGTATGTGGGACTATAAATATCTGAATTTTTCTCAGAGGATTTGGTTTACATACAAAGATGTTAGCAGAGACACTAAGTTTATCTCAGGAATTGCAATCATCATAAAGAACTAGATTAAGAAAAAATGCTGGAGTTTAGCATTTTAGATACTGATGTAAAATTATCAAAATAGAAGCTAAATGGAATTGTCACATGTAGTTCATTGTGTATTTATATGCATTATTCTGTAACTTGTTTGTACGAAGGCAACTTTTATACTTTCGATGTATCATTTAATAAAAAATAAAAAAAATTAAACAACTCACATGTGTGCAAAGGGTGTTTTTGTGACTGTTCTGTCACCAGAGATGTAGACCAGAACCTGGCGAAGGCTCTGCAGGCCTTCCTTTGGGATCTCCAGCAACCTGGTTGTTAGCAGATGGAGGGCAAGGTTGACGAGGTACGTGCACTTGGCACCAGCCTTCTCACCTTGGAACAATACCTCTTCATAGGTGGCAGTGGTGGGGGGATAAACCAGTATTATATGAAATGTTAAGAGTATTATTTAAGAAGAAGAAAAGATTAAAAATATGAACAATAAAATGGCAATAAATACGTATCTATCAACAATTGAATCTACAAACAAAATGAACAAGCAGAACAGACGCATAGATACAGAGAACTTTTCGTTGGTTGCCAGATGGGAAGGGGGATAGAGGGACTGGGCAAAACAGGTGAAGGAATTAAGAAGTACCTATTGGTTGTTACAGAATAGTCACGGGATGTAAAGAACAGCATAGGGAATATGTATATAGTCAATATTCTGATAACTAGGCGTGGTGTTGGATGGGTATGAGATTTATTGAGATGATCACATATTGTTATATAATATCTGGTCACTGGGGTGTACAAAAATAATAAATACAAATAAGTAAAATAGCCAGTCAATGGCGGGGCCATACATGGTTTTGTTTAGTATTACATGTTTATGTTTGGAAAAGAAAAAAACACCTATTTTCAAAATACTATGAGATTTTATGATTATCCACAAAGGAGGATCTTGAGCTAAGAAAATCTGCTCTAGAAATTTCTGTACTCAGGATTTTTAACAGTCAACTAATTTATAATCCAGTAATTTAAAAAGATAAATGGGCTGAGACATTTAAAATATAAAGGGAAGACAAATATAAATACAGAGGACCCATCAAATTGTTCTCAAACTAAACTCATAAACTAAATTAGTACATCATTGTTGGGGGTTCCCGTGGGATTGTTGGGAGCTGTTATCTTCCAGAAATGTAGGCGAAACGTTGGATTTACACAAAAATAGTATGCAGATTGGGACTAAAGAGGGGTTTAGGAAAAGAGGAAATTTAAAACTTGGGCAATCAAAGCAGGAGCCGAGTGACTTTTGAAGATGATAAATTAAGCTTAGCGTATATGTTTGCATAGAATAAACTAATAGGTTTATAATTATGTGCAAGAACACATTTGTATATGACTCACATGCCTGTATGATTATGTAAAATCTGATGTGTTCTTTTAACCTAAAGCCAAGTGTACATGAAGGATTAATATTTGTGAGACTATGCCTTTAAAGGCATTTGGGACAATGCTTCCCAGGCACTTGGTATTTTATTTTTGTAATAACTTCTGCAAGGATTGCATGGCCTTCTTTAAATTATTTTTAAAATGAAAGAGGTAAAACTACCTTTTTTTAAAAAAATAGATTTTTTTAGAGCAGTTTTAGATTCACAGCAAAATTGAGAGGAAGATAGAGATTTCCCATATACCTGGGTTCCCTCCCTCCCCCAACATGTATAGCTTCCCCATCAACATCCTCTACCAGAAGGTTATATTTCTTACAATTATCAACTTACATTGACACATCATTATTACCCGAAGTCTATAGTTTACATCAGTGTTCACTCGTGGTGGTGTACATTTTACGGGTTTGAACAAATGTATAATGCCATGTATCCACCATTATGAGTAATTTCATTGTCCTAAACATCTCTTCGTTCTGCTTATTTATCCTTCCTTCCCCTCCAACCCCTGACAACCACTGATCTTTTTATGGTCTCCATAGTTTTGCCTTTTCTAGAATGTCAGATGTTTGAAATCATACAATCTGGAGCCTTTTCGGACTGGCTTCTTTCACATAATCCTATGCATTTAAGATCCCTCCATGTCTTTCCATGGTTCGATAGCTCATTTATTTTTAGTGCCAAATGACATTCCATCACCTGAACGTACCACCGTCTATCCATTCACCCACTGAAGGACATCTTGATTGTTTCCAAGTTTGGGCAATTGGGAAGAAAGCTGCTGTTAACCTCTGTGTGCAGGTTTTAGTATGGACATCAGTCTCCAACTCGTTTGGATACATTCTAAGGAACATAATTTGCTGGGTCATATGGTAAGACTATCTTGAGTTTTTGTAAGGAACTGTAAAACTACTTGTATTGAGAATCTTAGGACCCTTCCTGATAGAGGTAGAGAAGTATCTGAAGTTACTAGGACACCAGCATTGGAAATTGGTGAGGAAGGAAAGAGCATTGCAGGTTACTGGGTGAGGTAGCCTTGTACCTGGAGAAGCGTAGGGGCTGTCGTGGGTGAAACAGAAGTGCTTTTGTGCAAGAGACAAGAAGCTGAAAGTTCTCTTGGTGAGGAATGAGGACCCTTTATTCACAGGGAGGCAGAGTTGTGTGTAGATCTTGAGCTGGATGACTTGAGAGCTGATACATTTTTAAATGATTACATTGTGAAGCACGTGCAGGAGTAAACCATGCTTGGACCCACTCTTTGAAAATATAAAAAACTAGAGGGGATGATACTTTGAAGCTTTTTAAAGCCAGTGGCAAATACAAAGCTATTTGGTAAAAAGACTCCAGAAGAAAAATTTCTCCTCTGCCATCTTGTTTCCTGAGTTCATGGAAAGTCCCAGGACATGGCACCTCACAGAAAAGACACGCCAAGGAACCGTACTTGACAGTTCTTGGCTGAAATAACATTTTAGAAAAGATAACTTTTTTTGTTTCCCTCAATCTTAACTGGATTTTTGAGCTATGAGAAATAAAATGGAGGTATCTGATTTGTATTATTATTATTATTATAAAAATGCACTTTAAAAAAATCCTCACCTGAGGATATGTTCATTGATTTTTAGAGAGGAGGCGGGAGAGAGAAATATCAATGTGAGAGAGACACTGATCAGTTGCCTCCTGTACTTGCCCCAGCTGGGGATGAAACCTGCAACCTAGGTATGTGCTCTGACTGGGAATTAGACTCAAAACCCTTTGGTGTCTGGGACGACGCTCCAGCCAACTGTTAGGCCAGGGATAACAATGCACTTTTGAAAATCCAAACGTCTGAGCTGCTGCGTTGGACAGATACTTACTGAATGACTGTTATGTGCACATACTGTTCCTGAGTACCTGTAGCATTTCCCAGAAAACAGGCTCAGAGAGGTTCACTGACCATCCTGAAGTTGCCTGGCTGGTGGTTAGCAGATCATGAGTTACAAACCTCAGACTGTGCATCAGACAGATGGGGTTTGAATTCCTGCTCCCCCACTAACTAGCTGTGCTGCCTTAGCTGGTTAAATCACCAAATCTGGTTTCTCAACAGCAAAATAGGCGTGTGGGGGATTTTTTAAAGTACCTACTTGATAGGGTTGTTATAAAGACTAAGTGTGATAATGCAGTAGAATTCAGTGTTTGGTTACCAATTTCTTTAAGGAATCTAATGCAATCCCTTTGAAATGCCTCTGGGAAAAATGCCACTTCATACCATGAGGCCAGCAAGTTTGATTCTGACAGCCTGCTCTGGACTATCTTTGCAAACAGGGGAGGGTAGTGATCAACTTAGTTCCCCCTTCCTTTCTTCTCTGCTCACAGCATTTCTGTGCTCACGCAGGGACAGTTTCCATTCCTTTTACAGCCTAGACATTGAAAAGCACGTGGGGAAGCAGCCCATTCATCATTTTCTGAAGAACTTTATCCCTCACTTCCCCAGCCAGCTGAATACTGCCTCTGTCTTGACTCTTTGATTTAGGCCCATTTGTGGGCAGGGGACTGGGCTTGGGTGTTTTGGGGGGTGAAGATCAGGGGAGCTGGATGCTGGCAGGATGAGGAAGGGACCGAGAGGGACTGGAAGCCTGTAGGCAAACACTGGGGCAGGACAGGCTCTCACTCACTATGTCCCCGAGGCCTGGTGCCACTCTACTTGGTTTGTTGAGAATAATAGCAACTAACAGGAAGCAACGTAGTGTGTTCATTTTGCCTGGTCTTCTCAAGGACTGTTTACAAATAGCCAGGAATAGCTGATGTCCTTCCCATTTTACAGGTAGGGAAACAGATACAGGGTTCAAGTTCCTTGCTGGAGTCGCCCCTAGAAATTGGCACTGGCAGATTCAAACTCAACTCTTCTGGGCAGTTCCCTTGAAAATCTCTCTGGAGGTGAATCATGGCAATCGTGGGCTCCAGTTCCAGTGAGAGCTGCGCCACTCCTCTGGGACCTCAGTTTTCTCACCTGCAAAATGGGGGTAGTAATAAAGCTCCCCTCCTCCCCCATTACCTGACCTGTTTAGCTGGGGAGGGTTTGTGGAATAAGACGGGGCACATGCCAAGCACAGAGCCTTGGAAAGGGTCTTCATCTCCTTTAACCCTCTCGCCAACCCCTCTGGCTGGAAGTAGCTGGGACCCGCGTGGGACTGGGGCTCTGCGTCAAGCAGACGGGTCTCCTTCCCACCCCGCCAAGCGCTGCCGGGAGGTCTTGAGTGTGTTGCGGGGTGCATACCAGGTGAGCTTGATGGAGAGGATGGGGACGGGACCCAGAGGGTCTGCGATGCAGAACTCTCAGAACTCTCCCGCGCGGCCCCTC
>NW_006287910.1:1394926-1401419 GCF_000327345.1 Myotis davidii | reverse complement strand
TTTGTTACCAATTTCTTTAAGGAATCTAATGCAATCCCTTTGAAATGCCTCTGGGAAAAATGCCACTTCATACCATGAGGCCAGCAAGTTTGATTCTGACAGCCTGCTCTGGACTATCTTTGCAAACAGGGGAGGGTAGTGATCAACTTAGTTCCCCCTTCCTTTCTTCTCTGCTCACAGCATTTCTGTGCTCACGCAGGGACAGTTTCCATTCCTTTTACAGCCTAGACATTGAAAAGCACGTGGGGAAGCAGCCCATTCATCATTTTCTGAAGAACTTTATCCCTCACTTCCCCAGCCAGCTGAATACTGCCTCTGTCTTGACTCTTTGATTTAGGCCCATTTGTGGGCAGGGGACTGGGCTTGGGTGTTTTGGGGGGTGAAGACCAGGGGAGCTGGATGCTGGCAGGATGAGGAAGGGACCGAGAGGGACTGGAAGCCTGTAGGCAAACACTGGGGCAGGACAGGCTCTCACTCACTATGTCCCCGAGGCCTGGTGCCACTCTACTTGGTTTGTTGAGAATAATAGCAACTAACAGGAAGCAACGTAGTGTGTTCATTTTGCCTGGTCTTCTCAAGGACTGTTTACAAATAGCCAGGAATAGCTGATGTCCTTCCCATTTTACAGGTAGGGAAACAGATACAGGGTTCAAGTTCCTTGCTGGAGTCGCCCCTAGAAATTGGCACTGGCAGATTCAAACTCAACTCTTCTGGGCAGTTCCCTTGAAAATCTCTCTGGAGGTGAATCATGGCAATCGTGGGCTCCAGTTCCAGTGAGAGCTGCGCCACTCCTCTGGGACCTCAGTTTTCTCACCTGCAAAATGGGGGTAGTAATAAAGCTCCCCTCCTCCCCCATTACCTGACCTGTTTAGCGGGAGAGGGTTTGTGGAATAAGACGGGGCACATGCCAAGCACAGAGCCTTGGAAAGGGTCTTCATCTCCTTTAACCCTCTCGCCAACCCCTCTGGCTGGAAGTAGCTGGGACCCGCGTGGGACTGGCTCTGCGTGCCCCCCCGCCGCTCCGGAGGCCGCTCGGCACCATATTTAGTCAGGGGGAGCGGGCAGCCCCGGGCTGGTATGCGGCGCTGGGAATTCCGCAGGAAGGAGCCCGCGCCTGCCCTTTTTGGGTTGTCTCCCGCCCGGCGCCCCCCACCCGCGCCGCACTCACTCGGGGAGGGAGGACCAGCTGGACCGGGTAATTTCCAAACATTGGAGTTTTTTCAGATATATTTTCATTGATTTCTAATTTAATTCCCTTGTGTCCAGACAACATCCTGTGCATGATTTGAGTCTTTTAAAATCTACTGAGGCTTGTTTAGTGGCCCCCCGGCCTGGCGCGGGGCCAGCCCACCGCCTGGGCTTCCTTTTATGGCCTGTGTGCGTGCGTGTGACCGCGGGAGCGAGACCCGGGAGGACGGAGAGCCGGGCAGAGGGAGAGAGACTGGAGCCAGAGACACAGAGACCAGGGAGAGGGAGACCTACAGGAGAGACACAGAGACCAGAGGCATATGCGAGGCAGTAAGACAGCGATGGACAGTGACAGCTATACACACAGAGCGACAAAAAGGGCAGAAGGCAGAAAGAAACGCGATGGGGAGAGAGTGTCAGACAGTGAGGAGATGGAGAGGGAGGGGGAGAGCTAGAGAGAGAAGGGATTGGTAGAGGCACTAAGGGGGAGAGAGACTGGGAGTCAAATTTTAGGCAAGAATCTGCAAGAATTTCTTGGGAGGGACAGGAGCCTCTGCGAGGGCGGGGCCCCGCCCGCGCTCTCCTGGCAGCCTGGCGTGCACCTTGCAAACCACAGCACGTAGTGACCACACACGTTCCCGCCGCGGACACGGCTCCGAGGAGGGAACTGACCTGCCCGAGGCCACAGAGGCAGCGCATGGAGCGCCCCGGGGCCTCCACCGACAACAGTGGGGTTCCTTTTTCTTGTGGGTGGAGGTGGGGATGGCAAGTTGGGAAAAGTAAAAACTTCCCCTTCCCGCACAATTCCCAGCAGTCCGGGGGCTCCTGGCTTGCACTTTGCAAAGTTCAAAATAAAATCCCCTTTTCTACCCTTTAGGCAACACGGCCGGCTTCCTTTCCAGACAGCGGGAGGCGAATAAAACGGGGAGTGGGGGCGGGGACCTATCAACTCGACCGCTCCCCCCCCAAGGCCGCCCGGGGGTGGGAGTGGGGAAGCGGTTAGAGCCCCTTAGTCTGAAACTGAATCGGGGAAGCAATTCTTTTTTTTTTTTTAAATATATTTTATTGATTTTTTACAGAGAGGAAAGGAGAGAGATAGAGATAGAGAGTTAGAAACATCGATCAGCTGCCTCCTGCTCATCCCCCACTGGGGAAGTGCGCGCAACCCAGGCACATGCCCTTGACCGGAATCGAACCTGGGACCTTTCAGTCCGCAGGCCGACGCTCTATCCACTGAGCCAAACCGGTTTCGGCAGGGGAAGCAATTCTTAAGCATCCCCCATAGACCTTGGCCACTCGACCCCTTTCTCTAGGGACCCGGAGTCTCGGGGACTGTCGGGGATCCGGGGGTGAGACACCTGCTCCAACACTTCAGCAGGTGCCCTTGCTCGGAGCCTCCGCCTTGGCTCCTGCGCGTCCGTCCCAGGTGCGCGCGCCCAAGAGCCTGGACCAAAAGCCCGCTTCTCCGGCCCTGCAGGGGGCGCTGCGGAGGGACGAACCCACAATCTAGGTATGTGCCCTGACTCAGCCTCCTGGGCCTCCTCCCCCTTCCCACCCGCGGGCAGCTCCGGGTCTATAAAGAGAGGCGTCTTGGGCGAGCTGGGAGATTTGGACGCCCCTGCCTGGGAGGTGTGCCAGATCTGAGCGCTCCATCCAGTTTCTTCTCCGTTATCCCCCCAGTGGGAGATCTGTAAGTAGTGTGGCCTGGTGGGGGGAAGGGGAACTGGGTCTGTGCTTTAAGGGTCCTCCAGGGCACCCAGGGGCTGGGACGCAGTAAGGTGTATCCGTTGCCCTCCTCTTCAGGACTATGGTGAGAGGGTGAGGGCTCACCATTTTTATTTCTCTCTGCCCCATCACCTTAGATTTCCCCCAAACCGGCAATGATTAGTAGCACTTTGGAGGTACTTATGAAAGACAACAGACGATGCCTGGGCCCACCTCCAGTGACACTAGAATCTCCAGAAAAACTTAAAAAGTAAAAAGGGTCCCAGCTGATTCTGGCTCTGAGGCAAATCTGGAAGATGTGCTTCCTTACAAATCTCAGAGGTCCAGCCGCGGTGGCCAGGCTTCTAACTTTTAGTCTAGGCACAAAAAGAGTGCAGTGGACGTTTCTGAAGGGCCATTCCTGTCACATAGTCAGACCAAGTTCACTGCACCTGGATTTGGAAGCACTGCTAGGTTCTGCTGATGAGGCATTAACTCCGTTAAAAACACATGGGCACATTCTCCCAGAGAGGGCAGTATTTTATCATCAGTCCAGAGGCAGTGCTTGTTGATAACCTGGGAGAAATAGGCTGGCTATGATCCAGCTCATTTATTACAGCCCAGTTTTCTTCCAGATCCCCTTCCTCCAAATTTAAAAAAAATTCATCCAGATTGATCCCAGGGGCCTCAAATGCCCAGACCGCTGCCAAAGTCCACTTTTGCCTGCATGACCTGCAGGTGCATTAAATAAGATTGCACCGGGGCTTTCTGCAGAGCAGCCCGTGCGAAGTGACTCTCAGGCCTCACAAAGCAGGCGAAAGCAATGTGTGGCTACTGCTTGTTTTAAGTCTCCCTGCGCAGAGAACAGTTGGTGGGGATTTTGCTGCTTGAGGAAAGGCGCCATTCAAAGCCATATTTATCAAGAAGTAAAAGAAAATATTTAGAAACCCGAGACAGGGAGCGATTAGTCTATCTAGGAACTGATAGACTAAATTGCAAACTGGCCAGGGTTTGGCGAAGGGAAGACAGGCGGGCTGTTAGTAAACTGCCTTGCATAGTTTTGTTGTGTTTGGTGCAGTCTTCTTGGTTTGTTTGGTTTCCTTAAAGCTCCGTTGCAGAATTTTGATCAGGAGAGGGAGCTTGGAAGTCATTAGATGGCATTTATAAGACAGGGGTCGGGTCTCTGTGGAAGGAAGGGCAGTCTTCTTCTGGAGCCTTCCCACTGAAGGCGCTGCCACGGATGGAGCGCTTACATGCCAGGTGCTGTAACAGTGTTTGACTCGATGTATCTCATTTAATTATCGCAACCACCTTGTAAGGGAGGCATTCTGACACCTGATGAGTATACAAGGCAGCTGAGGCTCAGAGAGGTTCGGTAGCTTGCCTGGTGTGACACAGCTAGCAAGCGGCAGATCCCATTCCTGGGTCTGTCCCCTTGACTATCCCCTTGACTTCACCATCTTTTTTTTTCTTTATCATGAACAAAACCTTTGTCTGAGTCGGGTTTCTTGTGGGACCAAATGTTTCCAAGAAGGCAAATGTTTACCATCTTCTCTTTGAAGAAAACATAAACTGACCTTTTGTGAATTTCAAATAAAAGGCGCCTTTTGACCCCTGGTGGCGTGGTAATCAACTAGCCGGATGACCGTAGGTGGGCTATCATCCCAAGAGTCCAAAACGTGAACTAGCTGGGTCTTCCCCGAGAAGTTTCGGGGGCCCGCCTTGTATACACCATGTTTTTTTATTTTTGTGTCTGAAATAGATGTGTTATTCCCTACAAGGTAGTTGTTATCATTACATTTCTGTATGAGGGCTGAGATTGAGGCAAACATGCCCATTTATGGTAGCGTTTTCCATGAGGCCATCCCCAGCCCCCTCACAAATTAGCCTCGTATTGCAGCTTTGCTGGTTGGGACTCTGGGGATTTCTCTGCCCTTGTTCTTCCCATCCAGGACCAAATGGAGGAGCCCAGAGGAGAAGGCATTGGGAGGAAAGGGGGATCAGTTTTTCCTACTCTCTTATTTTGAAGTTTTATTTTTTGGGGGCAAGGTGTTATCGCCTTTTCCTCAGTACGATGGATCCAAGCAGGTGGATATTAAGCTTTGGCACAACCATGTAATTCTCACAGGTATCTATTAGATTTTTCTGGAAAGCCAAGTCCAATTTTAAATCCATTGGAATCCTAGACTGTCACAAGCAAAACTAAAAAACCTCTACGCTGGCCTTCTCAAACCTCAGTTTTCCTATCTGTAAAATGGGCGCTTGTTTTATAACCATGGAGTGTGAATACCTTGCTCAAGATAACTCAACTAGCCAATGAGGAAGACGGGGGCTCTTTCTAACTCCAGTGCCTAAGAGATTATATTACCCTGTTGGGAGGGTTAAATAGCATAATGCCCATGAAGGGCTGAGCACAGTGCCTGGCCCCTGGCCAGCAAGAGCGGATGGTTATTTATAGCACACATGGCCAGAGACTTTAAGGATCTTGCTCACTGTGGCACAGAGGGTACTTGGCAGAAGCAGGAAGCCTGTTGTGTGGTCTATCCATAAAGAAGAAAAGTTCCCAACTTTCCTTTTGTGTCATCTCTTCATAAACCCAATCCTTATTTGAGCCAAAGGTGGTGGTTGAATCTTCTGTTGTAGTATAGCCACACGTCCTCCTGCGGCAGGAGCACGACAATTCCAGGTATATTGGCCCATTCGTGATTGGTTGATGGGGCCGTGGCACCCTTTGAGAGCTTCCACCTGTGAGTGGAGGAAGCCCATCTGGCTTTCCCAGTGGCTCTTCTGCTCTCTGAGCTCTCTTCCCTCCATCCCCGACCTTAAAGCATGTTTAACCATGGTTACGCGGTGGTGGAGGAAACAAGTTGGGAGAAGGCCAGGCAGGAATCTGAAAGAACTTTCCTGTGGGATCAGAAGATGCAGGAAGAAGCTAGTGCTGCCTGTTGCATCTGCAGGAGGAAGGTGGGTATCTCTGACTTATGTCAGCGATGCAGGGGCTTGGGAGGAACAGTCCTCATCAAAGTCCCTAAGACAGGGCCCTGGGGCTCGTCACCTGCTCACTGGTGCAGGCGTGGGCTTCCTCCCCTCCGCTGGTGCAGCAGCGGCCAGTGACACGGGCGCTCAGAAGGGGCCAGTGTCTGAGGCCACCAGGGTCATGATAGCCATTCCCCACTCTCCAGGTAGAACGCTTTTTCCCCTGCCTCCCCCTTCCCTCCACCTGCCGTCTCTAGATGTCATGGTTAATGTATTCTTGTGCTTCTTCTAAAACTTTTCTCTGTTAAATCTTCCTTTTACACACAAATATCGGCATTACATAAATTAAGCTTTGGTCTATATAATTACGTATTTTTGACATCTTTCTATATCGGCACATTTCGGGGGTTTTCTTTTTATGGGCCGCATGACCCTCCATTGTATGGAAGTATAGCATCTTACTGAATAACCCCTTATCGAAACGTACCAGTTCATCCCCCCATTTCTTATAAACAGGACTCCAGGGAACATCCTGTGTATCTGTTTTTGTCTAATTGTCTGAGTGTATCTGCAGGATAAATTCCCAGAAATGCAATTGCTAAGTGAAAGACCAGGCACATTTAAA
>NW_006287910.1:1393526-1394721 GCF_000327345.1 Myotis davidii | reverse complement strand
TGAGGCTATGGAGCAGAGGAGAGATTTTCTGCTAAGAGGAGATTGGGTTCAGACAGATCTGGGTTCAAATCCTAGCTCCAACTTTTGTAAGCGAAGGCCTTTAGTTTACTTCTCTGGACATTGGTGGTATTTTAGGAATAAAAATAATGCCCACCTCCCTGGACACTTATGACACAGGAGAGGATGATATCTATAATAATAAAAGCGTAATATGCTAATTAGACCAGCCGTCCTTCAGAACCTTCTTTCTTCTGGACAAAGCCGCAGTGGGCAGGGGCCATGGCAGAGGCCCCAGCCAAGGTGGCGGCGGCGGGCAGGGGCTGGGGCCAAGGCCCTTGCACAAATTCCATGTATCGGGCCTCTAGTATATAATAAAATGCCTTGCCTGATACCCTATGAGTAGAAGAGTCCTAACTGCCTCATAGGGACAGTTTGGGGCCCCGAGAATGGGTGCATCTAGGGAGCCCAGTCCCTCTCCTGCTTCCCTCTGCACTCTTGGCTCCGCCCACACCTGGGGCAGAACCAATTTCTCCACTTCACAGGCCCTTCCGGCTGGTGGGTTATGTCCTAGATCAGGCCCAGAGGTTTTTATTTTGCCTGCGTGGCATTTACAATGTGCCGTGATTTCACTGTAGGGATGGGCATATTGAACCTAAATTCAGACTTCAGGTCTATTGAAGGTCTGGCACATAGGGCCCACATCCTTGCTGGGTGACAGGAGTGGGAGTCGAGCTGCCACTCTCTTTGGAGAGTGAAAGGGCTCTGCCCAGCCCCCTGTGGCCTGGGGTCACTCTGCATTGCTCACCTGACCCTGGAGGTATTTGAATCTGTGTCCAACATCTTGCACCAGTGTCTTGGCAGTAAAATCCTGAGGGAAGCTGTCCACCAGGCCTGATGGTGTGCAGATCCTACACTCCTTGGGCTCTGCAGTATTTTATTCACTTTTCATTAATGCAGAAGCAGAAGGGGAAAGCCCTTTACCCCTGAGGTCCTCTGGGGAAAATAAAATTGATGTTAAAACAAGCTAAAGCAGTTGGCCCTTCTCAATTGGTCCAATTTCAATGCTTTGATCTAACAGTGGTTGGCAAACCGCGGCTCACGAGCCACATGCGGCTCTTTGGCCCCTTGAGTGTGGCTCTTCCACAAAATACCACATGCGGGCATGCACGTACAGTGCGATTGAAACTCCATGGCC
>NW_006287910.1:1381618-1391948 GCF_000327345.1 Myotis davidii | reverse complement strand
TCCTCAAGGGCAAATCTGTGGGATTTCATCAGTGTTTAGTGGGAAAAGAGGTTTGTGGCCAAATGTTTTGGGGAGCTCTGGGTTCAAAGGAGTGAAGTAGTGTTTTTTTTCTTCGGGACCTGCTGGGACTTCGGACGTCCTGGTAAGTGTTCTGCCCCTCAGTGAGGGGGAGGGAACATGGAGTACTTTTCAAATGGATTTGACCACAGACGGTTTTTTAAATTTTTCTTTGAAGATTGTCTATCCACCTCCCTAAATCCCGCCGCACCTCACCCCAAATATTCCAAGGAATTGGGGTTCCACAGAGCACCCTCTGGGAAACGCCTTGCTAGGGCGAAGCCAGGCTCTTCTTTCCTCTTCCTTCTTCTCCTATGACCAAAGCAGATGTCACACATCGTAACTGCCATGGGCATGAAAGCCCTGGGAGCTAGCCAGATGCTCTCTCTCCGTTTTTGGACAGAGACTGACTTTGCACTCGATCTTGTTTGTTTGTTTTTTTTTTAAATCCTGGATTAGACAGGCTTCCTGGCTATGGGGATTCCTGTGTCCTTTTATTTTTCGGTTGTGTTTTTCTGCTGTTTTTCCTGACTGTTCAGGCAGCTCACCAACATTGCAATTAGAAAGAGCCCAATCAATTCAATAAAAAAGGCAGCAAAAGAGTCTTAACCTAAAAAAGGAAAGAAAGGGCCTACTTAGTCGTCATCCTGCTAGGAATAAATAAAGCACCTCTCCCAGCCCTCCTGAGAACCATCAGCTACCGTTCAAAGACTTGTTATCGATTGGGAAGTACTATAGCTTTCCCTGGTTTTGAACCTCTTATAGACAAGAATCACACCGTATGTCCTCCTTGCATCTGCCTTCTCAGCTTGTCTGTGAGATTTGTTCTGACTGGGGGGTGCAGTTGATTTGGGTCCCCTTTTGAATGTTTATGATGTGCTAGGTGCCTAAAAGGATCAATTCCTTCATTGCAAATACTCCCCTGAGCTCCTGACAAGCCCATCAAGCTTATCTGGGAGGCAGAAGAACATAGTATGCAATCAAGCATGGATTCGAATCCTAGCTCTGCCACTTTTTTTGCTGAGTGGCTTGAGGCAGATTCCTTCACCTCTCTGAGCCTCGGTTTCCATACTTGTAAGATGGAGCTTATCATAAAACCTAACTCCAGAGGCTGTGGTGATGTTATTTGGTGGTCCTACATGTGAAGGATTTAGCCCCGTTCAGAAAACTCCTCACTGGGTTTGACATACAGGCCGAATGGGAGATGGTGCGCTATTGACAATGCTCACAAGTAGGAGGTAGTTTTATAAATTTTACATGGCGATATTTAAAAAAAGAAATGCCAAACATGCAAAAGTAGACAGAACAGCATAAGCACTGATGTTATTTGGTGGTCCTACATGTGAAGGATTTAGCCCAGTTCAGAAAACTCCTCACTGGGTTTGACATACAGGCCAAATGGGAGATGGTGCACTATTGACAATGCTTACAAGTAGGAGGTAGTTTTATAAATTTCACATGGCAATATTTTTAAAAAAGAAATGCCAAACATGCAAAAATAGACAGAACAGCATAAGCATTTATCAACACCTGAGTCAATCTTCTTTCCTCTCCACCCCCATTCATTTCCTCCCTGCCCTGATTATTTTGAGATAAACCCAGGTTTATCATTTTCTCTATCAATAGTTCCAAATGTCTCTAAAAGGAAAGGACTCTCTAAACAGATGAAATCACAGTACCATTTTCACACCAAAGAATTTCACAGATTTTCCTAATATAAACGACAGTGAGTCAATGTTCAACTTTTCCCAATTAGCTCATAAATGTTTCATTTGGGAGGGCTTGTCAAATAAAACAATTTTTTCCCCAACAATTACTTTTAATTCTTCAAAGCTTTCTATTTAAGGGGTGGTTTTTTAAAAGTTCAGCATATGCCTTTATTTGTGCTTTGGCCTGTATGTTGGAGTGCGGGGGGTGTTCTTTCTTTGCCTCTATCAGTGTTTATCTCTTATTGTACTTGTTTGAATTTTCCATTATGGAAACTTCCAAACATATTCAAAGGTAGAGGGAATGGTGTGACACCTCGGGTACCTGTCACTCAAGTTCAATCATTATCACACCTGAAGCAAGTTTCCTTTCATCATCACCCTCCCATTTCTCTTATGTGTCTCAAAATCCCTTCTAATCTATAGGGTCCCCTGATTTTTTTTGGGGGGGGGGTTCTTTTCTGTTACAGAAGCTGAGTCATCTGTTCTATGCTTTTCCACCTTCTGGACTTCATTGCACACCCATGACATTGGTCATGGTGTCCCCTGTGCCCTGTGTTTTATGTAAATGGGTTAGATCAGAGGCTTTGTCAGCTTCTGTTCTTTCCTTTTTGTAAGAACATTTCATGGGTGGCGGTGGCACTTCCTACGGCATCCCATCTGGAGTCGCATTGTATCTGATCAATTCTTTCTTTGTGTGATATTAAGGTTCATTAGTAGGTTTGGGTGGTGCCAGCCTGGCCCATCCATTATCATGTTCTCCACCTGCTTTTTATCTATCTCAGCGGGCCTGAAAGCGTGGGGCCCAGACCCGCATTCTTAGCCTCACCTGGGAGCTTGTGAGTCCAGGGCAGATCCCTGGGCTCATCCCAGACCTACTGACTCAGAAAGAAGCTCTGGGGGTCGGCCTGGCCCTCCATGATTTCACAGCCCTCCCCTCCCCGTGAGGCGGAGACATGAGGAAGTTGACCACTGGCCTAATGGTTTTAGCAACTATTGATATTATGGCCAAGGCCTATTATTTTATTGGGGGTCACAAAATTGCTATGTTTTGGCTTTATTCTTTTGCCTGCATTTATTAGCTGGAATTCTCCCAAGTAGAGGGAGTATTTTTAATAACAGTGAAAGTGGAGTAAGGGGAGGAAGCTGTTGGGCTTATTAAGCCCCAAGAGAAATTCAAAAACAACTTTTAAATTGAATTTATTGGGATGACATTGGTTAACAACAACAAAAAATGCAGGAAATGTGATGGCTAAACTCAGGACAATGTATCCACTGAGCCAAACCGGTTTTGGCTATTTCTCTTTTTTGAATAACAGAAGTGATTATTCAGATTTAGGGAATGATTTGCTTATTTCTCCATCTTTTTTTAAAATGAGCTTCTAGAACTTGTCTCCCAAGAGAAATAACCACCCCTCGGAGCAAATCAGCTTCTCGTTTTTATTCTTATTTTCCCCCCGGAGGGAGAAAAGTAGGTATTGGAGCTTCTGCCCTTCTCATTTTGCCTTGAAAAGCCTGCATTTCAGGACTGGCTGCCCAGCTCCAGGGCCCCATTCATTGGGTATGGGGGTTACTCCATCTCCGTGGGATTTGGGGCCCAAGCGTGAGGATTATCTCGGTGAATTCAAAGGAACGGTGAATTGTCTTTTGCTGAAGTAGGCCGTTGACCACACAGTACGTCCTGGTGATTGTGCATCCTAACTCAGCCTTCACCTTCTGCCTTCGAGCACAGAAGCCTGGGTGGGGGAGGGGAAGGCGGGGTTGGAAGAGCTGGGTGAGAGCCAGTGTCTCCAGCACTGCGCAGCTCCTGCAGGTGTGGTCAGAGGGTGTGGAGCAGGCCGCTGGACAGGCCTCTAAAGAGCCTGTTGCCTCGGCACCCACCTCATGGACACATCTAGAAAATAGGATGGAGAAGGTGTCACAATGGGCTCCCCATGTTGAAAGGACATTTAATGACTTAAAAAAAAATAAAGACAGACTTCTCCTTGTCAGTTATGTAGTGACCTTGAACAATTTGTATAAGAAAGGCAGAATCAATGTGTTGCCCTCCCCCCTTTTTCTTAACCAGTTTTCCAAATAATGAGTTTGCTCCAGCATCTTACAAGGATGCCTATGAGTTTTTAAAATCACAGTGAGCTCATAATTTAAAGATATTCACCTTTCAACTCTTGTGTATCTTTCTTACTGATTTTCCAACTGTCCTATGTTTCACCAGATAGAACTAGGGTCTAATATTTTAGTACGTAGTTTTCTAGACTTTTAAAAATGTACTGTATACACATACATATAAAATTACAAGAGTCTATTCTAAATACTTTTTAAAAAATATATTTTGTTGATTTTTTACAGAGAGGAAGGGAGAGGGATAGAGAGCTAGAAACATTGATCAGCTGCCTCCTGCACACCCTGCACTGGGGATGTGCCTGCAACCAAGGTGCATGCCCTTCATGGGAATTGAACCTGGGACCCTTCAGTCCGCAGGTCGACGCTCTGTCCACTAAGCCAAACCAGTTAGGGCTCTAAATAATTAAACAATATATATTTTTTATTGATTTCAGAGAGGAAGGGGGAGAGAGAGAAAGAGGAGAGTTAGAAACATCAATGATGAGAGAGACTCATTGATCAGCTGCCTCCAGCATGCCCCACACTGGGGATCGAACCTGCAAGAATCTGCAATCCGGGCATGTGCCCTGACCGGAAATTGAACCATGACCTTCTGGTTCTTTAGAACAAGGCTCAACCACTGAGCTACGCCTGCCGGGTTTATTGTAAATATCTTAATCAGCTTTATTCATCTACATGCAGTAAAATGTACCCATTTTTTTAAAAAGTGCACTGATTTTAAGTCTGCAGCCCCGTGAGTATGACAAGCATATACAATCATGTAATCGCCGTGGTCATCAGGATTTAGATCATTGTCATCACCCAGAAAGTTCCTTTGTGACTCTTGGCAGCCAGTTTCCTTCCCTGCCCCCTCCCCACCAACTACTGCTCTGCTCTCTGTCACCACAGTTTGGCCTTTTCTGGGCTCCCTATCAGTGACACAGCAGAGGGGTAATCTTTTGGGTCTGGCTTCTCTCACTGAGCATTGCTGAGCATTCCATTCATATATGCGTTCAACGAAAAAATATATCCTAAGTATATTTGTATGGCCAACAGGCATATGAAATGCCCAGAAGAGGGGAATGAATCTATGGAGACAGATAGATCAGTGGCTGCCAGAGGTTGGAGGTGGGAACAGGGAGTGACTGACTGCAGATCCCCAGGAGGGAACCCTTTCAGGGGGTGATGAGAATGTTCCACATGCATCATCATCATGGATGCACAATCTACATTTACTGAAAATCACTGAATTGTACATTTACAATGAGAATGTCATGACCGGTAAATGACACTTTAACAAATATGTTTAGCCCTGACCGGTTGGGCTCAGTGGATAGAGCGTCGACCTGCGGACTGAAGGGTCCCAGGTTCAATTCCGGTCAAGGGCATGTACCTGGGTTGCGGGCACATCCCCAGTAGGAGATGTGCAGGAGGCAGCTGGTCGATGTTTCTCTCTCATTGATGTTTCTAGCTCTCTATCCCTCTCCCTTCCTCTCTGTAAAAAATAAAAAATTCATTAAAAAAAAAAAACATGTGTAAAGAGGAACACATCTTTGTGTGGCATAAATAGAAGTCCACGTCTTGAACTTTCAGTGGAGTTCTAGCATCGCGTTGACGGGATGCTTTACAATTTAACAAGGCACCTGCCCACTGAAGGCCTTTTAGCGTGCTTGTGGGTTTCGCTGTCCCAAAAAGCACTACAGTGGACGTTCTTGTACGTCTGTGAGCGCTCACCTGTTTCCTTAGGCTAAATCTCTAGAAATGCAATGGCAGGCCAAGGAGTATGCATGGATTTTAAGGCTCTTCCATCCTGAGGGCGATGTGTGCAGAAGCCGGGCCCCTACACTCTCGACAACACTGGATATTATCCATGGTTTTCACCTTAGCCAAGCTGTCAGGTGAAAAATCAACAGCTCACTGCTTTAACTTGGGTTTCTTCATTTACCAGTGAGACGCAACACCTTTTTCTTACGTGTAGTGGCTATTTCAAAATCTGTTTAAAACATCAGTTTTTATAAATTTAATAAAGTTATAAAACTATAAATATGACAAAGATACGTAGTAGAAAGTACACCTGTGTTCAGCGTAGCATTATTCACAATAGCTTAAATGTAGAAGCAACCCAACAGTCCATCAATGATGCATGGATACTTCCAGATGGAGAGATACACAAATGTGGTCTATCCATGCAGTGGAATGTTATCCAGCCTTAAGAAGGACAGACTTATGACACATGCAACAACATGGATGAACCTTGAGGACATTATGCTAAGTGAAATAAGCCAGTCACAAGAAGACAAACACTGTATGATTTCACTTATATGTGGTACCTGGAGTAATCAAATTTATAGAGACAGAAAGTAGAATGGTGGTTGCCAGGGGCTGGAAGGAGGGGCAGAAGAGGAATTATTATTAATGGGTACAGAATTTCTGTTTCGAAAAGAGAATGAAGAGTTCTAAAGATGGATGGTGGTGATGGCTACACAGTCATATGAATGCACTTAATACCACTGAACCATACTAAAAAAGATGGTTAAGATAGTAGATTTTATGTTCTATATATTTTACCACAATTAAATTGGAAAAAAATAATAGAAAGTAAAAATCCCCTCATCAGTGTACTTGATATGTGCACATTTCTCCACTTATTTGGCTATATGGAATCAAAATGTTTTATTTATTTATTTTAAAAATATATTTTATTGATTTTTCACAGGAAGCGAGAGGGATATAGAGTGAGAAACATCAGTGAGAGAGAAACATCAATCAGCTGCCTCCTGCACACTCCCTACTGGGGATGTGCCCGCAACCAAGGTACATGCCCTTGACCGGAATCGAACCCAGAACCCCCCAGTCCGCAGGCCGACACTCTATCCACTGAGCCAAACCAGCCAGGGCTGGAATCTAAATATTTTAAAATAAAATGGGATATTATACCTACTGTTTTACACTCTCTCCTTTTATTTCATTTTTGAAAGCTTTACTGAGAAAAAATCGCATACCATATAATTCATCCTTTTAAATTATACCCATTCAATGGCTTCTAGCATATTCCCAGAGCTGTGCATCCATTACTACAATATCCAGAACATTTTCATTAGCCCCAAAAGAAACCCTGTACCCCTTAGGTGTCCTCCTCTATTTCTCTCCCAGCCCTTGGCAACCACTAATCTATTTCTATGGATTTGCCTACTCTTGACATTTCAAACAAATGGAATCGTACAATATGTGGCCCTTTATAACTGGATTCCTTCACTTATAATATTTTCAAGGTTTATCCATTTTGCAGTATATATCAGTACTTCACTTTTTTTAGGCTGAGTAATATTTCATCGTATGGCTAGACCACATTTTATTCATCCATTCATCTGTTGATGGACATTTGGGTTTTTTACACTTTGGGGCTATTATGAATAATGCTTCTATGAACATTCCCATACAAGTTGTGGTATGGATGTATTTTTTCAGTTCCCTTGAGTATATACGTAGGAATGGAATTATTGGACCATGTGGTAACTCTATGTTCAGAGTTGGATATCTTCCGATGTCAACTCATGCAGATATATTTCTTGCTTCTTAAGCCCTGGATAGGTATTCCATTGCATGAAAACCCCATGGTTTATGTATCCAGTGCCATGTTGATGAACATAGGCAATGATGCAGATCTTTTCTGGAAGGGCTGGTTGTTTCCATTCTCTGACGACAGAAACAGTACTGCAGGGGACAGACACCCTTGTACTTTACGGACCGTTTCTTCAGATGGTGATCCCAGGCATGGTGAGGTGAGAGCTTAGCTCTGGCCTGATTCTGACCCTGTCGCCTTCCTCCACAGGGGACCAACCAGGCACCATGGCGCAGAAGGGCCAGCTCAGTGACGATGAGAAGTTCCTCTTCGTGGACAAGAACTTCATCAACAGCCCAGTGGCCCAGGCCGACTGGTCTGCCAAGAAACTGGTCTGGATCCCTTCGGAGAAGCAGGGCTTCGAGGCGGCCAGCATCAAGGAGGAGAAGGGGGATGAGGTGATCGTGGAACTGGTGGAGAACGGCAAGAAGGTGACAGTCGGCAAAGATGACATCCAGAAGATGAACCCACCCAAGTTCTCCAAGGTGGAGGACATGGCAGAGCTGACCTGCCTCAACGAAGCCTCCGTGCTGCACAACCTGAGGGAGAGGTACTTCTCAGGACTCATATACGTGAGTATCTTGGGGCAGCCAGTCCCTCCTTCCTGGCCTTCTGCACCCTGGAAGGAGAGAGGGTTAGAGACGTGTTCAGGGTGCAGGATGGGTAGCCAGAGGTCTCACTCAGGGCAGCTGTATGGTGAGATGGAATCATTCAGGCCTGGGTTCAACTCTCAGTCCCGCACTTCCTAGTTCTGTGGCACTGAACAGGTTATTTTACCACGTGAAGCTTCGGTTTTTCTATCTGTGGAATGGGGATAATCACCCTTCCCAGGTGAAGGTCGTACAAAGATTTCACATATGCAGAGTGCCAAGGCACATGGTAAACACTCCACGGATTTCAACGAGGTAGTTCCCTGCTCTTTCTCCATCTGGCAGATGGAGATCTCATGACCTCCTTGGGAAGGCTGGTGATCTGGCAGCCAGCTGGGCGGGACGCCTGAGGACCTGTGGAGGCCTTCTCTGTCACAAGTGGGAAGGCCCAGATTAGACCGGGACTCCTCTGGGTCCACTGTGCCAACCAGAGTGGATTAGAGCTGCGCTGTCCAATATGGTAGCCACTGACCACATATGGCTACCTAACCTTAGATATAAATTAAATATCAGTGTTTGAAAAGTCATGTCTTCCGTTGTACTGGCCACATGTCAAGGGCCCCACAGCCACCTGTGGCAGCACAGGGGTAAAGCACTTCCACCACCACAGGAAGTTCTGTTGGACTAGAGCAGTGATGGCGAACCTTTTGAGCTCGGCGTGTCAGCATTTTGAAAAACCCTAACTTAACTCTGGTGCCGTGTCACATATAGAAATTTTTTGATATTTGCAACCATAGTAAGACAAAGACTTATATTTTTGATATTTATTTTATATATTTAAATGCCATTTAACAAAGAAAAATCAACCAAAAAAATGAGTTCATGCGTCACCTCTGACACGCATCTCATAGGTTTGCCATCACTGGACTAGATGATGGGATTGGGCAACTCAGAGGGTGCAGCTTCCCTATGGGGTTGGACCAGGTCTCCAGGACATAGAGCAGTGGTTCTCAACCTTCCTAATGCCGCGACCCTTTAATACAGTTCCTCATGTTGTGGTGACCCCCAACCATAAAATTATTTTCGTTGCAACTTCATAAGTGTAATGTTGCTACGGTTATGAATCATAATGTAAATATCTGATATGCAGGATGTATTTTCATTGTTACAGATTGAACATAATTAAAGTATAGTGATTAATCACAAAACCAATATGTAATTATATATTGTGAAATATTTATTTCTAATTACAAATATGTGTTTTCCAATGGTCTTAGGTGACCCCTGTGAAAGGGTTGTTCGACCCCCAAAGGGGTCGCGACCCACAGGTTGAGAACCGCTGACATAGAGGGCCATGGTAGCCCTGATGTCCGACTGTTGGCAGAGGGTCCCCCACCCAGCCTTTGTCTGCCTGGCCTCTGGGAAAGGGTATGCGGATCCCCAGGACAAATCACCTAATTTCTCTGACATTTCCTTTCCTTCTCTGCAAAATGAACACCAGGATAGTACCAGCCTCACAGAGCAGTTACTCTAAAGAGAAAGTACTTGGCACCTTATAGGTGCTCAAAACGCGAGGTGTTGATGTTATTATTGTTAGTGGTTTGTTGTTGTTATGGCCATTCTTGTTATTACCAGTCAGATGTCCTTGCTCCTTTGTAAACTTGTGGGAACAGGCACTTCTAACGTTATGCCCTCTGGTCCTGCCCTTTACATTTTGCCCTGTGAAAATTACAAAAAGCCCTTTGTCATCTCTCGAAATGTCCTGCAGATTTTTTCCTAATTAGGAAAATAAGACACATTCACCACAGAAGACTTGGAAACTTTAGAAAAGCCCAGCAAACACAAATCACCCTCCACCCCACCCCCAGAGAACAGCTGTGCCGGTGCTGGCGTGCTGTGGCGCCTTTCTCTGTGACAGTGGTTCGTGTTTGCATATTTGAAAGCCTCTGCACACGGACTAGTGAACTGCTCCTTCTTCCAGGTACAAGTCTGGATGGAGCACCCCCACTTCTGTCAGAACCCCCCCACCTCAATACCCTTTTAAAAAATCCTCACCCAGGATATGCTTGATTTTAGCGAGAGAGAAAGGGAGAGGGAGAGAGAGAAAAACATCGATTGGAGAGGGAAACATTACTCTCCCTATCCCCAACCAGGGATAGAACCTGCAACTTGGGTATGTATGTGCCCTGATCAGTGATCAAACCCACAAACTTTCAGTGTTCAGGATGATGCTCCAATCAACTCAGCCACAC
>NW_006287910.1:1377018-1380108 GCF_000327345.1 Myotis davidii | reverse complement strand
TGGGGGCGAAAGGGGCTTCCTTTCATTAGACTCTCAAAGGAGCCTTGTTATCCTCAGGACAACGATGGCAACTGCCGTTCATTTAAGATTTACTGTGTTAATAGTGTATACTAATATGTTATTATTGCCACTGCTATGATTTCGTATGTAGGAGGGAGGCACTATTATTGAGCCCCATTTTGGCAGATAAAGAAACGGAGACTTAGAAAGGTTAAATAACTTGATGAGAAACAGCAGGTCTTAAACCCAGAGGGGCTGGTCCGAGGACCAGCACTTTTAGCTGCTGTCTCATTTATTCCTTTCAGCGGAACTGTGAGGCAGAAGCTACTGCCCTGTTTTAGAGACCAGGCCACTGAGGCTCAGAGGTGCTCAGCTGCTTCACTGGAAGTGGACAGAGCTGGGATTCAAATAAGGCCTGTTTGCCTCAGGGCGGAGTGAGTGCTCACGGATGGTAAAGGGCTCTGAGGTAACAGGAGGCTTAGGGCAGGATGTGATGTGATGTGATGTGATGTGTGTGGGCTGGGGCAGGTGGGGATGGTGCCATGGGCACTGTTAGCTTCGAGTTGGGCAAGTTTTAAATGCACAGAAGGAAGGAATCTAACCAGAGTGAGTGACAAAAAACATTGAGTTAACATGACATAGAAAAGAAAAGAAAAAGAAAACATTAGTTTCAGGCATTGCTTGAAACAGCAGGGACCTTGCACCCCTGGATCCAGGTTGCCAGGTAACGGTCCCTACTAAATGGGCTGTGCACTCCATTTTTCTGCAAGGCGCGCTTCCCCAACTCCCTGTCATCTCCTCTGAGAGAAAGGGAGAGGGAGAGAGAGAAAAACATCGATTGGTTGCTTCCCATAAACTCCCTGACCAGTGATCGAACCCGTAACCTTTTTGTTGTATGGGATGACGCTCCAACCAATTGAGCCACCTGGCTGGGGCCCCAGTACGCTTTGAAGGACTGTGTAACCTATCCCATGGCTGTACCATCATTGATGATCCATTCTTCTGATAGTTCAGAGGAAACAGGGGAGCAACTCATAATTACATAAATTCCTCCTCTGACTCAGGTTCTATACTTTGCCACACTTGATCTCGTTTAATCAACACAACCTCCACTGAGGAAGGATGCTGGTCCATTTACCAGAGAGCAAGCTGAGTCTCGGAGTGCTACCGGCCATCCTTACTTCCCTAACTAACCAGGGAAGTCCCTTCTGTCTGAGGGACTCCTTGTATGGAAATGTATCAGTACACCAGGGACATTTCTATAGACACCAGTCTGCAGGGAGCTGGAGGGAAAATTGGGCTCCTCCGGGACCAGGCCTCTCAGCTAAGAAGTGTCATCTCTAGCCAGTGTTTGAGCCCAAAATAGAAATCAGGGGGGAAAAGAGGGGTTTATGGAGGTATCAAGACCCCGAATGTCTTCTGAGAGCAGATTAAAATCTGAATCAAAGCTTCACATTCCTGCCATGTTTCTCCGGACGGATTAGATGGAAAGTGTTTCAGCCTGGTGACCACGCGCCTTCTCCTGTCTTGATTCTTTCTGGTCTGTTTAGTCACTTAAATAGAAACCGTTTTTCATGACCGAGGAGATAAAGAAAGAGAAGGGGGGCAAGTTACGCTGCCAGCGCATGATAGCAGATTAACAGGTGGGTGGTGAGGTGATGCTAAGGCCGGTGGGGCTGCCCAGCTTTGCCCTTGGTGATGAAGAGAACGCTCCCCTCTGCTCTGCAAGGCCCACCTCAGAGACTTGGAAAATTTCAAAAAGCCTGGCAAACACAAATTGCTCACCTTTGAGACGGTCCTGGCAGTTGTCTTGTCCTCCTAGATCTGAGAGTCTGTAGGAGCCAGCAGGTCCTGAGCTGCCACAGGTGGTTCATGGCGCCCGTGGGGTGTGAATGTCGTTCTGATCCCCGGTCCAGAGCCCCCTAGCTCTTCTGGTGGGTCGTTGGCTGGGTTCCATCTGCCTGGAGTTTTCCATAACGATGTAGCCGTCAGCTCTGTCCCTGGCTGGGGGATGGGACAGAGGTTTCAGGTGGCGGGATCTCACTGAAGGTGAGACTGTCCCAAGTCCTCCCCAGGCATGTCACCCGTTACGGCACCGGTGAGAGCAACGCTTGTGTCCCACACACGCTGCACGTGTAGTGACTGCGGCAGAGAAGGGGCGTGACTCGCTGGGAAAGTCCTCTGGCCTGGCCCAAGGTCAAGTGCGTGTGCTCTTTCCTCTCCTGCCCGTCTCTGTGGGGTGCCGAGGAGTCACCGGGCCTGTTCCTGGCCCGAGGCTGCTTTTTTTTTTTTTTTTATTAAGGGGCAGAGGATAAGGTGCACTAGCTGCAAATGTAGAACACAGATTCTAAAACCATGCATGAGGAAAGAAAAGGTGGTATATCCATACAATGGAATGTTACTCAGCTTTAGAAAAGAAGGAAAGCCTGTCATGAGGGACAACATGGATGAGCCTGGAGGACGAAGTGCTGAGTGGCATGAGCCAGCCATAGAAGGACGGACCGACTGCACGATCCCACGTGTGTGCAGAATCTGAAACAGGCAATCTCGGGGGACCCGAGAGCCGGATGGTGTCTGTTGGGCTGGCAGAGGAGGACACGGGGAGTTTTAATCAATGGGCATGAAGTTCCAGTTGAGCAACTGAATAAGCTTAGGGATCTGCTGGACAGCACTGTGCCCACAGCCAGCGTTCCTGTATGTGCATGTGACACGAGACCTACCCTCCTAACCAATGTTTAAGTGTTTTTACAAAAAAAAAAAAAAGGTCTTTTCTAAAACATGGGATTCTAAACTCGGTGCCAGTGAATGAGCACCAGAGAGCTAAGGAAAAGTTCACACATACGTACATTCTTCCTGGGGGCGAAAGGGGCTTCCTTTCATTACACTCTCAAAGGAGCCTTGTTATCCCCAGGGCAACGATGGCAACTGCCGTTCATTTAAGATTTACTGTGTTAAGAGTTTATACTAATATGTTATTATTGCCACTGCTATTTGTATGTAGGAGAGAAGCACTATTATTGAGGCCCATTTTGGCAGATAAAGAAATGGAGACTTAGAAAGGTTAAATAACTTGATGAGAAACAGAAGGTC
>NW_006287910.1:1356557-1358011 GCF_000327345.1 Myotis davidii | reverse complement strand
GAGACAGAGGTTTCAGGTGGCGGGATCTCACTGAAGGTGAGACTGTCCCAAGTCCTCCCCAGGCATGTCACCCGTTACGGCACCGGTGAGAGCAACGCTTGTGTCCCACACACGCTGCACGTGTAGTGACTGCGGCAGAGAAGGGGCGTGACTCGCTGGGAAAGTCCTCTGGCCTGGCCCAAGGTCAAGTGCGTGTGCTCTTTCCTCTCCTGCCCGTCTCTGTGGGGTGCCGAGGAGTCACCGGGCCTGTTCCTGGCCCGAGGCTGCTTTTTTTTTTTTTTTTATTAAGGGGCAGAGGATAAGGTGCACTAGCTGCAAATGTAGAACACAGATTCTAAAACCATGCATGAGGAAAGAAAAGGTGGTATATCCATACAATGGAATGTTACTCAGCTTTAGAAAAGAAGGAAAGCCTGTCATGAGGGACAACATGGATGAGCCTGGAGGACGAAGTGCTGAGTGGCATGAGCCAGCCATAGAAGGACGGACCGACTGCACGATCCCACGTGTGTGCAGAATCTGAAACAGGCAATCTCGGGGGACCCGAGAGCCGGATGGTGTCTGTTGGGCTGGCAGAGGAGGACACGGGGAGTTTTAATCAATGGGCATGAAGTTCCAGTTGAGCAACTGAATAAGCTTAGGGATCTGCTGGACAGCACTGTGCCCACAGCCAGCGTTCCTGTATGTGCATGTGACACGAGACCTACCCTCCTAACCAATGTTTAAGTGTTTTTACAAAAAAAAAAAAAAAGGTCTTTTCTAAAACATGGGATTCTAAACTCGGTGCCAGTGAATGAGCACCAGAGAGCTAAGGAAAAGTTCACACATACGTACATTCTTCCTGGGGGCGAAAGGGGCTTCCTTTCATTACACTCTCAAAGGAGCCTTGTTATCCCCAGGGCAACGATGGCAACTGCCGTTCATTTAAGATTTACTGTGTTAAGAGTTGGGCATGAAGTTCCAGTTGAGCAACTGAATAAGCTTAGGGATCTGCTGGACAGCACTGTGCCCACAGCCAGCGTTCCTGTATGTGCATGTGACACGAGACCTACCCTCCTAACCAATGTTTAAGTGTTTTTACAAAAAAAAAAAAAAGGTCTTTTCTAAAACATGGGATTCTAAACTCGGTGCCAGTGAATGAGCACCAGAGAGCTAAGGAAAAGTTCACACATACGTACATTCTTCCTGGGGGCGAAAGGGGCTTCCTTTCATTACACTCTCAAAGGAGCCTTGTTATCCCCAGGGCAACGATGGCAACTGCCGTTCATTTAAGATTTACTGTGTTAAGAGTTTATACTAATATGTTATTATTGCCACTGCTATTTGTATGTAGGAGAGAAGCACTATTATTGAGGCCCATTTTGGCAGATAAAGAAATGGAGACTTAGAAAGGTTAAATAACTTGATGAGAAACAGCAGGTCTTAAACCCAGAGAGGCTGGGCCGAGGACCAGC
>NW_006287910.1:1353896-1356500 GCF_000327345.1 Myotis davidii | reverse complement strand
AAAAGAAAAAGAAAACATTAGTTTCAGGCATTGCTTGAAACAGCAGGGATCTTGCACCCCTGGATCCAGGTTGCCAGGTAACGGTCCCTACTAAATGGGCTGTGCACTCCATTTTTCTGCAAGGCGCGCCTCCCCAACTCCCTGTCATCTCCTCTACCCTGAGGCTGAGTGCTGGTGGCCATGGAGCACTGTGCGTGTTTTTTCCCCTCCCCTCACACCGGCCCGCTTCACTCCCATCTTACCTGCTTGGTCCCTGTACACAGTGGGACAGTCCCTGCATTGACCCCTGGGATTTGGAATATGATCCAGAGCAAAGGGGAATAAACCTTTCTGTTTGTTGGGTTGCCAAGAGAGGAAAGGAGAGGGAGAGAGAGCGCAACATCAAATGATGAGTGAGAATCATTGATTGGCTGCCTCCTGCATACCCCCTATTGGGGATCAAGCCTGAAACCTAGGCATGTGCCCTGATTGGGAATGGAACTGGTGACCTTCTGGTTCATTGGTCGACGCTCAATCACTGAGCCATGCCGGCCAAGCTCTTTTTTATTTTTAAATATTTTAATTGATTTTTTAGAGAGAGAGAGAGGAAGAGAAACATTGATGTGAGAGGGAGATATCTATGGGCTGCCTCCTGCATGTCTACTACCAGGGATTGAGCCTACAGCCCAGGAATATGCCCTGACCAGGAATAATTTCCCTTTCAGTGCATGGGACAATGCCCAACCAACTGAGCCACACTGACCAGGGCTGGGATCCCCCCTCTTTAATGAGCCCCAACCCTCTTCCCCTGGAGGTACATATGATTAACAGGGTCATGTATGCATATGTACATGTATAACCAACATAACCCCCCAAATCACTTTCTGTATACCTTGCAGCTTGCTTTTTTCACCTAACCATGTTTTGTGGCTCTTTCTATGTCTGTTCATACCATCCAGTCAGACTTAAGTATTTTTTAAATAGGCAGCTATGAAATAAAATAGTATTTAAAGGTGTTCAGAACTTTCCCTTCATCCCCATTCTTCCCTTTTCAGTTCACCTCCTTAGAGAAACCACAGTTGCCAATTTCAATGCTGCTTTCCAGTTATATTTTATATACAGCAAGTGTATGTATATGGGCATATGTAAATGTGTGCATGTATATATATATTCTTTTTAACAGCAGCAAGCCATAACTGATGAATATTTAGGTTGTTTCTCATCCTTTCTGCTGTTAAAATCAAGGCTACAAGCAAAAGTGTGGTCATGGTGGACCATGTTTGTCCCTAGATAGACTCAGAAGGTGTGACATGGCACTACAACTGATAAAGAAGGTCTAGTTACCCATCCTATATAATAAAGCGGTAATATGCAAATTGACCATCACGCCCTTGCACAAGATGGCTGCCCCCATGTGGGCACAAGATGGCCGGCAGGGCAGGGCAGTTGTGGGCGATCAGGCCAGCAGGGGAGGGCAGTTAGGGGTGACCAGGCATGCAGAGGAGGGCATCCCTCAGCCCAACCTGCACCCTCTCTAATCTGGGACTTGTGAGGGGGATTCCAACTGCCAGTTTAGGCCCGATCCAAAGGGGTCCCAGATTGGAGAGGGTAAAGGCTGGGCTGAGGGACATCCCTCCCACCCCAGTGCATGAATTTCATGCACTGGGCCTCTAATCTGTAATAATCTATAATAATAAAAGCATAATATGCTCATTAGACCAGAAATCCTTTGGGATGTCCTTCCGGGTGACAGGAAAACCCGAGTGTGAAATCGTCCAGGCCAACGTGCTCAAGGCAGCTCCGGAAGGTCTGCTGTTGTTCTCCCTGTGCTCTGTTCTGGAGCACAGACAAAGGACTATGTCCTGAAGGTGCAGAACTGGAAGGAGCCCAAGGTGGAGAGAAACAGAGTAATCTATAATAATAAAAGCATAATATGCTCATTAGACCAGACATCCTTTGGGATGTCCTTCCGGATGACTGTCTGGATGATGCTGGGGCTGCGAGGGAAGCCCAGGTCCTGGGTGCCTGCCGGCAGCCGGAGGGAAGCCTGTGCTGGCAGCTGGGTGAAGGAGGGTCTACTCTTGCACGAATTTTGTGCATTGGGCCTCTAGTTGATTTATAGATGGAGGAGAGTTGTTGGCTCAGGGGTTTGGCCACTTAATGCAGGTCACACAGGTAATAAGGGCAATGCTTCGGTCCCACCCAGGCCTGCATAACTTAAAGACTGAGTTCCATTCACCTTCCATCACTGTTCTTGTTTCTGCCAGGGCTGTTGGAGGGACGCCTTCTCAGGGCTCCAAGGCGAACCATATAAAGTGTCAGGGAAAATTGGAGTCCTTTCCTAATACGGTCACAAGAGGGAAACCCTGGGCCTGCAGCTGGGACCTGCTGGTGGCACTGGGCCCTGAGATGCAGGCGGGATCAAGGGAGGTGGGGATGTGGAAACCTCTGAACTTGACCAGCTGGAGAGAAGCTTGTGGGGACAGGGCAGCAGGCACACAGCCAATTGCAGGTGGCCTGGGTCGAGCCACGTTAACCATGGCTGGACAAGGGAGATGGATCCTCCAGATTCCAAAGCCCAGCCACCCTGCATGGGGTGTGCTACTGTCTGCCCATTCCTTCCTC
>NW_006287910.1:1349217-1353707 GCF_000327345.1 Myotis davidii | reverse complement strand
ATCTATCTCAGGCACTGTGTTAAATGCTTCATGAGTGCTATCTTCATAGATTATAGCAAACTTATGAAGGAGCAGCTATTAAGTCCTCCCCCACCGCCCCCGGGGTTCAGAGACTTGCCCAGGGTAACACAACTAGAAGGAGCAGAATGAGGGTTCAAACCAAGTCCCCAGTACTCAATTCTGTACCTTTAATCACTGCCCTTTACTGTCTCCAGGTGAAAGACTTGGGGCGGTGAGGTTTGGACTGTAAATGACACCCTCATTCTAAAAGGGGCACGGTAGTTGGCAGTGGGTGTGGTTCTGGGTGGGGCAGAGGTGGTGCCTGCCTGGAGGAGACGTAAGGCTGGGTTGACCTTCATTCAAATGATCGGTCCTTTGTTGGCACTTGCTCTGGGGGAGGCCCCATGCTGGGGACCAGGACACAGATGACTAGGACTCACAGCCCCTGTCCTAAAACAACTTTGCTACTCGCTCAACAATCGTGTACTGAGCACCTACTGTGTGCAGGCCCAATGCAAGGCCCCAGGTCACAGAGACGTAGCAGCACTGCCCCTGCTCCAGGGAGGACTTGTAATTGACTTACCTCTCGGCATCATTTAGCAAGCATTTAGTAGGCACCTACTGGATGCCAAGGCCTGTGTGGGGACTGAAGAGGAAGAAGAGGGGGCTCCCTGCCCTCAGGGCACTTGTGGCTGGTGTTTGCAGGGTGGGTAGTACGGCTCTAGGCAGACAGTGGACTCATCCATCCAGTACCACAGCACCCCTCCCCACCACTTACCTCTGCAAGGGCCCCAACCCTCTCACCATCACTTTTCTCCTCCTCTATGCACTAGCAATACCAAAGCGCATGCTTCAAGCAGTAACACCACAGGTACCCCGCCCCACATTTTAACCTCTTCATCTCTGCCCTGATGCCTCAGTGCCTTGCTGCTCCCTGAGGTGAACACCTTCTTGTCTGTTAAGACAGCCGCAGGGAGCACGTTCCCCCAGAAGTTTTCCAGAGCACCCCCAGTGTGAGTTAGGGCCCTCTCTTCTTTGCTCCCCTAATCCTCTGGGCCCCACTGTTGCTCTTATAATGTTTTTCCCTTTTTTATATGTTTTTATTGATTTGAGAGAGAGAGAGAGAGAGAAAGGGAGAGGGATAGAGAGAAACAACAAAGAGTTTAGAAACATCAATCTGCTGCTTTCTGCACACCCCCTATTGGGGATGAGCCCAAAACCTGGGCATGTGCCCTGACCATGAATCAAACCATGACCTCTTGGTTTATAGGCCGATGCTCAAACATTGAGCCACACCGGCTGGGCTATGATGTTGTTTTAAATGCCCTCACCCCCCTTCTGATCTGTGGGCTCTCCAAGGGCAGGGGCTATTGCTTGCTTGTTTATCTCCAGCATCTAGCATAGACCTGGTAGACAGTAGGTGCTCAGTAAACAGCTGGTGGATGTTTACGTAGGCTGTATGTTGACCTCATTCCTGCCCTGTTTAGGGAAACAGTAAGAACCTGGGCGATTACGTTCTCCTTTACCACCAATCCTGTATCTTTAGAAGAATACCATTCACCACCCCCTCCCTGGCCTATCACAGGGTTGTCTCTTAGAGGATTGAGCCCTAGAGGGACCCTCCCACTGTCCAGTCAGTTGTAGTTGTGACTGAAAGCCCTTTGAGGGCAGGACATTGTACTTTTTGTCTTCTATTTAACCCCAGCACTTTGCACAGTGTCTAGGACATACACATTGAATGAATGAATGAATGAATGAATGAATGAATGAATGGGTGAGTGATTGAATGAAGAGTGAGTGAATGAATGTTTGATTGTTTCTGTTTCTGTAGGGCAGGCATAGGTCTGACAGCCTAGTGGACAGTACTCACACCTGGGAGTGGGCTGTGCTGAACTACTTGGCGCTCCCAAGGTCTTGCTTGGTGACTTTGATGAAGTTGCATTTGGTCTGAGTGTAACCCAGAGCTGGAATTTCTGCTCCTTTTCCTTTAGTCACTTGTTGGGGTGCTGGAGGGAAGACATGCTTCGTGAGCATCAGAGCCTTGGGTGGCGCTAACTATCATTTGGGGAAAGCAGTGCCCGAGGGACAGGTTGGAGCTTGTCTCCTAGGCTGTGTCCTCAGTCCACGGGAAAGGAGATGTGTGCGATAGGGGACAATAATGACGATGATGGAGCCTCACAGGTGCACAGCAAGGGGGCTTGCGGGGTGCCCTCCCACCCCTTTCCTCTTCTGCTCCCAGGTACTTGGTAGAATAGGACAGCTGTTGTATTTAATTGTGGTAAAATCCACATCACATAAAATTCACCATTTGAACCAGTTTCATGGGTAGAATTCAGTGGCATTTAGCGCAGTCACATGTTGTGCCACTGTCACCACTGTCTAGTTCCAGGACCTTTTTATGACCCCAAAAGGAAAGCCAGTCCCCGTTAGCAGCCTGTCCCCATTCCCCCCTCTCTCTCCTGAGTGAATGAATGTTTGATTGTTTCTGTTTCTGTAGGGCAGGCATAGGTCTGACAGCCTAGTGGACAGTACTCACACCTGGGAGTGGGCTGTGCTGGACTTGGCGCTCCCAAGGTCTTGCTTGGTGACTTTGATGAAGTTGCTTACCCTCTGGCATTTGGTCTGAGTGTAACCCAGAGCTGGAATTTCTGCTCCTTTTCCTTTAGTCACTTGTTGGGGTGCTGGAGGGAAGACATGCTTCGTGAGCATCAGAGCCTTGGGTGGCGCTAACTATCATTTGGGGAAAGCAGTGCCCGAGGGACAGGTTGGAGCTTGTCTCCTAGGCTGTGTCCTCAGTCCACGGGAAAGGAGATGTGTGCGATAGGGGACAATAATGACGATGATGGAGCCTCACAGGTGCACAGCAAGGGGGCTTGCGGGGTGCCCTCCCACCCCTTTCCTCTTCTGCTCCCAGGTACTTGGTAGAATAGGACAGCTGTTGTATTTAATTGTGGTAAAATCCACATCACATAAAATTCACCATTTGAACCAGTTTCATGGGTAGAATTCAGTGGCATTTAGCGCAGTCACATGTTGTGCCACTGTCACCACTGTCTAGTTCCAGGACCTTTTTATGACCCCAAAAGGAAAGCCAGTCCCTGTTAGCAGCCTGTCCCCATTCCCCCCTCTTGAGATCTGTCTTCTGTCTCTAAGGATTTGTCCGTTCTGGACACTTCATATAAATAGAACCATAAGATATGTGGCCATTTGTGCCTGCCTTCTTTCATCCAGCATCACGTTTCCAAGTTCATACATGTTGGAGCAAGTGTCAGTACCATTCCTTCTAAAAGACAGGCATATTTATCTCCATCTTACAGATGAAGGGTGCTTTGTTAATGGTCAAGAGTATGAGCTCTGGCCTTAGCTGGTTTTGCTCAGTGGATAGAGCACCAGACTGAAGGGCCCCAGGTTCGATTCAGGTCAAGGGCATGTATCTCGGTTGCAGGCGATCCTGATCAGGGTGAGTGCAGGGGGCAGCCAATTGATGTATCTCTCTCACATTGATGTTTCTGTTCCTCTGACTCTCCCTCTCCCTTCCTCTCTCTCTAAAAATCAATGGGAAAATATCCTTAGGTGAGGTTTAACAAAAAGACACACACACACACACACACACACACACAAAAGGAGAGTATGAGCTCTGGAGTAAGCAGTTGTGGTTTCTAGTTCTGGAATTCCCACCCGCTGTGTGACCTGGTGACAACCTCACCAAGCCTACTTCTCACCTGTCAGATGGGCGGTGGGAAAATCCTGGTACCACTGCCACAGGGTAGATGTGAGAATGACAAGAAGATGCCTATGAAATGCTTAGCTCAGTGGCCAGCACACAGTAAGTGCCCCACAAATAGTTACTTAAGTGTTACCTAAGCCTGGATGCTCGGGGAAGTGAAGTAACAGGGGGTAAGGCTGGAGCTGGGATCGAACCCAGAACTGTTTAAAAACACACAGTCATCAGATACAACATAGGGGACCTAGAAGTCCAGTCCTGCCCCTTGCTTCCCTTCCCCACACCCGGCATCTCAGTGATGCCAAGGAGTTCCCACCAGGGCTCTGCGCCTCAGTTTCCCCCTTTCTAAAATGAATAGGCGTGCTTCTGTCTCACAGCGCTACTGTGAGGATGGAGCAAGAAAATGTACACAGTGGTGCTCAGTAAACGCAGGGAGGCCGCGGGCTGGATGTGGTGAGCCATTTCTTTCCCTGCCATGTTCCCGAACTAAGCTGGAGTTCTCTGTTTGGCAGACGTACTCTGGCCTCTTCTGCGTGGTGATCAATCCCTACAAGCAGCTGCCCATCTACTCAGAGAAGATCGTCGAAATGTACAAGGGCAAGAAGAGGCACGAGATGCCGCCACACATCTATGCCATCGCCGACACGGCCTACCGGAGCATGCTGCAAGGTGAGGCGGCCGGGAGGTGCGGGGAGGCCTGGGGAGGGGGGGTGCGTGGGGAGGCCTGGCCAGGGCTGATGCTGCTGAGGAGCCTACCGAGGGGCAG
>NW_006287910.1:1345039-1346964 GCF_000327345.1 Myotis davidii | reverse complement strand
CCCCTGCCCACCCTCCAAATCCCTTCCACCATGCATTTCTGTTCTCCTATTTGTTTGTTCGATTGTTCTGCTGCTCCTTCTCCTCACCCCACCACCCTTGGATCGTAATGTAAAATTCTTTTACCATGTCAAGAAATTATTAAAAATACAGGTACTTTGAAAAAAAACCACAGGTACTTCTCCAATCACTGGCCAGGTGGGCGGGGGTGGGGGGCAGGGAAGAGGTGGCTGCCAGCGGCTGCCTCTTCCCTGCCCCACCCGGCTTCTCCGATCACCAGCCGGGGTGCGGGCAAAAGCCTTTGCCCTGCCACCCGGCTATTGCCTGCCGCTTAGGTTTATGATCACCGTCAGCAGAAGGCGGCTTCTTCCGCCCTTCCCCTTTCGCCTCCCAGCATTGCGCCTACATATGCAAATTAACCACCATCTTTGTTGGCGGTTAACCGCCATCTTTATTGGCAGTTAATTTGCATATCGCCCTGATTAGCCAATGGGAAGCATAGCGAAGGTACAGTCAATTACCATGTTTGTCTATTATTAGATAGGATGTTTTTCTTATAAGCTTCCTCTCCACAGAACCTATTTCAGACTAAGCAAAAAACAGCAGTATACTAGTATATTAAGAGTATGAATTCTAGCCTTAGCCAGTTTGGCTCAGTGGATAGAGCATTGGCCCAAGGACTGAAGGGCCCCTGGTTTGATTCCAGTCAAGGGCACATATCTCTGTTGTAGGCTCAATCCCTGGCCTTGGTAAAGGCGCATGCAGGAGGCAACCAATCTATGTGTCTCTCTCACATTGATGTTTCTCTCTCTCTGTCTCTCCCATTCCTTCCACTCTCTCTTATAATCAATGGAAAAATATCCTTGGGTGAGGATAAACAAAATTTTTAAAAAGAGTATGAATTCTAGAACAGGTCTGCCACTCACTAGATATGTGACCTTGAGCAAACTAGTTTCCTTCCCTATGCTTCTGTTTCCTTATTTATGAAAGAGGATTGTAACCATTACCTACCTGCTAGGGCTGATGGGAAGATTAAATGAACTATTGTATATAAAGTGCTTAGAACAATGCCTGGTACTTGGTAAAAACTCAATGATCCCTTGCAAGTGTTGCTCAGTGGGTTGGAGTGTCATCCAGGTTCAATTCCCAGTTAGGGCATATACATAGGTTTCAGGTTTGATCTGTAGTTGGAGCATGTATGGGAGGCAACTGATCAATCTTTCTCTCTCTCCCTCATCCTCTTTCTCTCAAAACAATAAACATATCCTTGGGTAAGGAATAAAAAAACCCTTCACTAAGTGTAAGCTATTATCATCATCATTATTATGCACCAAAATAGATGTTGGACACACCAGCTACATATATATATATTACACATTGAAAAGAATATATAACTATTAAAATAAGAAATATTAATCTGAGTGTCACCTAAAACCACCTCACCACACTTCAGGATGAATGGAATTAGGGTACAGATTGTGCTTCATGCAGTACCTGATGTGGCAAAAGCTTGAAAAGGAGAAGTTTGCTATCGTAGGGCTTCTTTGCAGCCTCTATCTGAATAGGACTTTAGGTTCAAGCACACAGACACACACTCACTCTTATTTAATCTTCAGCACAATTCTGCGGGGTAGGGTTGGTGTTACAACTTGCAGCAGAGGCAGCTGAGTCTCTGAAAGTGTCTGAAAACCCAGGCCATGACCAAGTGGGGCTTACACCAGGAATGCAAGGCTGGTTCAATATTGAAAACTCAACCAATATAACAGTGTAAGGAACAAAAAACACATAATCATATTAATCCAGAGAAAATTTAATATCCAGTTATGATTAAACCTGTTAGAAAACTAGGACTATAAAGGAACTTCAACCTTTATCAACCTGATAAAAGGCATTTTATCAACCTGATAAAAGGCATCTGCAAAAAAAA
>NW_006287910.1:1341168-1343990 GCF_000327345.1 Myotis davidii | reverse complement strand
CATTGATCAGCTGCCTCCTGCACGTCCCCTACCGAAGATCGAACCCACAAACAGGCATATGTCCTCGACTATAATCGAACCTGTGACCCTTCAGTCCACAGGCGGATGCTCTATCCACCGAATCAAACTGGCCAGGACTCTTTGTTTTAAAAAATCCTTTGCGGTCTCCCTTTTATGTAAAAGTATAAAATGGTGGTTCACACACCTCTGTGGGAAGCTGAACATCACAGAATTACAGTGTATCATTTGGGATGCTTTTGGCTTTAGGACGCATAGCAAAACCAATTAAAGTGGCTTAAGTGATGGGAATTTATTATCTCACATAAGAAGCCGGAAGGTTGATGATTTCAGAGTTTGTTAATTCAGCAGCTCAAAAACGAACTTCTATGGCATTTTCTTGGCTTCTTTCTCATGGTCACCAGCTGGCAGCCATAGCTCCAGACATCACATCCTCATGTGATAATATCCGAAACATGAAAGAAGTGGAGGGTTAAGCTCTTTTCCTATGTCTCTTATTTATCAGGGAGGAAAACTTGTCCCAGAATCTCCTCAGCAGGCCTCCCCTTGTATCCCATTAGCTAAAACTTGGTCACATAACAATCTCTAAACCAATCAGTGGCAAAGGAAACCAGGATGTTTTTTATTGCGTTGGACTATTCCTAGTTCTTTCCTGGAGCTGAGGGAACACATTTAACCTGAAAACCAGAATGAAATAAAATTCTGTTAGCAAAGGAGAAGGGAGGGGGCATGACTGGTCACCACCACCACAATGCTCTTAAAAATATATATGTAACTTTTAAGAAAATTTTTATTTAAGCAAAAAAGAACACACCCACACCCAAACTTCTATCATCTAGTGATCGCCACCATTGATCTTTTATACACTAACTGAGCTGAGTGGCATGAAATAAAAGAGGTTTTGACTATCTGAAAACAACTAGTTCCAGAAAAAACATTACTTAAAACAGGGACCAAAGTTTTACTGTCAATAGTAAGGGGGGGGTGGGGGAAGGTTTGGATTGGGCTTGAAAAATGACATTGCAAATTATGAACATAGATTTATCTTTTTTGACATGCAATAGGAATTTGGCTGTAATTGCTATTAGATGCTAATTCTTGATTGAGTATCCAGTTACGTAAGGGTTGATATTTTTGTCTTTTTTTTTTTTTTTGCTTTTAAATCATGTGAGAGCATAATACGGCATTTGTCATGTCATGCTTGATTTCTGTGAGAGCGTAATTTTTACAGACTTACTTGAGGCATCGCCAGTTTCCCAAGATATTTTTTTCCTTCTTTGATGTTCCAGGCTCTCAAGGCCCCCTGTGTTGTTGTTCATGATGACTCTCTGACACTCAGCCGTGGCCTTTCCAAACTCTTTGACTTTGTGACCCTCTTCACCTTTGGGAAATCGGCCATGTTGCAGAGTTGCCACTTTATTCTGGGTTTGTGTCATGGTGGATGTTGACACTCAGTAGCCAGCAAGGTGGAGCCATTGCCTGAGTGGGGGCAGTGGTGCTTTAGCAGGGTCCGATTCCTAAGTGGTCGACTCATTGAAAAATATTTTTGTTGTGATAACTTTTGCTTCCTAGACAACCTCCCAACTGTGGGCAATGGTGACAAAGACCTGTTTTAATACATTTCATTCCTCTTAAGGTCTATGTTTTAGCACAAAACCATAGCCTATATAATAAAAGGCTAATATGTAAATCGACTGAATGGCAGAATGATCGGTTGCTATGACGCGCACTGACCACCAGGGGGCAGACGCTTGACACAGGAGTGCCGCTCAGCCGCTGCCCCCTGGTGGTCAGTGCACTCCCACAAGCGGAGTGCCGCTCAGCTGGTTCACGCTGGTGAGCGCAGGTGTGGTAGCAGGAGCCTCTCCCACCTCCACTGCAGGCTGGTGGTAAGGAGCAAGGGGTCCTGGATTGCAAGAGCCCCAGACTGTGAGAGGGATGTCTAACTGCTGGCTTATGCCTAGTCCCCGGGAAGATTGGGCCTAAGCCAGCAGGTGGACATCCCCCGAGGGGTCCCAGACTGCAAGAGGGCACAGGTCGGGCTGAGGGACCCCCTGCCCCCTCCAGTGCATGAATGTAGTGCACCGGGCCTCTAGTAGTGAAATAAAAAATTACTTAGAAACCTTATCACATTTTGAACCTCAAGGGAAAATGACAACCATGAGCACACAGGTCTTTGTTTAGTTTAAATGGGAATTAACCGCTGCTCTGGATGTGTCCATTTTGGCACTCCCTGGTGCTTTCTGGCAAACTTGTGCTGACAGACTTTAATGGAAAAAGTCTCCAAAAAATCATGGAGAAAAATGTAAGCTTGGAAGCATTTTTTTTTTTCCCTATAAAGTGGAAATTTGGTTTTGGTGAAGGAATGTGTAGGCCCACTTCATGACTCCTTTGTGGAATGTTGCTGCCACAAGGCTATAAAGTCACAAGGCTGGGATCCACACTGAGCTTTCTGGTTTGTTGGAGAGGTAAAGCTAACAGCTGTGGCTTCCTCCTTCAGTCCTTCCTGGAACAAGATAGGGTGCGAGGAGATGAGGTTGGAGAGAGGTGGATGACATTCACTGAGTATAGAATGAAGTGTTTAAAATGTGTTACATGGACTCTTAAGTTCCTGAGGCCCCATAAACTCCGTCAGACTTACAAACAGCATCCTTATCTGCCTGTTCATCATTGTCTCTCCAGCTCATTTACTGGAACCTGGCATATAGTAGCTGCTCAGTTAATATTTGTTGATGAATGAATGAATGAATGAATGAAGAACTATCAGAGTTGGTTAAAGAAAAGAACCAACCAGGGTCAGGATG
>NW_006287910.1:1340015-1341138 GCF_000327345.1 Myotis davidii | reverse complement strand
GGTGTCTGAGGGGGGTGGGGCTTTACACGTTTTGAAGGATGGTTTACTAAGATGGGAGACGGGAGCGGGGATGATGTGGAGGTGAGAATGGGTGTGACAAGGATGACTGAAGCCTGTCTGAAGATGCTGACTTATAGGTTGTTGTGGAGAGCTCAGTGCTCCAGGCTCAACCCTTTGCTGCATCAGGGGTGTTGGGAATATGGCAGCAGACCTAAGCCACCAGTCAGAAATCCCCCAAGGGCTCCCAAACTGCGAGAGGGCACAGGCCTGGCTGAGGGGACACCCCCCCCCCATGCATGAATTTTGTGCACTGGGCCTCTAGTATTTTTATATTAACTTTGATGAAGTCTATATTCTGAGTTTACATTATTATGCCTGTGGAGATACTGTTCACAGCTGAACTCTGCTCTTTCTCAGGATTACTTTTTTCTTTTTATAATTTTTTCTTGCCCTGGTGTTAGTAATTGCCTTTTTCCCCCCAACTTAGTTTTCTATGTACTTAATCACTAATTCTACTTCCAATTCTTTTATTTTTTTAAATATATCTTTTATTGCTTTCAGAGAGAAAGGGAGAGGGAGAGAGAGATAGAAACATCAATGAGAGAGAATCTTTGATCCGCTGCCTCCTGCACACGCCCTATTGAGGATCCAGCCTGTAGCCCCAGGCATGTGCCTTGACCAAGAATCAAACTGTGACCTCTTGGTTCATAGGTCAATGCTCAACCACTGAATCACACCGGCCAGGCCCAATTTTTCTTTTAAATGTGTTGCTCTTCTTTTACTATGTCCAGATATATGTTGGTGATCCTATTGATATCCTCTCCTTAAAGGTGATTGCTACTGGGGCCTTCTGACCTGCCCTGGGTCCCTTCTATGGATGGTAGCTGACATCTGGGATCTTCCTTGTCATCCTTGGAATTCCCTTCAGTGCTCTCATGGTGGATTCCTTGTTTCCTAGTTTCCATGTTTTCCTCTTCCTTGATTTATTCTCTTGTTTAAATAGATCACCTTCTCTAGTAGCTTCTCAAGAAAGGATGTGAGCAAATTGAAATCTTATCTGAAAGACTGGCTGCTTCTCTAATTTTTTTTTGTTTTTGAGAGAGCTCTCTGGGCATCTCTTTTA
>NW_006287910.1:1319758-1339932 GCF_000327345.1 Myotis davidii | reverse complement strand
CTGTTTTTCTGGAAGTCTTGTTTCCAAAATGGAACTCCTGGACTGTTCCTATCATTTTCATCTTTCTCTTGTCTTTTTTATCTCTTTATCTTTTTTATCCTTTTTTTCTGGGCAATTACCTCAACTTTATTTTACTACCCTTAAATTGAGTTTTTAATTTATGCTGTCATACTTTTTTCATTTCTAAGAACTCTGTTTTATTTTCTGAATATTTCTTTCTGACAGCATTCTTTTTCTGTGTGAGAATACTTCTTTTTCTTTTTCTTGAAGAATTCTTCTCCATGTACAGTCTCTCTTTCCTCCAGATGCATTTTCCTTTGTTTTAATGTCTGTCTGTCATATGAGTGGCTTCTTCAGGTGTCTGGTGATTCTTGGCTGTCCACTCACCTGGAATGCTTCAGTACATGGCACCACGAAAGTGATGGGTGCTCTGTGCTTGCAGGAGTTAGCTTGCTGCCGATGAGCGTGGCTATAGTATGGTGGAGCTGAGCCATTCCTTGGGGCACTTCTGATATATCTTTCACTCTTTTTTCTTGGGCTGATCATATTCTTCAGAGAAGACTTGTACAATCTTCTGTCTAGAGTATAAAAATCTACCATTATCTGCCCTAGCCCGTTTGGCTCAGTGGATAAAGCGTCGGCCTGCAGACTGAAGGGTCCCAGGTTTGTTCATCCACTGAACTATTTTTCCTAAGAAAAAAATTCATGTCCCAGCCTCAGAACATGGTTTTCCTCCTCTCCCTCCTTGAATTTTTTTCATGAGATTTCTGAAATCAATAAAGAAATATATATATATTTAAGAATGTAAATCTTTTAAAAAAAATCTACCACTATCTTGAGGGTCTATTTGAGAAGAGGCGACGGGTTTTAAACTGTGGGATGAAACTTGCACGCTGTCCTCCTTATTTCAGTTTGGTCTCTGGTGGCCCCCAGGACAGAGACCCTTTATTTCACCCCTTCTAGAGACGAAATCTGCCTCCTCTGTGGACTGTGGGCAGGGCAGTCACTAGGCTGCAGGGAGTGGCTCGTAGCTCCTCAAACAGACCTTCAACCAATTCTTATGTTTTTATGTCCTCCTTTGCCCCGTCTTCCAGAGGCCCCAGGTGCTGCTAATTACTGAGGTTTGGGCCAGAACAGGGAATTTTATGGTGAACTTGAGTTGGTTCTCAGCTGTGCCCACTGCCAGCTTAGACTTCTCCTTTCTTGGGACAGTCATCACTTCTCCTGTTTTCTGGCTTCCAAGCTTGTGTTGCTGTTCCCTCCTCTCCAGTTCATTTGAACTGGTTCGTGTGTTTTTGAACAATTCCTTTACTGTCATTTTAGTACGATTTGGGGAGGGAGGAGCACTAAACACATGTGTTAACTCCACCATCCCATGGAATTTCTCTCCTATTTCCCATGGAAATTCTCTCCTATCTTCTTTTCCAAAGATGTGATTGTGATGTTAGTGGACTTAATTGTGTGCTTCCTATATGCTCAGGGCTTTACAAGAATATTCTCAATTGATCCTTAACACAAACCTACAAGGTAGACACAATCAGATTAGGCCCTTGACAATGAAGGCCTGAAATTATTATGGTGCCTGCATACGCAATCCAGAATAAAAACAATTCTAAATTATAAAACCAGGAAGGCCAACAAAGTTCTAATTTTTTCCCATTTGCCTTGATGGTTTTTAGGAAAGAGCAAATATTGGATCCTTTCAAAATGTTTATTTTTCCTCCCTTGGAGTGTGTGCATGTGGGCCTGTGTTTACATGACTTGTCAGATCCAACACTGGAGGCAGGCGCTATTACTAGCCCCATTTTATAGCTGGGTAAATTGAGGCTCAGAGAGGTGAAGAACTTGCTGAAGGTCTCATAAGTGTCAGAGCCAGATCTGAGCTTGATTTATCTGACTCCAAAACCTAAGCTTTGCCCAGTTAGTGGGTGGTGCTGAGCTGGTACACAGAGCCCCCTACTGTCCCATGGCAGGCTGTTGGCTCCTGCAGGCCTGTCTTACATCTCAGCGTGTTGAAAGGTGGGCATTCAAGGAGCTGGAGCTATTTAACTGCGATAAATTAACACGATGAATGTGGGTGAAGCACCACTAAAGCTTTCCTGACGAGAACCGCCACGGATCCCTGCCACCCATGGGTCCCAGGGGCGGGGCAGGGCTGCGAAAGGCAGATAAGGTTTCATTCCGATGTGCTGAGAGGAGCCATCAGGATTTGTCGCCTGTGCGAGATAGCCACAGGGGCGCTTTGTCTTCACCCAATTAGCACCAAGTGGCCACTCCAGGGAAGTGTGTAGTGAGGGGCGAGGGGGTTAAAAAGGAAACAGCAGCCCCAGGCCTTTATCAGCTCAAGCTCTTGGCTGAACCCTCTCCAAGCTGAGAAGTTTGGGAGGTGGGAGGATGCAAACTATGCTTTGCAAGTTCCCACACTCAGCGGGCTCCCTCTGTCCATGGTCAGCTGGCTCTTGCTCCCTCAGCTCCCCAGAGGCTGCTCCCTAAACTGGGCAGAGAGAGGAGGGGCACCGCTAAGCCCTGGGCTCACCGCTCTGTCAATCCCACATCGCTCTGCCCTTGCTGGCACCTGCGGGATAGTGTCCCCATTTGACAGATGGAAGACGCTGAGTCCCAGAGCACCAGGTGACTTGGCCCCAGAGCTGAGTGTCAAACCCGGGGACATCACCTCCGGCCGCCTTCAAAACAGTTTATCTTCTCTCCGAGGCAATCTGGTGAATAGTGTCGTGCTGTTACCCCCACTTAACAGATGAGGAAACTGAGACCCCCAAAGGCTTAGGGACTGGCTTAGCCCTTCTAATTAGAGAGGGTTGCCCTTGGCCTGATACTCTGTCCCCCTGGACAGAGCCGCTGTCATCCGAAACCACCCCACGGGCTCACTATTTTAGATGCTGGTGACGATAGAACAGCAGTGGTGGTGAGACTAGCCAACATTAAGCTCTTGCATGTGCCGTTGTGTAATTTTAAGTCTTTTGTGTATCCAGTCTCATTACATTGCTTCCATAACCATGAAAAGTATGGATTTTGAGCTCTGTTTTCCTTGCAAGGAAACTGGTGCTTCAAGAGGCAACGTGTCTTGTCCAAAAGGTGGATCCAGGAAGTAATTCCAAGTCGTTTTGCTCCAGAGACTGTGTTTCCACGACGCCCCCCCAGCTAGGGGACCAGTTGCATCCTTTCTCTGCCTTTTGGAGATTTTCGCAGCAGCTGTGGGCTCCGACCGACCTGCTGGGGGTGAGGGGTGGTGGCGGCTCCGTCCTGGCCCGTCTTTGCTGAGGCACAGGAGGCCTTGGTGCTCGGAGTTATCGCAAGCTCAGTTCTTTGGCAGGAAATGAGGACGGGTAAAGGTTCATCTGAATGTGATGATCCCGTATGGACTGCCCATGGTGTCTCACGCAGATGGGAGAGGGCGGAGGAGAATTCATTTTTTAAATTAAGCAGTAAATACCGAGTTGAAGAGGCAGACGTGTTTTAGGGAGTGGATTTGGGAAACGCTGGCTGACAGTAGTTGACGATGTGTTCCTCATGGAGTCTGTGTGTTCCAGCCTCCTCCTTGCCGGCCTGCAGGCCTGGCTCCCCAGGCCAATACTGTGTCCTCCCAGCCTTGGAGGGAACCTGACTCCCCGTTCCCTTTTTATTTAACTCTGTTGATTGAGGACCCACTGTGGGGGTCCAGTTGGGGGGCAGGTTATTAATTAAATCACCACACAGATGCATGTGCTATGGAGGGGAGGTGCTGGGGGCTGTGAGGTGGACCCCTTGGGGCCTAGGCTGTGAGGACAGGGGAGGCTTCATTGGGAGGTGACATGTGGGCTTAATAGGGAGCCACGAGGCTCTGGGGCTGGGGCAGAGCAGGAGGGAGCGTGTGGAGGTGGGAACACTGGTCCTCCTGTACCCACACCGTCTCAACTGGCCAGTTCTGCTATTAAAGATGCCAGGGCTTTGTGTGGGTCTGGAAGGTTCTTGTTGGAGTCCAGCATAAGCCCCTAGAATCTCTTCCCACCTAACTCCTCTAGGGAGAGGAAGGCTGGGGAAGGAGAAGGACCCTGGCCCACAGAGCAGTGGTTAGAGCCTGGGCTCTGGAGCTGGGTTTGAATCCCAGCTCTGCCAGTGTGCCCACTTCTCTGTGCCTCAGTTTCCTCATTTGTGCTGTGAGGATAGTAACGGTGCCTACCCCAGTTGTGAGGGTTGATTTGGACGGTGCATGGGGAACCTTGCCTGGTCGGGGCAGGTGCAGCAGGCGTTAGCTGTCATCTGTCGAGGGTCCACAGTTGAGGCCCTGCACTGACGTTCACCTTGAGTCTGGAACTCTGGTGTCCGCCCTCGGGTGCAGTGTTAGGTAGGGAGCCACTCTCTGCACTCGGAGCCCGCGTCCTTCATTCCTCACTGGCCCAGAGGTAGCAGTGACCCACGGGGACATAGACTGGCCACCTCCCTTTCACTGGGTCCCACAGCAGCCTGGCAGAGGAAGAAGGGAAGAGAAGCAGTGAGCTGGGTCTGTTCAGTTTTCTCCTTTTATGGTCAGCCTGCAGGCCTCTGGCTCCCCAGCCGTAAACCATGAGCTGGTGTTTGGGATTGGGCCGAAATAGCTGGTCTGTGGGGAGCTGGCGTCTCTCTCTCTCTCTCTCTCTCTCTCTCTCTCCTCCTGTGGGGGAGGGCCGGCCTGAGCCCTGATCGGCTCAGAGAGCTCCACGCAGACTCGCCCATCCAAGGCCAGACCCCCAGCCCGGGGAGAAGGGGAGGGAGGCACATTTAGGGGTGGGGGTGGGTGTGACACAAACTCCGGGCTCTGGGCTGGGGAGCTCAGCCGGACAGAGGGGCTACGGCCCTGCACAGCTCTGTCATTTCTCCACCTCTCACCTGCTGCTCCCGGCCCTCTGCCTGGGGTGCTGGGCCTCCTGGCATCTCCTGGGGATTCCTACTCCGCATCCTTCTCCAGGCAGCTCGGTTGTCACCTCAGCTGTGAAGACTTCCTGTCTCTCAGGAACATCAAAGCCAAGTCTACCTTCTGCAGCGCTTCGGGCATGTACCCATCTTAGCGTGGCTCATACCTCAGTCATGTGGCCCGTATAGCGTCATGAGCCTCTCAGAAGCAGAGACTAAGTAGGTCTCAGGGAACTTTGTGTTTCCTGGCACATAGTAGGGCCTCATAACTTGTTTGCTGAGTGAATATGTGAATATAGGAATGAGGGTTTACCATGGCTACTATCTCAGGTGCCAGAGAGAGAGAGGGAGAGGGGGGGGGGGGGTTCAAATCTCCAAGCATGTACTGAGTACCTACTATGCATCAAGTCTTGTTCCTGGCACCTGAGATCAAGCACAGCCCTGACCTTCAGGCGTTCACAGGCTAGTAGGAGAAGCATTAACGCAGTTCTGTAACTGTTGAAAAACAAATAGATCTGTGTGACTTTTTCAGGAGTCACATTTCTTGATTCATAGATGGTATAAAATCAACATAGTTTAAAAACATAGAAAAGCTTTATTGTGCCCTGGTTGGGTGGCTCAGTTGGTTGGAACATTGTCTCACACACCAAAAGGTGGTGGGTTCCTCCATTCCCTGTCAGGTTAAAGGTTTGATCCCCAGTCAGGGCACATGCAGGAGGCAAGTAATTTATGTTTCTCTCTTCTCTCTTCTCTATCCCTCTCTCTCTCCCCCCACCCTCTCTCCCTCTCTAAAATCAATAGAAAACATATCCTTGGGTGAGGATTTAAAAAATTTTTTAAGAAGAAAGGCCCTTTATGCGGCATGCCTAGAATTGGTAACTCCAGAAAGACAGCAGATTGCTGGTTGCTAGGTTATGGGGAGTTAGAATGGAGAGTGACTGCTTAATGGGTGTAGGGTTTGATTCTGGGCTGACATGAATATTTTGGTACTAGATGCACAAATTGTGAATGTACTCCATGCCACTGTCTGGTTCACTTTATGTGATTCATTTTATGTTTTGTGAATGTCAACTTAATGGGGGAAAGAAATAAGAGAACGGATTAGGCAGGAAGAGAAGTGGTGGAGGAGATGCTTTGGGGAGAAAATAACGGTGTGTGTAAAAATGGGCAGGGGTCCCAGATTTGCACATTCAGAGAACTTTGCTGCCTTGTGTCAGACGCAAGCTCAGGCTCAGGAAAAATCAGAATCTCCAGGAAACCAATGTCCTGGGCCCCACGTGGGTCAACAAGCAACCCACACTGAGCCTCTTTTCTGCCCATAACCAGAGCTCTGTTAGCTTCCCACGCTGGAGGCCATGGGTTTCCGATGGGAATGTCCCAGGCCAGAGGTCGCCGGGCCACCACCCCCAGCACAGAGCCACCCTGGAAGCTTCCACGCCTTGCCCTGGAGCCTGCTCCCTCTCCTGGGGACCTGTGAGGAAAGGCCTCAGGAGCAGCAGCTGACCCTATCCACGGCTTCCCAAGCTGCTGGGACAGCCTGCCTCGCTCCCCAGAGCAGGTGGGTAAAGATAGCTTGTCCATCGGTCAGTCTCAGCATCGCTCCTCTAAACAGCGGAGGTTGTTTGGGCCAGCCCAGAGCTTCTTGCTCTGCCTGGGTGCTGATCAGGGCCTTGGTTCCTCCATTCTCTCACCCCTCTGGCCCTTCCTGACTCGGTTTTTAACTGGTTTCCTATTTTGCTCTGTTCCCATGTGGATTTCTCCCTCTGGGTGGAATTTGGAGGCACAGGCGTCCACATTCCCTCAATTCTAGGGCAAGGAGCTGGTAGTGTGCCAACCCATGGTGTCCCCCTGCACGACTGCCCGTCTCCAAGGGTGATGCTGACTGCTGTCTTTCTGTAGCGTGTACCAAGGAGATGAAAGGTTTACTGCCTTCTTGTTTTTATCTTGGAAGGAAGTGCCACAGAGCACGAGTGAGGGTCATCTGAGGAAGGCAAAGCAACCGTGACAAGTGACAAAAAGCAAGGCCTCCGGGGTCATGACAGCTTGGGGCTTGAGTCCCAGCCTGCACTCACTGGCTGGTGACCGCGCTCATTTTCTAGGGCTGCTCTGCACATGGCTGCAAACTTAAGCCTTAAAACAACAAGACTCTGTTCTCTCACAGTCCCAGGGCCAGAGGTCCGAAATCAAGGTGTCGGCAGGATTGCTTGTTTCGGGAAGGTCTGCGGGAGAATCCAAACCACGCCTGTCTCCCAGCCTCTGGTGTTGCTGACAGTCCTTGGTGTTGCTTGGCTTGTAGACAAATCACTCCCATCTCTGCCTCCTTCATGTGCCATCTCCCCGTGTCTCTCCCTCTTCATTCTCTTATAAATAAGGACAATGGTCATTGATTTAGGTCCAGGATGATCTCATCTGGAGATCTTTAATTGCATCTGTAAGACTGAGCTAGAGGCCAAAATTTGTGCACAGGTAGGGTCCCTAGGCCTGGCTGGCGATCAGGGCCGATCAGGGCCTTCCGGCTGCTGGCTGCTGGCTGCTGGCCGCCGGCCCAGTCTTCCTTTGTTCCGCGCCGCCCCCTGGTGGTCAGCATATGTCATAGCAATGGATCGAACTCCTGGTTTCCTAGTTGAACTCCCGAGGGGACACTTTGCATATGAGCCTTTTATATATAGATAGATAAGGTCACTTTCTGAGTTTCTGAGTGGACATATCTCTTGGGACCACAGTTCCACCACCGCCATGACCTTGGGCAAGTGGCCTCCCTTCTGTGCTCTATTTTCCTCATCTGTACAATGGGGGTGATGCCAGTGCCCAGCTCATGGGCTGCTGTGGGAATTCAGTGGGTCACTGAGAATAGGACGAACTTAGCTCGGGCCCATGGCGTGGTGAGCGGGAGGCCGCTTTTTCCTCTTTCCTAAGTTTTATGGTTATAATGGTTTCCTGAAGGGCAATAAAGACTATTTGTATGTTGACCATTTTTGGTGGGATGAGGGAATGGTTATACAGGCTCAGCACAAACATCCACAGGATCGAAGATGGAGAAAAAGTAGGCTCCCTCCTGTCCAGATTCTGTCCCTCAGACCCTCTCCTCTCTGTTGCCCGTAACAAGAATGGGTTCATAATATGGCCGATGCACATACAAATATTTGAGGGTATGTGTGAGCACATGTCCTTTTTAAAACATAAAAAGTATGATGCAATGTTACTTAGCCTTTTATTTTTTAGCTTAATATATCTTGGAGAGTGTTCTGTATCAGATAAAAATCTGCCTAGCTTTTTAAAATGACTGCCTCATGTGCCATTTTTGGCTTTAGCAGAATTTAAATACCAGAATCTATTTAACTGGTCTTCATGTGGTGGACCGGTTAAATGGTTTGTTTCTGGTCTTTTGCTCTTGCTGATGTTGTTGCAGAGACCAACTTCTGAGTCTCGCTTTGGGGACACATGTGGGTGTTCCTGATGTGGCTGTTTCTGGCTGTTGTGGGGCAGCCCAGGAATTGTGGCCGGAGGGAGGGGGTGTCGGCCTGGTGGGAATCAATGCAGCTGGCTGGAATCCAGGATTGTATGGTGATGGAACATTCCCTCCTCTGCCCTGTGTGTTCCTATGGCCTGTCTGTCTGCAAGGGCCTCCTGTTAGCCCTCAGCTCAGAGGGCAGACTTACCTGGGCAGTGCCTCTGACCACGACCCCTGAACATGGCCCCAGAGACAGATGTGGCCCAAGGTAAGAAATGTAAGAGTAAGAAAGAAATTAAATCGCCTTTTGGATTTTTTGCCTTATGTCCTGATGATTTAGCCCAACCAAGTCACCAGACTGTCCATCTGTAATCTGAGGGAAGAAAGAGAGAATTGGTTGGAGGTGGACATAGGATCTATGGAGCTCACCCAGTCATCTCATTCATCTTGCTCTGGGGTGGGCCAGAGCTCCTGTATGTGATGTACATTCCCTGCCTCTAGATATGGTCAGGGTCATTATTGTCCTCTCTGATCCCCAGTGAACACAAGCATTGCCTTCTCTAGTCCTATCCATCCATCCATCCATCCATCCATCCATCCTTCAATCCTTCAGCCATCCATCATCCTCCCATCTACCCATCTTCCCATCCATCTTCCCATCCATCCATCATCCATCTTCCCATCCATTCATCCTTCATCCATCCATCTAATAAATATAATTGAGCACCTACTATGTGCCAAGTGTCAGAGCTACAATGTTAAACCAAACAGATAAAGCTGACTCTTCCCTGATAAAACTTTCTTTCTAGAATAGAGAAAGAGGCAAACACTAGGTCATTCCAGATGGGTCTAAGTGACATGGAGGAAATAAACAGGTTAATTTTTGAGTGCCCAGAGGATGTAGCATACAGTCCAGTGGACAGAGAATTAGGAAAGGCCTCCCTGGGAGTGGAGCCCTTGAGATGATGGTAAGGTATCAGCCATAGCAACAGCTGGGGAGAGAATGCTCCAGGCCAAGGTCCTGGAAGGAGAGTGTGTTCTCTCTGAGGAGTCGGTGGCTGTAGGAGCTGAGCAGAGGGGAGGGGAATGAGAGAGTGGTGCCAATGAGGCGAGTAGGTGGGGACACATCATGCCAGACCTCATAGGTCGTGGTGGGGAGGTCGGGGGCCATCAGACTCATCAGCTCGTTTTGGCAAAGGCGTGGCATCATCCAACTGTTTTAATAAGATTTGACTTTGAATGGTGGGTCACAATGCAATATATAGGTCATATATCATAGACATATACACTTGAAACCTTTATGATCTCATTAACCAATGTCAACCCAATACACTTTAATAAAAAAAAAAGACTCTTCAACTGCAGTGCAGTACCACCTCACTCCTTAGAATGGCAGCGATAAAAAACCAGATGGTAATGTGTTGACGAGGTTGTGGAGAAACTGGAGCCCTGGGGCACTGCCGGTGGGGGTGTAAAATGGTGCAGCTGCTACGGAAAATAGTGCGGCAGCTTCTCAAAAAGTTAAACAGGAAAGCCATACGATTCAGCAATTCTGAGCATGTGCCCCATGGAAGTGAAAGCAGGATTCTAGCAGGTGGGAACCCCGTGGCCATGGTTCATAATGGCCACCAATTGGAAGCAACCCGAGTGTTCATCAACAGATGAACGGACGAACAAAAGATGGCAGACCCATGCCATGGAATATTACTCTGCCTTAAAAAGGAAGGGCATTCTGGTACATAGAGGAACCTTGGGGACAGGACGCTAAGTAGAATAAGCCAGCCGCAAAAGGACAATTATTGTATGATTCTGCTCATCTGAGACTCCTGCAGTGTCTGATGCATAGAGACTGGAAGTGGAATGGTGGTTGCCAGGGGCTGAGGGAAGAAAGGGTGGGGAGTTAGTGTTTCATGGGTATAGAGTTTCGGTTTTGTAGGATGAAAGAGCTCTGGAGAATGATGGTGGTGGCGGCTGCACAACAGTGTGAATATGCTTAATGCCACTGAATTGTACGCTTGAAAAAATGGTCATAATGGTAAATTTTATGTCACGTGCATTGACCACAGTTTTTTTTAATTTACAAGAGGAAAGGCTGCCCTATGAGAATGGCAGGGTGCACGGGCAGAACGGGGACATGGGGGAGGAGGATCTGGGCCAAAAGTGATGGTTCTTAGACTGGGGTTGGCCCTAGTGTTGGGACAAGTCTACAGATTCGAGATCTGATTCTTGGGAGGCCGATCCTTCCATCCCAGAGGCCACTTCATGCCCTGGTCTCCCTCTTCCCACCAGAGAGGTTAGCACAGCCGCTTCCCTGGCCTGGCCAATAGGCCTCACTCCTTCCTTTGGACAGTCCCTGCGGGTCTCCCCAAGCTGCCTTGTCCCCCAATGCCTTCCCCAACCCCCTGGAGCCTGGGCCCCTTGGGACCCATGTCCTATTTCCCGTGTGCTGTCCTGTTCTTGGCAAAGCAGAAAGAGCCGAGGCCCTGGCTCACAGTGCTTCAAAACCCAGGTCGGTCATGGGAGTGCCTGTGTGACTTTGGGTTGTATTTTCGAAGTGAGCTTAGCTGATCTGCAGGATGATGAAGTTGCCTTGGAAACTCAAGCTCATTACTGAGGATGTTCAGGGCAAAAAGTGCTGACTGATTCCACGGCGCGGATCTTTCCCACAACAAAAATGTGCTCCATGGTAAAAAAATAAAAAATAAAAATAAAAAAATGGCAGACCGTGACTGAAGCTCGTGATGATGCCAAGATTAGCGATGGTTATTTGCTTCATCTCTTCTGCATTGGTTTTACTAAAAAACACAACAATTAGATTCAGAAGACCTCTTATGCTTAGCATCAGCAGGTCCACCAAATCCAGCAGATGCTGGAAATCATGACCCGAGAGGTGCAGACAAATGACCTGAAAGAAGTGGTCAATAAACTGATTCCAGATCACACTGGAAAAGACAGAAAAGGCTTGCCAATCTATGATGCCTTAAAAAAAAAAAAGGCATCGTAGTTATTGATTTCAGAGAGGAAGGGAGAGGAAGAGAGAGATAGAAACATCAGTGATGAGAGAGAGTCATTGATTGGTTACCTCCTGCACGCCCCCTACTGGGGATTGAGCCTGCAACCCAAGCAATGTGCCCTTGACCGGAATTGAACCCGGGACCCTTCAATGCACAGGCTAATGCTCTATCCACTGATCCAAACCAGCGAGGGCTCTATGATGCCTTTGTTAGAAAAGTCAGAATGTTTGACTTGGGAAAACTCATGGAGCTTCACCATGAAGGTAGCAATTCTGGAAAAGCTACTGGGGATGAGGCAGGTACTAAAGTTAAATGAACTGATGGATATGAGCTCCTAGTCCAAGACTGTTTAAAAATCAGACATTTAGCCCTAAGCGGTTTGGCTCAGTGGATAGAGCGTCAGCCTGCGGTCCCAGGTTCGATTCTGGTCAAGGGCATGTACCTTGGTTGCGGGCACATCCCCAGTAGGGAGTGTGCAGGAGGCAGCTGATTGATGTTTCTCTCTCATCGATGTTTCTAACTCTCTACCCATCTCCCTTCCTCTCTGTCAAAAATAAAAATCAAATAAAAGAAAATAAAGAATTGTAAAAAAAAAAAATCAGACATTTAATGGTGACAAATAAAAAATCCTATTTGTGATAAAACCCCAGCTATTTAAGATAAAGTTTGCATACCAAAAATTCACCCAATTTAAGTGTGAAATTCAACGATGTTCAGTAAATCGGCAGTTGTGTAAGCATCACCACAGTCCAGCTTGAGAACCCCAAAATGATGCTTCATGCCCACTTGCAGGAACCTCACCGCACCCCCTGGCAACCACCAATCTGTTGTCTTGATGGATTTGCCTATTCTGGACATTTCATGTAAATGGAATCATACAATGTGTGGCCTTTCGCGTCTAACTGCTTCTTCTTAGCAGATACCGTTTTTGAGGGTCGTCCGGGTTGTAACATGAGTCAGTACTTCATTGTTTTAATGGCTGAATAATATTCCGTTGCATGGCTATACCACATTTTGTTTACCCGGTCATCAGTTGATGGACATTTGGACTGTTTCCGCTTTTAGCCTTTATGATAATGCTGCTGTGAACATTCGTGTGGAAGTCTTGTAAGGACACATATTTGCAGGGCTCTAGGGTAGATTCCTAGGAGTGGAATTCCTGAGTCATACGGTAAATTTATGTTCACGTTTTCAAGAAACATCCAAAGTGGAAGAGGTTTGGAGGAGGATATCCCTAGATGGAGGGAGATGTTTGATCGTGAGGGGCTGATCATGACGGTGGCCTGGAGCTGGGGAATGGACTGGAGAAATGCCTGCTGCTGTGGCATTGCCCATCAGTGGATATGATTCTCTGATTTCTCAGTTATGGCTAACTGGTTGGTGATTAAAGGTGTTGGTAACCCTCCCCGTGCCCATAGGGGAGGAAATGGGCTCCAGAACCTGACTCCATCCCCTACGGCCACGTTAAGAGGTGATCAGTAATGCCTGCTTAATCACAACAAATCTCACGATGCCCACTATATCTTCCAGAATTCTCTGGTGGTGAGCAACAGGGACCGACTTGGCATCTTATCTAGGGAAGGGATTTACGGGAAAGTATCGGGGAGCTCACAGGTGAGATGGGGAGACTGGGGAGCCAGCCTCAGGAAATAACAGAAGCTGCTCAGGCCCTGGGGGCAGGAAGTGCCCCCTCAGGGCTCTGTCTACCCACTTTGATCCCCTGTCCTAGATCCAGCTCGGAGAACCTGATTGGCATAGCCTGGGACCCGTTCTCACTTCTTGGCTGAGGGAGCTGGTGGGGCAGCCCCACCAGGACTGTACATGATGGCAGAGGCAGGGCAGGGGACATGTCCCCTAAAGGAACACAGGATGATCTTCCTGGAAGAAGAGGGAGTAGATGCTGAATTTCAAACCAAAAAGTGTCTGCTACCCCACATTCCAGATGAAGGAACTGAGGCATGGAGAGGTTACAAACATTTGCCCAGGGCCACAGAGCTGGAAAGTGGCCTAATGCACCCCAGTCTGTCTAAATTCAAAGTCTGTGTTCCGCCTGTGACCCAATCTGGACAACGTGGGTCTCCCAGGACCCGCTCCCCCCCCTCCCCAAAGCTGGTGGGGCTGGGAAGATCACTGTCTCCTGAACAAGCCAGACTCCAGCATCTTTCTGGGGCTGCATCCAGGACTTTGGGGTCTGGAGGAGAATCTAAAAGAGCCGTGCTGGCCTCTTGGCTTTGGTCTTGTCCCCCAGGCCCTGGGCAATGAGCCCAGCTGGCCCCTTGTCACCCCTAGGGGGGCCAGTGTGCAAGAGCTTGTACTGGGAGTCCCAGGAGGCCCGTATCCAGACCCTCAGTTCAGAGCTACATCTAACTCATGGCTGTCTTTTCTTTCTGTTCTCAGATCGAGAGGACCAGTCCATCCTATGCACGTAAGTGGAGCTGCGTTTTCTTCTGTTTTTTTCTCGAGTCGAGATTCAGCCTATGAAAGAAGAAGGCCCCTGAGGGCCAGGCTCTTTGATTTGTTCATCATTCCAAGCGCCTCACCTCGGATCTCATTGGGGAGTTGACGCTCACTAAACGTTTGTTGAACAAGGGTTCTCGTTCTCAGGCTCACCTACATTGTCAGGGACACCTGGTGTCTTATTTTACACGGCCTCCCCTTTTGAAACTAGCATTTATTGAGCACTTACTGTGTGCCAGGCCCTGAACGAAACATCTTACCTGCAGAATTGCCTCTAATTGCATGCCATCTCTGTTGGTGAGGAAGTCTTGGCTTATATGAAAGTCTCACTTTGCAGTTTCACAATTAGCAACCATATCTGTGCCGCCATATTTGGTGTTTCATGTCATTGTTTCTTTGAGGACTTGGGAGCAAGGTCAGAAGATATTAACTAAACTTAGAATCATTCAGAGAATCGTCACCATTCAGGAAAGCGCCTCCTGAATGTGGGGGGCAGGGTAATGGACCCCAAAGATCTCCCCATCCTGATCCCTGGAACCTGAGATGATGTCAGGTCACATGGGGTGGGGGGGCGGGAATGAAGGCTGCAGCTACCCTGTCACTCTCCCCAAGGGCCAGTATTGTAGACTACAATTGGAGGAAATATAAAATAGGTCTTATTTTACTGTAGCCTTCTGAAAAAAATTTTAAATATATTTTTTATTAATTTTAGAGAGGATGGGAGAAGGAGAGAGAGATAGAAACATCAGTGATGAGAGAGAATCATTGATCGGCTGCCTCCTGCATGCCCCCTATTGGGGATTGAGCCTGTAACCTGGGCATGTGCCCTTGACCGGAATCAAACCTGGGACCCTTCAGTTCACAGACCGACGCTCTATCCACTGAACCAAACTAGCTAGGGCAATCCATACAATATTGATGTGAACTACCATTAGCATGTTAACCTTCATTACCTGGTTACAGTTGTGTCCACCAGCATTTTAACTTCATTTTCCTTCTGTGGTGTTATCCAAAGTAGTGATATCTGTGAAAATTGTCATTTTACTGTTTGGTTATACAGGGTGGGGCAAAAATAGGCTCACAGTTGTTCCTATGGAAAACAATATAAGCATTAATAGCAGTAATACAAGAATGAGCTGTGAGCCTCCTTTTACCCCATCCTGTGCATTTTCTGACCAGGTGCTGCCTAAAACCATCTCAGGTGCCCCTGGGGTGGGTCCTGCTAGACCTCTGTCCCAAATGTGGCTGCACGTCAGCTCCTGGGCAACCGGCTCAGGAGACGAACGGCCCAGATAAGGCCCAGGGACTCCTGACGCAGCGGTGTGGGTGGGATCTGGGAAGCCTGCGTTTTGATCTAGTGTCTTGGTCATTAGTGCAGCCGCTCGGCCAGCAGCTGAGCCGGCAGGGACGGAAACACTTGTCATGGGTCATCTGCACAGAGCACGCTGAAGGGACGGCCCCATCGGAGCTGTGCACACCCCTCTGCTTTGGAGTGAAGAAGGGCTCAGCTGGTGGGGCTCCGGAGGGGGTGTCAGGGAGTACTTTCCTCCAGCAGAGGAGGGGGCTGAAGCCCAGCCCCTCTGTGGCCCGTTGGGAGCTCAGAAGGCATGAGGAACAGAAGCTGGGGAGGACTGGGGGGCCCTGGAGATTCTGATGCATATTTTGCAATGAGAGTGACTGGCTCATCCCCCAAATTTCTGACCCATAGTGCAGACGTGTGGCAGAAAGATGCCTGTGGTCACCTGGTGCCTGCAGGGGCTGACGAGAGGTTTCCTGGTCTTGGCTTTTGGGGAGCCTGGGCTGGACTGAGCCCCCCCAAACCCCTCCGGGCTAGGTTCTTGGCACGTTAGCTGACTCTTTTGACTGAGGAAGTAAAGTGAGGGGGGCATTTGGGTCCCTCTCACTCCTAAGTGATGCTGTAACAATACTTGGAGGCCCTGAGCAAGGCAGTGTGGGACCATTGCAGCTCCAGGACAGGCCAGACTTTCATTTGGGAGGCAGCCAGGATGCTGGACAGGAAAACACAGAGTCCTGGACTGTGCTCTGCCGTATTCGCATGCTGTGGCCTGCAGGAAGGACTTAGCACAGCACCTGATAACACACACACACACACACGCGCGCACACACACACATTCACACATTCACACATTCACACTCTCACACTCATGCACACATGCACACACACATTCTTCTAACCACTAACTGCTCTTTAGCATTTCACAAAAGGCAACAAATCATGTTATAAACAGAATTATTCACAGTATTAACAGGTGTTAACAGCAACTGGCTTTATTTCTAGACTTTTGCTGCTACAGGTTTCGCTGTGTGCTTAGAGTTGTGAGTGACAAGTGCTGATCAAGGTGCTAAGGCATTCTTTCTCATTGTAGTACATGAAATTGGAGCCTGCTGCTGTCTGCTTTTCAAAAGTGCTTTTCCAGCCTTTTCCTCAGATGTTCTTTATAGTCAGCTCCCCGGGTCAAAAGGACAGACTGAAGCGATACAAATTCATTTTGCACCAATTGGTACATAAATCAGAATGTAGATGGGGATGGTTGCTATGAAGACAGTGAACTGCATTGAGAAAAGCTTTTGACAATTTGTAAATATATTACTGTTAAACAATAAAACACGGTGATTATTGATTCCAGGGAAAACCAGAAGTCAGGCAGGAGAGGAGTAATCACAGTGGACAAAGGGGCCCAAATGTGTGTGGCATTTTCATCATCTTTATAATGCAAACCCTGGGAGCCGAATTCTCCTCTTCCTTGGTGAGAAATCAACATCTGATGCTTAGCAATGATGCTATGACATGACGACCAGAACTAATGATGTAATGGCACTTAGGTGTGGACGTAAACGCTAAGACAACCTGCTGACTTGACGTTTCCTAGCCTTCCCAGCTTCCAGAGGCCACCTACATTCCCTGACTAGTTGCTCCTTCATCCATCTTTAAAGCCAGCTTACAGCATCTTCAAATCCCTCTCTCTTTCTCTTTGGCCCTCCAACCATCTATAATAATAAAAGTGTAATATGCTAATTAGACTGGACGTCCTTCCAGACAAAAAGCCTGGCTGTGAGGGAAGCCTGGGTCCTGGGTGTCAGAGGGAAGCCGGTGCCAGCAGCTGGGGGAAGGAAGGCCTACTCTTTGTGCATCGGGCCTCTAGTCCTCTTATAAAGATCCTTGGAATCACATTGGGTAACTAGGATAATTCAAGATAATAGCCCCATCTCCAGACCTTTAATTTAGTCACAGCTGCAAAATTCAGTTTGCCATAGAAGATAACATATTCACATGTTCCTGGGATTAGGATGTGGGCATCTTTGGGGCAGGGGGGGAGAGGGGGTACATTATTTAGCCAATCCAAGAGCCCTTTGAGCATCTGTGAGTCAGGCCCATGTGTGAGCCATGTGTCATCTGCCAAGGTACCTGGGTAGAAAAATGGCATTGCTCATCTGCATCTGTAGAAAGGGGCAGTGCTCAACCAACATCTGTTGAGTGACGGAATTTATTGCGGTGGCAGAGGGGATAGGGAGGAATGTGCCTTACAGACAGCTTCCTAGCTGTGTGACTGCACAAGTTGATCATTTATTCATTTCCTGGGCTATTGCCTGTCTCCATCCTCTGAGCTGAGTTTATGGTCACCAGGTTCTGCTGCCTCTAAAACAGTGCAGTCCAACAGGACTTTCTGAGATGATGGCTTCTGGGCACTTGACATGTGACTTCTGTGGCCAAGGAACTGGGTTTTAGGATTTAATTTTAGTTATTTTAAGTAGCCACCTTTGCCTTGTGGCTCCTGCATTGGACAGTGTGGTTCTGAACTATTTCTCACCTCTGTCCACTCCTCAGATTCCATTACTTCTCCATAATTCATTTAACTTCTCCAAGCCTCATTTTCTCCATTTATAAAATGGGTTCAGTAGGTGCTCCACTGGGCAGTTGTTGTAGGGATGAAAGTTCATTCATTTATGTGAGAGACTGAGAAGAATGCTACCGCCTCATGGTCAGCCCCAGTAAGGATCAGCTGCTATGACAGTGATCACTATTTGCTTACTCTATTATCCTGTTATCCTTCCTATAACCCGTTCTCTGCCCTGCAGCGTTGATTTCTTCCCCACTGGTTCTCAAGCCCCATTCCCTAATGAAATGGTTTCCTGTACTTCTTAGAATAACATCAAATTTTTTTACTTTGGCCTAGAAGTTTGTCTGATCCAGCCCAACCTTTCTTCCCTCATCACTTACTACCACCCTTCTCCCTCCTGACTGGCCTGCTGCACTGGGCCCCTTTCTGTCCCCGCGTGTGCCCAGCAATTCCCTCTCATGGGCCTTTGTCCTTACTGTTCCCTCTGCCAGGTGCTCCCTTCCCTCAGATCTTCCTACGGGGGACTCCTCTGCATCTTTCAGGGGTCAGCTCCTCCTCTGGCTATGCCATCACCAGCTGCCCCTTCACCTCTGTCTCTCCCATTACCCTGATAAAGTGATAGTAGTCACCTTAAATTATCTTGATTATGTATTCATTTCCTTGGCTATTGTCTGTCTCCTTCCTGGAATGTACACTCATCATGGATGAGGACACTCCCTCGTCCCCCGGCAGTGATGAGGATCTACAAGTTGATAGAAGGGTATAAGCTTTTAGAAGTAGCCAGTGGTCAAGATAAGCCAGGTTGGGACTAACAGTTTGCTGTAGGTGATTATGTAGTTAAGAAACTGAAAATTAAGCGAATGTAGTTTTTAGACATGAGTTCTATTTGGTCTGGCATGTAATTCATCCAGTGTGAACAAATCGAAGGCCCTGGGCCAGGGACTAGTACATGGAGGGGCCCTGGGTTGAGTGAGAGCAGTGTGTTCAAGGCGTAACTGTGTGTGCAATGGGGTAGATTAAGAGAGAAGGAGGGTGGGGGCACATGAGACCAGAGAGAGGTGTGTGGGGTCTTGTAGGTCCTGGGGACGAGGTTGAGCTTTAGTCTAAAATGGACAGGAAAGAGCTGAAAGAATTCACCCAGGGTTCAGCAAACTCTGGTCAGTGGACCACTTTGGGCTCCTGTCTGTATTTTTGTAAATAAAGTTTTATTGGAACTTTTGTATCATGACCATTTGTTTTGTGCTACAAAGGCAGAGCTGAGTAGTTGGGACTGAGAATGTGTGACATGCAAAGCCTAAAGTATTTAGTATTTGGCCCTTTACAGAAATGTTTTGCTGGCACCTGGCTTAAATCGTGGGAAAATATGATATAGTTTACATTTTAATGATAGTATGAATTGACTGTTATGGTAATGATACAAATAAGCATTAGGGGAAAATGGTTATAAAAGTAATAATAGCTAACATTTTTGTGTATCTGACTTGGTTCTTTAATGTTTTTGTTTGTTTTTTGAAATATATTTTTATTGATTTTAGAGAGGAAGGGAGAGGGAGAGAAAGATAGAAACATCAATGATGAGAGAGAATTATTGATTGGCTGCCTTCTGCACGCCCCCCCACCCCCCACCCACTGGGGATCGAGCTTGAAACCCAGGCATGTACCCTTCATGGGAATTGAGCCCAGGACCCTTCAGGCTGCAGACTGACACTCTATCCACTGAGCCAAACTAGCTAGGGCAGCTCTTTAATGTTTCATATATTTGCTTATTAATAATCCTCCAAATAATCATAAGTGCTTTTATTATGCCCATTTCATAGATAAGTTTCCTTATCTATAAAATGGACATGGGAGAAGTTTAATGACTTGCCCAAGGTCACACAGATAACTGGCAGAGCAGAGACTTAAACTCAGGCAGTCAGGTTCTGGGGGTCATTGTGCTGTTTTGCCTGTTGATGCTGCAAGGGAAGGAGGTATTTCTTATGCTGGGGGAAGCTGGAGGCAGTATTCAGAATGGAGGCAGTGCTTAACTGGGCTTTGCAGCGCATGTAGGAGTTGGATAGCACAAATGCCAGAGGACCTTGCCATCTGCAGGGCGGGAATCACAGGAGGACCAGGGACTGAACAGCTCTGAGATTCAGAGACAATTTGGCTTTACTTCCAAGCACAGACCACAAGCTGAAATGGACTTGGAAATGGTAGCCAGGACCAGCTATCTGATTTATAAAGTCATGCAATAAAAAAATGCAGTGCCCCTTGTTAAAAAAATCATTAAGAATTTCTAGATGGCAATAAGAGCAGGAAATCCAACACAGGTCCTCCTCAGGGGGGTCCCCGTGGGACTGCACAGGGTGCACACATGAAGCTGCCCTGCACAGGACTGAGGGGCTAGCAGCCCTGGTAGCTCCTTCCAGCTGCTGGGGTTGGACTGAGCCAAAGGACTTGGCAGGGGGGTAGTTACAAGGCCACCGGCCACGTATAGTCCTGAATCCAGGTCTTCCTCCAGGA
>NW_006287910.1:1315932-1319728 GCF_000327345.1 Myotis davidii | reverse complement strand
GGGGCGTGTCTGGGCTCCAGGTCTCCTATGAAACAGGATAGAGGTTTAGGGTGCTCCGACCAGGAAGGTATTTTCACCCCCAGAGTTCAGGGGTCAGAAAAGCAAAGATTCATGTTTCTAAAGCAGCCCTGAGCACATCCATCTTCAGACACCCCTGAGCCTGGAGCTTGGGGTGTTTTCTTTGGCAGAACCTCCCAGGACAATTTATTTTTATCAGTAGAACTTGGAAACCGTTGAGTCAAGCAGCCCATATGGGGAGAAGCAGATTCCCAGAGCCTGTGTCCCACTTCCCCTCCCCTGCAAGGTGGAGACCGGGCCATGGTCATAGTCAACCCAGTGTCTTTGTTGTAAAAGGGAGGGGGTGGGAGAGGCTGAAGGCAAAGGTGGGAAATGAGGAAACTGGAAAAGGGAATGCGAGCAGGAGTGATCTGGGACACGGAGCACTGCTGTCCTGACTCTTGTCTTGATCTGAATGGGCTTAGGACCACCTAGTAGGTGGGTTGCCACACTCAGTTGTCTCTCCTTCCTCTTGCTCTGATCAGAATCTGGCCCCTCCAGTTTGGGATGGGGGGACATGTGTCAAGTGTTCTGACATTAGCCTGATTCAAGTAATTCATACTGAGGTGTAAATGACTGAGTGGCTTCGTTTATTGGTCCCTGATTACATTTTCCAAGAGCCTGTTAAGGCAAGTGAGAACACCCAGAATGTATGACTAACTCTTTGATGAAGTGGGCTCAGGGCTTTGCTCTGTCTTTTCTGTATTCCATTCCTTCCTTTCGCTTGTCCTAGAAAGCCAGTTCCTAAAGGGTTGGGCCTGTGTCGTGGGATAACTTGTTAGGATGTGGTAGAGAGAGTCCTGAACCAGAGCCCCGGCTTTCCCTTCTGACTGAGCCCTGACCTTGCTGGGTGGCCTAGGGCAAGTTGCTGACCACTCTGGGCTAGCATTCCTCTTCTGTAATAATGTGGAAGTGGTACGTCCTATCTTCCGATTGGCAGGTGGAGGTAAAGGAGGGGATGCATGTGAAACAGCACAGGGCTTCTATTTCCCCTTCAAACTCCATTCTCTCCTTAAAATTAAGAAATTTTCTTTGTCTGGACTGAGTTTTACCTCTCCTTCCCATTTTACAGAGTGGGAGGCCCCGTGGAATAATGTGGCCACTGGGAATAAAGACCGTTGGGAAGGGAGAGGACAGTGCTAATGCTGGCGCGGGACGTTTCTTTGTTCCTGGCAATTAGACACTTGATTTCTGGGCCGTGGGGCCTGTAGGATTGGGTCCAGCAATTAAAGGCACATGTTTCTTCTTTCTTCTTTTTTTAACCATGAGCAAAGTTATTAATGGGCCCTTGGCAGAGCAAATTAATTTTTTATTTCCTAATTAGGAAGAAGAGCAGGGACTGCGCGAGCACTGGTGGCACGGGTTCAGCACGGAGAACCTTGAGCCGACCTTGGGGTGGACACATTCTTTTCCAGACTTAAAAAAAAAATTATCTCCTGCATTTCAGAATATTCAGTGAGCTCAGGAAATGAGTGTCTAGGCAAAGGAAAGAAACACAAAAAACAAGCAGGAAAATGAGAGGGGAGGATGAGAAGGAGGAGGCTTGGGTTGGAGCCCTGTCCTTCCCTCTCACTGGGAATGGTGGGGGTCAGAGGCAGGGTCTGGAACTCTTGCATGAAACAAGCCCACTGCTTTGATCTCTGGTGGCCAAGACAGGCAGCTGGCTCAAGAAGGCCATCTTGGTAAAAAAAAAAAAAAAAAAATTATCCTCCTATTTTAGGAGTACTCTTGATAAGACAGCATCCTGCTGATCGAAACCTATCAGCCATTTACACCTTAGTATGAATTACCTCAACCAGGTTTATCCTTTGATAGATGATCAGAGTGGGGCTCTTCAGAGGATGAAGGGGCTTACACTTGCTCAGTGACTGATGGCATAACCAGTCCTTTTATTTTCCTGGAAGCTTCTAAAGCTTTTACCTTAGGTCCTGATACCCTGAGAGATACTTATGTCCCTTCTGGAAAGCTGCCTCTCGCCTAATTTTTCCATCTCTACCAAAGTTACTGATACTTAAAAGTAGGTAATTTGTAGTGGCACTATTCTGTGCAAGCCCTAATGTGAAAACGATGGACTTCGGGTAATAATGATGTGTCAGTGTGGGTTCATCGACTGAGACAAATGTACCACTCTGGTGGGAGGTTGATAATGGGGAGGCTGGGCATGTGGGGACACAGAGGGATGTGGGAACTCTGTGTACTTTTCATTCAATTTTGCCTTGAACCCAAAACTGCTCTAAATAATATAGTCTATTTAAAAATAAAATTCCAAGTAAACCTAAGTATAGACCTTGGTAGGAAAACTACGGTTTTCTCTTTTACTCTCTTCATCTGAATTCCTTCGTGCATCCTCTTTGTAGGAGGAGAAGATTGGTATGTTGGTCCAGGGTTTGAGGCCTCACCCGTGCTCTACCAGCCGTGTGGCCTTGGGCAAGTCACTTCCCCGGGGAAAGCCTCGGTTTCCCCATTTGGCAGACAGCACGGGGCTGCAGGAGGTACCCACAGAGCACTGCGTAGGTTACTGCCATGGGTCACGGCTCCGTGTCTTTCAGAGGCGAGTCTGGAGCCGGGAAGACGGAGAACACCAAGAAAGTCATCCAGTACCTGGCCGTGGTGGCCTCCTCCCACAAGGGCAAGAAGGACACAAGCATCACGGTGAGTGGCAGCGCCTGGTCGGTGCTGGGCCTTAGCGGACGGGTCTCCGGGCCTGTGGCCTGGCTGAGTGACAGGCAAGAACTGTGCAGAGGGCCGGACTCGGCGTTGTGAGCACCCAGGTCCATGTTACACTGCCCCCGCCCCTGACAGCTCATGGGGGGTCATGTTCCACCTGAGGGGTGCGTTCGGGTCTGGGCCATGCCTCGCCTCGGCCGGTATCATCATCTGAGGGGCCTGTTTTGTGAAATGAGAGGAGCCCTCTCCCCAGCGCGGTGAGGCGTCTTGCTTTCTTTCCATCAGGGTTCTCCATAGTGGCCCCGTTGTCACTCTGCACCAGATAATTTCTCTGTTGTGAGGCCGTCTTATGCCCTGTAGGTGTTAGCAGCATCCCTGGCCTCCATCCACCAGATGCTGGTAGCGACCCTCCCCCATTTTGGACCCCCAAACCTGTCTCTAGACACTGCCAGGTGTCCTCTGGGAGGCAGTCCCCAAATGGGAACCATTGCTTTATATCAAACATGTCAAACTCTCAGCCCGTGGGCCGCATGCCTCATTGATTTGGCTCATGTTAGCCTTTGAGTTTGACATGCTTGCTTTGTATGGATCTGCAAACTCCCTAGAGTGTGGCCCCCCTGTCATTCCTCCACATGTCTCGGATGGGGGCACCAGGGTCTGGGAATATTGGTGTCACTCAGTATGTGGGCTTCAGTCCAGTGCCAGTGGCAGCTTCTGACGTGTGCCATGGGGTTCCAGAACGTGCTCCGGCGATGAGTCGGAGAGATGCTGTCATTCTAGTCCCTGAGCTTCCAGACACGGGGGAAAGAGAGAGAGGCATCAACTACTCCCACAAATGACCCACGGTGACACAGTGGATTAGGGTTTGGGAGAAAAGCTGGTTTCTAGAGTGATCCCTTCCCAGGCCCATCCTTCTCTTCCTCCTCTCTGTCTGAGCCCTGCCTCACCTGTCCCAGAGGAGGGGACCTCTGTGGGGCTGCACAAAAGACTTTCCCACGGGAGAGAGGGCAGCACGGAGGCCGAGGGTGGCCTGCTGCTGGCACTCAGAGGCGGCCCTGGAGCGGCCACAGAG
>NW_006287910.1:1280429-1315846 GCF_000327345.1 Myotis davidii | reverse complement strand
GGCACCTGCCTCCTGCAAACAAACACAGAATGCCCAAGGCCCTGAGCCATCCTTGGCATGCCGTGTAGTGAGAGAGAGCTGCAAGGTTTGCAGGCCAGTTAACTGCTGCTTCCACTGCCTTTGTCTCCCCTAGAACAGTACAAATAAGAAAGAATAATCCTGATGGGGGAGGCTAGGGGACTGTCTTGGGCGGGGGGAAAAAATGGACACATGCGAGTGCAGCGGTGGTGGTGGTGGGAGCCTCTCCTGCCTCCATGGCAGTGCTAAGGATGTCCGACTGCCAACTTAGGCCCGCTCCCCATGGGGAGCGGGCCTAAGCTGGCATGTGGACATCCCCTGAGGGCTCCTGGACTGCAAGAGGGTGCAGGCCGGGCTGAGGGATCCTGCCCCCCAATACACGGATTTTCATGCACTGGGCCTCTAGTTCTTTTAATAATAACAATGGATCTTTATCCAGTGCCTGCTGGGTGCCAGGCCCTTCTTTCTCAGCACATGTAAACATAGCCCAGACAGTCTCTCATCCGATACAGTCTCAAAGATCCCACCACAGCTGCTGTAGTTACCAAAACCTTTGAAATGTTTGGGTCAATAAGATGTTAGACATGGGAGTGAGCAAACCTGAGAGAAAGAAACAGAATCGCAGAAGAGCTGCTGCAGTCCTGGTTATCTTGGGGAGTGCCGGCCGCTGGGGGGACTGAAAGCAGATGTCTCCAGCCCTGATGTACGTGCGACTGAAATAACACTGACGTTTGTTTTATACTGTATTGTTCAACTGCAGCAAGGCCCATCTCTTGCCTACGTGAGTAACTGGGAGTGTTTTCCTGGTGTGTACGGGAGGCACGGAGTGTATTTAGATCTGCATGGTCCTGTTGCACCCACTGAGCCCCGTAGCTGATGGTAGAATGGGCTAGGCCCCCGAGGTTCACCACCCAAACCAACAAACACACCCAAATACTGTCCTGTGGGTGTCCGATGCCAGCGCGGGGTGTGGGGGTACAGTGGCCACCCGCAGGACTCCCACTGGCATCCCCAGAGTCATCCTCCAACACGTAATGGGTTTCCCCGGTTCAGAATGAACCCTCCCCACCCCACTCCCCACCAACGTGCCCACCACCAGTCCCCCAGCCTGGACCGCCCTAGAGATATCGATCCCGTCTGGTTGAAGGCTTTAGGATTGTCTGGCCCTGAAGCTTCCCTGGCTTGACTGACAGTCAGTAATGGCACCGCTATGGCATGCCTCCTCCCTGCCATCATCCTACATTTCTCCCCGAGCCCTGCCCCCTGGCACTGGTGTGTCTTCGTGCATGCGTGTGCAGTGTGTCTCTCTCCTTGCATGCTGGTTGCTTGAACTAAGGCTCCCAAGACGGGGGTCTTAGCGGTTGCGATGCACTAGCTTTGGTGGCAGGGTAAGGCCCCAGCTATGCGACATATAACCGGGTCTTGCTCGGACCTCTGCGTGTGTAAACTCATGTCTAACGCAGAGCTTGTGGGGGGCTGGCATGTGGGGTTCAGCCTGGAAGAGACCTGCAGGGGATCACACTCAATCCATCTCAGTTAGACCCTGGGCCGCAGTGTCACGGATGGATCAGGAGAGTCAGGATTCTAGTTGGGATCTGCTCCCGCGTGACCTTAACCAAGATGCTTACCGTCTCTGGGCCATAGTCTCCTCCGTAAAATGAGCGGTTTGGACCAGATCCCCATGTCGAGGGCTCTCCTGAGAAGGACCTTTTGGGCCCACCAGCTGGACTTGCCATTCTAGAAAAGGACTTTTGTGTGGGTGTAGGGATCCCAAGTTTATGTGGACGAAGTGATCCCTGTAGACCTCCCCACCAGCCAAGGAAAGCTCATCGCTCTCATCATAAATTTCCACAAGCCCCGATTCCGGGACACTCGTCCCACTATGGCTGGGGTTTCACAGAGATGACCCCGTGGTTTCACCTCCTTTGGGGGCTGCAGAGGAGGAGGCATATGGATAAACACACACAAACAGCAGCTTCCTGTCGTGTCCCTTTAGGGACAGCTGCCCTGGTGTGCAGAGGAGCAGCAGAAAGCTGGCACTCCCTCCCTTTCCCCCTTTAGAACTTCCCCGGCTTCTTCTTAGCCCAGCCCTGCTGCCCTGAAAAAAAAAGAGTGGTTGGGGGACAGGGACATCAGCAGACGGAACCAGGAGAGAACCCTCAGCACCCACCACTCCCAGCGAGACCTGGACAAGAGCTTGGACAGGGAGGCCTCCGGGCCAGGCTGCCGCCGCCACGGTTTGGGGCTAGGCAAGGAGCAGCTCCTCGCTTCCCCGCATCACTTACCTCCCTGGCCCTTTGCTGCCATGGTTAACCACGTGACTGCCTTGTGCACAGAGCCCCTCGGGGGGCCGGTGGGCTGGTCCAGCCTCCGCTGCATTTAACCTGCTGAATGGAGCTCAGGAACCCGCTTTGAAGCTTTGTTCTGCGGTCGGTTAGAAGCGTTCCGGTGGGTTTTGCACATTCCTTATGTATCTTCCCCGGGGGCCTTCCGGAAACGCGTCCCACAAAAGGAGACATTGCAACTTACCAAAAAACCGCACTAAAACCATCAGGAGTGGTTTAGCGTGAAGATGGCTGCTTGTTAAGCATAAACAGCAGCAGCAGTGCCGTGGGCAGTGGAGCAGGCTGCTCACCTCCATGGGGCGCCCTGCACTGTGATGTACATGACATCCCCGCTGTTGTGTGGTGCGAAGTTCTGATTGGCTTGGATGCTGCAGGCATGAGCCCGCCACTAGGAAAAAGTGGCCTCCTAGGGAACAGGGCCCAGCTACCAGCTCAGCCAGTCGTCGCTTCCGAAACCCTCAAGTAAATGTGGACATGAGTGTTGGGCTCTCAGACGGGGTAGGAGACAGGAGGGAGAGGACCTGTGGGGTAAGAGCTGAGTTTGGGGACAACATCCATCTAGGGTAGAGCTATCAGTGCCTGGGTCTCTCTCTCCAGTAACTAGATATGAATGAATTTTAGGGAGAGCTGGAAAAGCAGCTTCTGCAAGCTAACCCGATTCTGGAGGCTTTTGGCAACGCCAAAACAGTGAAGAACGACAACTCCTCGCGATTCGTAAGTAGCAAAGCCGTGTGGGTTTCGGGAAAAGGATCGGGTCCTGTGTTGCCATCTCTTGCCCGAGAAAGCCAAGTATGTGTTTGCAGGGGAGGCTGGGGTGGAAGGTATAGAGGCATAGGCCACATTTTGCTCTGTGTTTTCAGTTCTGTCGTGACCTTACAACCCTCCAGGGCTCCTGCCACTCCTTCCTTCATCCAGTATTCATTCAACAAATATTCATTGGGAATCTTTTGTGTATGAGGCACCCTGCTAGGCACTTGACATTCATAACTGGTTCTATAAATATTTATGAGCACCTAGTATGTGCTGGACACTTATATTCAATACTCGTTCATTTATGGGGCAAAACATGAATTGAGTACCTACTAGGTACCAGGCACATACATGCTTCATAAACATTTATTAAGCACCTACTGCATACAATCATTCTGGTAGGTATTTTTATGCATACCATTGTTAAATGTTGGGTTTTTTTTTATTTGCTCAGTTCATTTTTGTTAAGCACCTACTGTATAGCAGGTACTGAGCTAGGCTCACAGGATCATGGTGAACAATTCAGGTGTGGTTACAGCCCTCATGAAGCTTGTGGTCTAGTTGGGCAGCCAATAGTTAACAAGGCAGGAGGCGCCACCTTCCCGCACACACTTCCCCGGGCTTCAAAGGCATCTCCTTTCCACCTGAGCGCAAAGGGGACAGGAGAACCCTGAAAGTGGGTGTTTGATGACACCTAGAAAAATGTTGTTGCACAAACTAAAGCGTGGCTTCCATAGGAGAATCAGAAAGATACGTTCGAGTGGGGATTCTGAGGAAAAATTGAGGATTCTGGAAATCTGGGGGTGTGCTGATTGGGATGTCACATGACTGGGGGCCTCTGCTGATTTCCAGGGGCCCCTCTGAGCTGTCACGCGCCTGGGAGGGGACCCTGTGAAAACCTCTTGGTGGAAACCTCTGCTCTGTCCCCTGGAGCTGCTCTGCCCAGCACCCCTGTGTCCTCTACACTCACACGGCGGTCCCCAGCCCTGTCAGCCTCAAGACCCACTTTTTATAATAAATAACTCTGCAATGTCCCCTTTCCTTTCCCAAAATTAGAGTTGCAGATAACGTCCTACCACATCAGACGAAAGCAAATCAGCATGGTGCCTTTACTATAAGGAGAAGTAAAACAATTCATAACTGTGCATGTCAGCCTGTCCGTGCTCAGGCCAGAGGAGCTAAGCCAGCAGTTCTCAACCTGTGGGTCGCGACGCCTTTGGCGGTGGAACGACCCTTTCACAGGGGTCGCCTAAGACCATCCTGCATATCAGATATTTACATTACGATTCATAACAGTAGCAACATTACAGTTAGGAAGTAGCAACGAAAATAATTTTATGGTTGGGCCACAACATGAGGAACTGTATTTAAAGGGCCAGAAGGTTGAGAACCACTGACCTCAGCAGACACAGTGGGGCAGTCACACACCTGCATTTACCTCCAGGATCCTGGGGCCCGGAGGCAGCAAATGCAGGCCCACCGGGGGAGGTGGTCCGGGGACGGACTGATGCCTGGGACGGGATTTTCCGAAATACGCTTGGGAAAGCTCTGAACCAACGAACAGTTTGCTCTAGAAGGTCGCATGGCGGTGACATGCTTCTCCCCAAACAACATTTAACATGCCTATGTGTTTATCTGAAACAAGGTCAGGTTCCAGGTCAGCTAATTACAAACAGGCTTTTCACTTCCGTGAATGTCAGATGTCCCGTTGGAAAGTCACAGGGGACGTGGACAGCGCTGGCTGCTGGGATTCTCCCGGTTGTTGCAGGATGCTCAGCAGCCTTGGCCCCCGTCTGCTAAAAGGAGTGGCCCCCACCATCCTGTGACACCCCCATCAGCCACGCCCCCAGATGTCCACAGTCCTCATGGCAGATGTGCTGCCTCCACTGAGAAGCACTGCATTTGTGTGTCGCAAACCAGCGTAGAGTTAGTTTCTAGACATAAGTGAGGGCAAATCCAAAGTTAATGCCGAACGTGTGCTCCGCTCACCAGTGCGCATGCTTTCCTGGAAGGGAGGGAGGGAGGGGGGGCGGTGGCCCCAGGACCAGCAGGTTCTCTGTGCCAGCTGCCATGACTTTGGTCCGCCCAGTCGTTCTACTGTCCTACCTCCTGATGGGGAGAGTGAGGGTTTGGCCAAGACCTGAGCAAACCTAGGGGGCTGTGTCCACCCCGGTGAATACCTCCCACCATGTGCAGCGGGGTGGGTGGAAAGGATGCGATCTTTTGTCAGCTTTTGGAAAGTAGGTAAAGGCCTGGGGCGGAGGGGTGGTTTGGGGCCTCAGCTGAGGCAGAGGTAGGTGGGTTGGGCAAGTTCTCCAGGTTAAGACAGTTGATGAGCCCCAGGGCCGGGGGGCAGGGCCAGACCTGCCCAAACAGCCTCCGATGCAGGCCTGCTGGGATAGGCGGCTGCTGGAGTCCCTGTCCATGCTCACCCACCCCACAGAGGAGGTTGTTTTGCAACTGGATGAACTTGAGCCTGACTCCCTGTGGAGGACCCAGCACGTTTCTGGGTGGGCAGCGGGGAGAGAGGCCTCCAGCCATTGAAAGTGGCAAAACATGCCTCCTCCTGATGGCTCTACCCCTTAGGAGCACTAGGACATTGAGTGGCTCTCTCGGCCTCAGTTCTCCCACCTTTCAAATGGGGGTAGCTGTGACGGGCTGAAGGTCATGGCTAGAGCCGAGTGAAACTGACCTGTGAAAGTGTTTTATAAGTTCTGTAGCTCCGTAGGCCCTGGGTCATCCCAGCTCAGAGATGGTGGTTCCTTCCAACTAGTTCGTTCTGAGACTCTGAGGCTGTGGGGTCCCTCCCCCCCCAGCCCTTCGAATGCTCCCTGCCATCTCCCTGCCCACTTGCCTGCAAGAATGGGTAAGGGGCTGAGGCCGGGGAACTGACCATTTCCTGTGCTTTCCCGTTCGGCAGGGCAAATTCATCCGCATCAACTTCGACGTCACCGGTTACATCGTGGGAGCCAACATTGAGACGTGTATCCTTTGCTGAGCCTGGGCCCTGTGGGAGCCCCGCCCAACCAACCTCCTGCAGCGCCTGAGGGGGGCCCAGAAAGGCACCAGAGCTGCCCCTCCATCCCCAGGCTCGTGGGTTCCGTCCCTCAAAACCCTCAGACCCGGGGAGCCTTCTCCCTTAATTGCAGGCACTGTGGTGTGGCCGTCCAGGATTTGAACCCCAAATCGCCGGCATTTGACTCTGGGTTGGCCTCTCCCAAGCTGAGTGACCTTGGGCCAGTTATTCAACTTCTCTGTGCTGCACCAGTGAAGTGGGGATGGAAATAGTATACCAATCCCTAGAGGTGTGGGAAGAATAAAGTGAATTAACTTACGCGAAGCTCTCGGAACCAAGCCAGGGATAGGGTAAGGGCTGGCTGAGTCATGGCTAGTGTGTGAACTTCGCTCCATCCTTATCAAGCCACGGTCCAAGGCCAATCCCAGGCCCCCTGTTCTTAGAGAGCTGCTCTGTGACCAGCTCCAGCCCACAGACAGGAAACGGGCCGCAATCGAGCTTTCCCAGGGGAACGGTCATGCTGCACAGGCCGCACAGAGCGTCTCTGGAGAATCTGGATGGTGAAGCGGAGCCCAGTTAGAAGTTTCTGGACTTGGGGACCACCTCTGGGGTTTAGTAACTGATCAGCGTAGCAGCATTACAGGCGCCGCGCGGGCTCACGGGTATTACCTTTTCATGGCTGCTTGTGGACCGTTTGTTGGGCACTGACAGGACCCAGGGGAGTGTTGTGGTTGTATTCGGTGCCCAGGATAACAGGGTAGGCTTTGGAATGGCATGGGTCTGGGTCCAGGTCTCAGCTCTGCCATATGAGCTGCAGGGCTTGGGCGAGTCTCTTAACTCTCCAAGCCTCAGTTTTGCCACCTGTAAAGTGGGAATGATGGCGGCACCTACCTGTGGCGCTGTACTTGAATTGTGGTTGAATGAAATGATGTGCAGGGACCTTCACATGGTGCTTGGCCCGAAGTGAGCCTCTGATTCGTGTGGCTGTGGTTATGGTTAGTTAACCTTTGCTTAGAGCCCAACTAGAGGCTATTTATAATCTCTTTATTCCATCTGGTACAACAGCCCAGCCACCCATCTGCCCTTCCCCACCATCCTCAATGGTCTCCACGCCCAGCTGCCCACCCCCACCCGGAACCCCACCCCAGCCATAGCAGGACAGCTCCTCTTAGACTAACTGGCAGGGTTTGCAGTCTCTCTTCCAAGGCCAGTTCTCTGGGTCACGGTCACTCAAACCTGCCAGGGCTGGCACCCACTCTGTGAAGCCCAGCCCCTTGGCTTGGTGTTTTGGCTCCCACCTAGCTGTGCCCTCTCCTGGGAGATGTTCCTCCTGGCGCTGCAGTTTCTTTATGTGGAAAATGCAAATATTATTCATACTTACTTCCTAGGAGGGTTTGTGAAGCTTAAATGAGACAATGTGTGTAAAACAGAACAGAGATTACTAAAGCATAGAGAGGGTAATTATTTTTACTCTGTAGCATCTAAAGAAGGGGAGTTGGTGATGGTTGTTGGGGTCTTTGGACTCCTGTCTTTTATGCTATTCCTTTTCCCTCTGTTCCCCTCACTTCTCTCTGGGCTGGGGACTGTGGCTGCACCCAGTGGTCTCATTTTGCATCCCTGAGCCAGAACCAGAAGGTTAGCCCCGGGTGAGTCAGGGTGGGTGGCTTGACTCGACCCGTCAGTATGGCTCTTCAGAACCCTCTGGGCCGCCTTTCCCTGGTCCTGGAGGTTTTCCCTCCAGCACCTCATGCAACAGGGACTGGGGAAGAAGGTTGGGTTCCTGCAAAGAGCACACCCATGGTATCCCCAGAATTCTTAACTCCTCCCAAACCAGATCTGCTAGAAAAGTCGCGGGCGATTCGCCAAGCCAAGGACGAGAGGACGTTCCACATCTTTTACTATATGATCGCTGGAGCCAAGGAGAAGATGAAAAGTAAGTGACTGGCAAGGATGCGAGTGGGGAGGTTTCAGCCCTTCCCGTCACCATCATCCGGGGTCCGTTGATCAGCTATTAAAACAGCCTGAGATCCTTCCAGGGAAAGAACTGTATCTGTGGGTGGCAGATGCATTGTTCGTCATCTCCTTTCAGAGAGGGAGTGTGGCTTTTGTTCAGGTGTTCTCATTTACTGAGCACCTACTATGTGACGTAGACATCGAGTCCAATTAGGCATTAGATCATTAAGTCCAATTAGACCTGGAGACATCGAGTTCAATTAGACACAATCTATGCCTTCCAGGAAGGGAGAGAGACAATGGCTGTATTTGTCAGTTGATAAAACTTGCAAGTATATAAGATACAATGTTTTAAGGAATTTGGAGGGGAGGTGGGACTAAGCACTTTTCATTACGTATGTTTTAAAAGTGACTTTTGAAGTGGTCTTTGTAGGGCACAGGGTTTCACAAACTTTCTGAAAAGGACTAAATAGTAAATCGTTGAGGCTTTTTAGCAGGCCACGTGGTTTCTGTCACAGCTACTGGGTTCTGCCATTGTACACAATGGAAAAGCAGCCAAGGGCAACACATAAACCAGTGGGCACAGCTGTATTCCCGTAAAACTTTATTGACTAGGGAAAATATTGTTTTCCATAAAAAGTTTGTGCTTTCTGCCATTGGGAAGTGATACATTCTCGACCTGTAGTTTTCTACTAATTCTTAAAAGAATATATAAATCGCCTCGTTGAAAAAGGAACATACGAATAAATATAGGTACATGATACAGTCTACATTCTAGTGATAAGTTTAAGACTAAAACTTAGGAAAACAATACAAACTTTACTTCCCATTGTTTTTGTGCCCCCCTTTAGTTATTTAGGTTAAAAATTCGGTGTATTGCAATATGCCACCACTAGAGGGGGCAGTATTCATTGTTTCTTTTTTTAAATATATTTTATTGATTTTTTACAGAGAGGAAGGGAGAGGGATAGAGAGTTAGAAATATCGATGAGAAACACCGATCAGCTGCCTCCTGCACACTCCCCACTGGGGATGTTCCCCCAACCAAGGTACATGCCCTTGACTGGAATCGAACCCGGGACCCTTGAGTCTGCAGGCCGATGCTCTATCCACTGAGCCAAACCGGTTAGGGCCATTGTTACTTCTTGATGCTTGATGGTCTGGAGGAATTTTGGATTAAAGGGGGCATGCTGAATGGATGCTATACACCCACAAATAGGTAAATTAATATTTACAGTGTGGACACTATGGGGTGGCCCAGGGAGAAATGTTTACATCCTTTCTTCTCTTTAGCACCAAAGTCAACAGTTTGGTTGTTTGGTAACTTGGGTCCTAGTTTTGTGCTCTGTTGCTGGTCTTCCCGAAATTAGGTAAGGATGAGGCTAGCAGCTAAGATTCCAGGAACCATGTGTATTCTTGATGGTAGATCTTGCAAGAGGTTAGGTGTTTAGAGAAAATAAATTATTTTAAATGTATCCATAGTCTGGATAATGAGGTCTTGGCAAAGACCCAAATTCCTTGTGACTTTAATCAGGCATTTCAGTTAATCCAAGGGCTTGAGTTAACTGGTGTCTTGGGTCAATTTGACCTTGAGTTGATCAAGTAGCTTCCAAGTGACTTGACCCATGAAAGACCTCTGTTTTAAAATAAAAGTATCTCACTGACTTCCCTTCCCAGCCTAATTAAAGGTTGATCTGGAAGAGGACACTTGATGTCTTGGAGGGTGTTATAAAAGCAAGAAAAATAAGCAGTTATAAATTGGGGGGAGAAAGGGGTGGTGGCTGAGGTACAAAGGTATGTAACCATGACCTTACAGAAAACGATGTTAAATAGATGTAACCATAGAAGCAAGGAGTTGGCAGATGTTTTTGGCTAAAGGGCCAGGTAGTAAATATTTTAGGCTTTGCAGACCATACGGTTTTGTCACAACTACTCAACTCTGCCTTTGTGGTAGGACAGCAGCCAGAGCCAGTAGACCGGGAATAGAAGCGGCTGTGTTCCAATAAAACTTTATGTACAAAAACAACCAGCAGACCAGATTTGCCAACCCCTGACAGAAACCTTATCTACTGATTCAACTGGAAATAGCTGGTGGAGAGGGAGGATAGTGTAAGAGAGCCAGTCTTTATCCACCATGGTAGGAAGTCAATAGATAATCTCTAATTTGGACATATTCAGAAATAGCCTATTATATATGATATAGAAACATCACATTACATACAGTAAGCTTATTATGTGTAGAGATCATGGTAACTACCAGAAGAAACAGCTAAAAGAGATAAAAGCGGTTATTGTGGGGTAAGGTGAGAGTCGGAGAAGGGGTGGGACAGAGAATGGCATTTTTGTGATCAACCTTTTGGTCGTAATTGATTTTAAAAATTCATGTGTATATGTGATTTTATTTTATAAAATTTAATAAATGGATGAATAAAGAGTGGTCTAGCTTTCCAGACACCTGTGTTCCTGAAGTCAGGGTGCCTTTGGGCAATTGAGATAAAGGTGTCCCTCCTTCTGGGTCAGTGCAACCCCATGTCAGGGGTCCTGGCTTAGCCGGTGGAGCCAAGGCTGAATTTCAGGATACCCTGGGCAGTGCATAAACTGCCCCAACGTAGGAGGCCAGTGGTGACTGGAGAAGCCGTCTATGAGATGATGCAGAAGGAAGGGGACAGAAACGGTGATGGTCCAGACCAGATTCCAGTCTGCTGTTCAAAGTCGTTGTGTGCCTTCCTCACCACACCCCACCTCCCCCTCCTTCCAGGCGACCTGCTTTTGGAGGGCTTCAGCAACTACACGTTCCTCTCCAATGGTTATGTGCCCATCCCCGCCGCCCAGGACGATGAGATGTTCCAGGAAACCTTGGAGGCCATGGGCATCATGGGCTTCAACGAAGACGAGCAGCTGTGTAAGTCTTCACACCGTGAGGCGGGGGCTGCGAGGGGACCTGGATTCTTGCTCTCGGTTCCACTGGAATCAGCTAGGGGCTCTTCTCCGGTCAGGACACATTTCTGTTCTCTGAATTCCCCAACGCCCCTTCCCCCTAAACAAAACAGGAGAATGAAAATGAATATTACTGTAGGTAGTTTGTTGGTGTTTTTAAAAAGTGGCTGCATAAACGAGGGCTCTTTCAGTTACAAGTGACCCAAAATTGTCTTCAGCAAAAAGGAAAATGATTCACTCATAGAGCTGAAAAGTTCAGGGACACTGGTTTCAGGTATAGTTAATTCTAGGGGTGCAAAAGTTGTCTCTAGAACAGCCGTGGGCAAACTACGGCCCGCGGGCCAAATCCGGCCCGTTTGAAATGAATAAAACTAAAAAAAAAAAAAGACCGTACCCTTTTATGTAATGATGTTTACTTTGAATTTCTATTAGTTCACACAAACACTCCATCCATGCTTTTGTTCCGGCCCTCCGGTCCAGTTTAAGAACCCATTGCGGCCCTCGAGTCAAAAAGTTTGCCCACCCCTGCTCTAGAACCTGGTCTCTCAACAACCTTGACTTTAGGTAGGCTGCAGTGTCTTAGCAGCAAAATGGCTGCTGCAGCTCCAGCCCTTGCATCCTCTGGGTTTACGTCCAACAGAAAAGAGCACAGTGAATTCTCTGCTTGAGTTCCTCAATGGAATCTCATTGACTCTTATTGGTTGCCCTAGACCTGTGGTCGGCAAACCACGGCTCTCGAGCCACATGCGGCTCTTTGGCCCCTTGAGTGTGACTCTTCCACAAAATACCATGTGTGGGCATGCATGTACAGTGTGATTGAAACTTCGTGGCCCATGCGCAGAAGTCAGTATTTTGTGGAAGAGCCACACTCAAGTGACCAAAGAGCTGCATGTGGCTCGTGAGCTGCGGTTTGCCGTGCCGCAGTTTGCCGACCACTGCTAGGGTGATGTTGTTATACCTGAGCTACTCGTTGTAGCCAGGGTTGTGGAAAGCTCTGAGTAGCTTAGGTCTCTGTTCTGTTCTTGGACCTGGAAGTAGAGAGGTAGTTGGCTTCCTCAAGAACATGTGGGCAGAGGATATGGGACAGGGAATAATTGAGGTGGTGGGTTTATTCGGGCTCTTCCTGGAAAGCCAGATCAGATATAAGGCAGCAGTCAGATATCCCTCTCACAGACCGGGGCTCTCACAGTCCAGGACCCCTCCCTCCTTACCGCCTGCAGTGGAGGCCGGAGAGGCTCCCACCACCACCACCACTGCTGCACTCGCCAGCTGTGAGTGTGGCTTCTGGCTGAGCAGTGCTCCCCCTGTGGGAGTGCACTGACCACCAGGGGGCAGCTCCTGGGTTGAGCGTCTGCCCCCTGGTGGTCAGTGCGTGTCATAGTGACCGGTTGTTCCACCGTTTGGTTGATTTGCATATTAGGCTTTTATTATATAGGATGTCATCAACCACCGACCAAGAGACACACTTGCCCTTGAGAATAGGGCAGCTCAAAGAGATACCCTTTTCTCCACACTGTGCTTCAAGAAACACTTTTCCTACTGGGTTAGATGTGCCCCCGTGTTCAAGGTTATTCTCTTTTGGGATCACCAGGGCAGGATTGTGGAAAATTTCCCTTCCTTCCCACGCCCCTTTGGAGCCCCAGAATAGCGCTAAGGTTGCTGAAATGCAGCAATAGGGAGGGGCAGTTCCTCTTGAGATAAATTGGGGCCCAGAAAAAAGAAGGTTCCATGGGTCAGTTAATAAATGGACGGTGATTGTGGATTTTGGCCAGGGTTCCATATCAGAATCCAAGGTTAATGACCTGGGCTCTCCAAGAATAATTCATTTCATTTGGGACATGAATCAGTTTTGCTTCTAATCTTTTGCTTTAGACAAATGCAACTAATGACTCAGTACTTGCTATGTGCCAAGCATTTGCTAAATCCGCCCCCCTTTAGAATGTACCATGTCCAGTTTTATTTGAATAATAAAAAAAACTGGAACATACTAAAATATTGATTGATAGAGGATTTATTAAATTATTGTTTGACCTTATTAAGTAGAATGATGGGGCTATTTAAATTGTTTTAGAAAAACATTGGCTTATATGGAAATGCTTGTATCTAAAGTGAAGATATCAGGGGACAAAGCAATATACTAAGTGCTTTATATGCATTATTTAATCACAACAACTCTATGAAGTGGCTGCTGTTATCCCAATTTGCAGAGGAAACTGGGCACAGAGAAGTGAAGGAACTTGCCCAAGGACACACAGCGAGTTCCTGGTGGAGCTGGGACTCACTCTCGCGTCTTGTGGGCTCCCAAGCCCTATTTTGTGACTTGCTGTGCTCTGCGTTTGTCTGTGGGAAGGTGGTTTTTGTCCTTTAAACTCTTAAAATTCTTTGTCAGAGTCATGGTTTGGTACCCAGGGCTGGTGGAGCCTAGTATATTCTAAAATGCAGGCTCCCGTCATTATCGATGATGCAGAATCCCACCATGAGACATAGTTCCCTTCCCTGCTCCCTTCAATTTTTCAGATGACTTTCAAAGAGGGAGTAGCAGTTTGGCACCTTCTAGGTCATCAGCTCCTCTCTGGTACTTGCAAATCTCCCTTTTAGCCCCAAGAGTAGAGCTCAGGCCCCACACCTTGCTAGAATTTGATAACATTTTATTGTTATAGTTGCTATGTACTTATGGTAAGGGAAGCTCATTTTTTACTTAAGATAGAGTTAGTTTCCTATTAACATAAATCTAAAGAAAGAGAAGTAAGCGGATGTAAAGAAAAATGTTAAAGAAATAATGGAGCAGATAGTACGCAGGTAGAGCAAGCGTTAAGATGAGGGTGTGGGGATGATTGAGGTCCACAGGACATGGACTTAGACTATTCGCACATCAATCCCAGTTATAAATTTAGAGCTACTCCCAACCCTTCACAAAGAGGCTGAAGGAGAATGGGGGTGGGCGTAAGGGGTGAGGCTCGAGCCCTGGAGCTTCATAAGGCTCTAGGTGACCATGCCCCTCTGTTTCCCGGAGCTCAGTGAGGGAGGCATACTCACCCCAGGTCACAGAGAGCTAGCAACAGTTTAGGACTGGAATAATAATCTATATATATAAAAGTCAAGCAACCAGAACAACCGGTCACTATGATGCATCCAGCCGATTGGGGCCTGATCGCCCCTGCCCCCCACAACTGCCCGTGGCCCCTCCCCCTGGCGGGCCCTGCCCCCGATCCACCCCCTCTGCCTCTATTGGCCCCCATGGGGGCAGCCTGCCGACCCCACGCATGCACGAATTTGTGCACCGGGCCTCTAGTATGACATAATAGCAATAATGTTTATTGAGCACTGACCATGTTTAGGCACATTTAATCCTCATGACAGTCCCATGAGGTGGGAGTTTTTATGGCAAAACTTCAGGCCACACAGCTGCTAAGGGCAGGCCTGGCCACTGGCCCCCAAACACCCCCAGGCACAGACTAGATCCATTTCCCAGACTTCAGTCATTGATGCTACTTCCGGGTTCCATCTGTATTGTTGACAGAATATTTTTATGAAGAGGTGGATTTCTACAGCTCATCTGCTCTGGGCTTTGTCTTAACAATTTCTGTAAAATCACTAATTGAATGCCTTGGTTTTATTATTTCCAATAAATTAGAATAAATACCTAACTATTAAAATTTTTAATAAGTTTCTCATGCCACCTAAGATCACCTATCCTGTGTGCCCCTGGCAGGACACATGCCATGTGCTGGAAACCCACTGTTATGCCTCAGTAATGAAGAGTGGTGTGTTCGTTTCCTGTGGCTGCTGTAACAAGTCACCACAAACTGGGTGGCTTAAAGCAATGGGAATTTATTCTCTCTCAGTTCCGGAGGCTGGAAGTCCAAAATCAAGGTCTCAGCAGGGTTGGTTCCTTCTGGAGGCTGTTAGGGGGAATCCAGCCCATGTCTGTCCCCTGATTCGTAGTGCTGCCTGCCGTCCCTGGCGCTCCTCAGCCAGTAGGCACATCACTCCCATCGCAGCCTCTCTTGGCATATCACCTCCCGCTGTGTTTCCTCTTGTGTTTTCAGGGCACTTGTCATCGGATTTAGTGCCACCAGGTTAATCCAAGGTGATCTCATTTAAGATACGTAATTAAACCTGCAAAGATCTTTTTTCCATATAAGGTCACATTCCAAGGTTCCAGATGGACATATCTTGGGGGGGGGGGGGGTATTGTTAAACCTACTACAGGTGGCTGCCATTACTTAGCACCCACTGGGGCAGGCCCCTTGCTTGATCATCTCTCCTGACATAGATGTCACGAAGCAGGTGCTACTGTCTCCATCTCCATTTCGCAGATAGGGAAGCTGAGGCTCAGAGAGGCAAAGCCGGGGTTTGCACTAGGGGGGTGACGGGACGTCTGCCAGAATCTGGAGACATTTTTGGTTGTCATAACTCTGTAAGGGGAGCACTACTGACATCTAGTGGTTAGAGACCAGGGATGCGGCTAAACATGGTACAGCGATGCCCCTGCAATAAGGCCACGGTTGAGAAACCCTGAGTTAGGCTGCTTCCCTGGGCTCTGCAGGCCTGTCAGCGATCCCTAGTTTAGATCTGCCATTTACAAACCACCAGTATAGCACTGGACAGTTTACAAAGCCCCTTTCTTACATTATTGGTAAACGAAACTGCCTTAGCAGTGCCTGGTCCACAGCAGTGTTCACATTCTGCAGTGGTGATGGGAGAAAACGGGCGGGTGATCGGCCAGCAGCCAGGCCCTTTGCTGAGCTGGGCCTGGGTCCGTAAGGTATGAGGGCAGCTGTTGTGAAGGGCTGTCACCCCAGCTTGGCCCGAGGACCCAGAGAAGGCTGGCACTCTAGAGTTTATTCCTAGAACACAATGATTTCTTCTTGGAAAGTCCTAGGCAATCTGCACTGAGTTCATCTAAAGCCAGTCATTTGCATTAATCCTCCATCCATCCATCCAATCATCCATCCATCATTCATCTTCCTTCCTTCCATCCATTGTTCCATTCATTCACCCACACATACATACATCAGTCCATCGATTCCTCTGTCCATTATCCATCCATCAATCCATCCATTGATCCGTCATTCATCTTCTATCTATTATCCATCCTCCATCCATCTCCCTTGTCTCCCCATGTGTGTCTGGACCCTGGATTAGGCTTTGGGAATACAAAATACTGATAGGACAGTCTCCACTCTCCAGTAACCCATGGTCTTATGGGGTTTCAAACACAGAACCTATTTTAACAGTAACATGGCCTGAGTATGGAGTCGGAAGGATTCCAAGGGTCTGGGAACACAGTGTTTTGTCTGGAGACACCTGGACAACAAGTGGGGGAAATTTCCCCTTCTTCATCCTACCTTGAGCATCTTGCACACCCAGCCAGTATATGTTGGGAAATATAGAGTTTGGTTTTATTCCTTAAATAGCTTTTATTGACATACAGTTTACATGTAGGAGGTTGTGTATGCCATAAGTGTACATTTGATTAATTTTTATAGATTGAACACACCTGTGCAACTAGCTCCCGTTTTAAATAAGAGAACACCACCTGCTCCCTTACGTTCCTTCTAGCAGCTTCCCCCAGTCAAGAATAATTAATCTGATTCCTAACAGCATAGTTTGCCTGTTCTTGAACTTTTCATAAATGGCCTTATATGGTATGTTCTTGTTGCATTTGGTGTCTTTTTCTTTAGCACTTGTGTTTGTGAGCTTCAGCTGTTGTGTTGTTTTTAGTAGTAAATCAATCATTCTCCTTGCTACATAGCAGGGGCAGGGGCTGACAGACGTAAAGGCTAGATAGTAAATATTTTAGCCCATGCGGTTGTACAGTCTCTGTTGCAACTTTTCAACTCTGTCATTGAAGCATGCCAGTGAACGAGTGTGGCTGTGTTTCAATAAAACTTTATTTAAAATGGGAGGCAATGGGCTGGATGTGGTCCCTGGGCTGCAGTTTGCCAACCCCGGCTACCCAGTATGGTATTCCATTGTAGCACAGTTTTCAGCAGTCATTTGAAAATGTTTTTCCCCCTCATGAGCAGGGGGCTGGGGAAATTTGGCTTTCTCCTGGAAGCTCAGAACTGACTCTCTTTAGGAGAAAGGTGTAGCTGCCCAAGCATGTTTAGACACCAGACCTCCAGGGCACCGTGGTGTTGACGGCTGTGTGTTGTCTGCTCTCTCTCCTCCCCGCAGCCGTCCTAAAGGTGGTGTCGTCCGTCCTGCAGCTGGGCAATATCGTCTTCAAGAAGGAGAGGAACACGGACCAGGCGTCCATGCCGGACAACACAGGTGGGGCCTCCTCTCCCCAGGAACTGACGGCTCGGGTGCGGGAGGGAGGGTCACACTCCGTCTCTGGACGAGGTGGCTTGGGGCCTTCACAAGAGCTCAGCTATGCTATTTTCACTGACTTCTCTCTTTCTTCACACTTTTCACTGCTGACGTCCTACGGTGGGAAATGCTTGAACCAGAGTGTGGGAGAAAAGAACTAAGGGTTTTAGATCAGGGGGGATCCTGAGGGAGCATCAATTCGAACCCCCACACACATGTTCTGTTTAACATACTTTCCAGCACGAACTGTATGCCCGGCACCGAGATAGGGAGGGAAACAAGACAGGAACAGCCGTTTCTTACGGCACCTATGGTCCTGCGGGGGAGACAGACCTCACCCAAGCTTCCCAGCGAACAGTCGCCAGATGAAACAGGAGATGCCCATTAAACTTGAGTGTCAGATAAACAACAAATGCCTTTGATTCTAAGCATGTCCTAGGTAATGTTGGGGGATATAATTCTATATTCTGTATATATTATAATTCTGTAATGTAATTCCAATGCGAAAAAAGGTGTTTGTTGTTTAGCTGACATACAGGTTTAACTGGGCATCCTGTATTTTTGTGTGTGAATCTGACAAATAAGCAGCATTTTATGTTTTGAAAAGACCGCCCGGCTACCTCCGTGGTTGTTGGTGGCTGAGCCAAAAGGATAACATAGGTTCTCAGCTCCCACCGTGGCCTCCACACCAGCCGCAGGCTGCATATTGTGTTGCTTTTGCAACCCCCCGGAGCTTACCCTCCCTGAGACCCGTCAGAAGTTTCCTGTGTGTTACGCTCCCCAGTGTGGCGCGTTATAGGACTTAAGAGAAACCCCAAGGCACCCTTGCAAAGAGATGGGGAAACATCCTAAAACCACTCTAGTCTATCACCCAACTTGCATGTGCAAACTATCACGCAACACTAGTCTTCATGTTAACAAAGATTTTTTTTTTTTTAGAAAAAGCTTTTAAATGCAGAAATACACATATAACAAGAATCCACGAGCCCACCATCCAGAACTGACGTTTGAGAATGTTTTCTAACACGGCTTTGTCTTTAAAGTGAAACAGAGCCGCATAGATGTGCAAACACAGTGACGGCCCCTGTTCTCCCAGCTGCGTTCTCTCCCCGCGCCTCCTGGCGACCACAATTGTTCCTCACTACACTCCCTTCAGCCTCATCTTTGTACGTTCGCTCACACGTAGTGGAACGATATAGAAAGTTGCTTTGTGAGTGTTTTTATTTATATAAATGATATCACACTAAAGATATCATTCCCCGACTTGATTTTTTTTTCTATTCTATATTCACCATTGTCTAGATCAGGGTTTCTTAGTAGTGGCAAGACCTAAAGTGTCGACCAAAAAAGTTTCCAGACTTTACCAAATGTCCATCCCCTGGGGGCAAAATCACCCCTAGTTGAGAACCACTGGTGGGGGCGGGGGAGAGAGAGAGAGAGAGAGAGAGAGAGAGAGAGAGAGATCATCCTTTAACTTCTATATGGTATTCCATCTTATGAAAATACCATGGTATGTTTGTCTGCTCCCATATGAATGGGTTTAAGGTGTTTCCAATATTTTGTCATGACAAACAATGCTGAAGGAAGTCTCTTGGAATAGTGAGCAAGCATTTATGGAACAGTTGACTATATGTCAGGCCCTTTCCATAGCTTACCTCATTTAACCTGTTACAACCCCACAGAGCACCAAATAGCTGACTCGTTCTACAAGCCAAGAAAAACAAGACCCCAGGAAGTTGAAAGGCTTTTCCATAATCTTGGCTAGGACGTGGGAAGGGGCGAGGGCTTGAACCTGGAACATCTGGCCTTAAGCCCCCAGTTGGAGCATACCTCCATCCCAGCCTGTCATAGCCTCTGGGCGATACAGTGGGGGTGGGGTGACTAGTCACAGCCGTTCTCAGGACTTCTTTATGCCGTGTTCACTGCATGTGTTACACTCCCCAACGTGGCAAGTTACAGGAATCCATCTCTCCAAAACAACAACAACCAAAAAACAACAACAAAAAACACACCAATGTCTATGCAAATATCCATGTGATGTGCTTAGTCCCCAAGCCTTCTCTTTGTGATGCACTAAATATGCTTGTTTTCTCTACCCAGCTGCTCAGAAAGTTTGTCACCTCATGGGAATTAATGTGACGGATTTCACCAGAGCCGTCCTCACCCCACGTATAAAAGTCGGGCGGGATGTGGTACAGAAAGCGCAGACAAAAGAACAGGTAAGGATGCGCTTGCTCTTTTTTCCTGCAGGATCTCACATCCAGCCATCCAGCCAGCCATTCATTTATCCATATTTTCATCCCTCTATTCATCTATCCACTCATCCATTCATTTCTCCATCCATTCAGCCATCTATTCATCTACCCACTTATCCACTCATTCATCCCTTCATTTCTCCATCCATGCATTCATCCATCTGTTCACAGTGTGTCCATCCATCCATCATTTATCCATCCATTCACCCATCCACCTATCCACTTATCCACCCATTCATTTATCTTTCCATCCATGTTTTCACCCATTTATATGTTATAAACCAATTCACCCATCTTCCTTTCCCTCTGTCCATGTCTTCATCCCTCGTCTATCCAACACTAGAACATTCAAAGTCCCCTGTCAGGTTTTGAAAACACAACACTGAACAAGAACAGCAGAGTCCCTCACCCATGACCTCATCTTGATCTCTTAGTTGTAGGGACCAGGCCTGACCTAAAAGATTTTGAAATGACTGTGTGCCCTTTCTAGAGGCAGGACTGACTCCCTCTGCAGGGCCCCTGGATGGAACAGGCGCCCCCTCTGTGCCAGGTCCCTCTCACAGGGAATGTTTACTTATCCAAAGTCATTCCTTCGGTCTGAGTTCGCTATCCCTCACTGCTGCTTTCTGCAGAGATGGTGCCGTTTGCTTTTTTGTTTGCTTTTTAAGGACTTACTCTAAGTAGGAGAAGAATAAAACTCTGAGCCATCAGCTGGGTTCCTGTGAAAACGCAGCCCATGGGCGTAACCGTGTTCCCTCGCTCCCCCCACAGGCAGACTTTGCCATGGAGGCTCTGGCCAAGGCCACGTATGAGCGCCTTTTCCGCTGGATACTCGGCCGTGTGAACAAAGCCCTGGACAAGACCCACCGGCAAGGGGCTTCGTTCCTGGGGATCCTGGACATTGCTGGATTTGAGATCTTTGAGGTACAGTGTGGTGGGATGACAGCAGCCACGGACGTGGCTCTCTGGGGTGAAGCTTCCCCTCAGAGAATGCATCATTTTGGAGAAAGGCAGGCAGATGGCTACTGTAGGGTGGGAGGCTGACCTTGAGGGTGGAAGGGACAGAAATCCAGCAGGGGATGCATTGGTGTGTGAAACTGAGAAGGCCCCCATCAGACAAGCGGGACCTGGTCCCCTGCCCTCTCCCACCTGGACCCTGTTCTCACACAGACTCCCCTCCTGGTGGCAAGATCACTGCCACCGCTCTCAACGGCCCCTTGGCAGCCTTGGCAGCTGCAGCCAGTTCCAGCTGCTTACCACAGTCCCAGCCAGTTCTCACCAAAATCTCGGCATTGAGTCTCATTGACTCAGACTCCCCGGGGTTGGGCCACTGGTGACCTTAGAGCCAAGCACTGTTTCCAGGGTCTTGCCTTAGTTCATGCGGTGCCGCATGGCTACTGGATCTCACAGCCATGGGTTAGGGGACATTCTCAATGAGAGGGGAAGGCTGGAGATTGACAGATATTCCCAAACCTATCTACTCCCTCTCCGAGCCTCGGTTTCTACATCTGCAAAATGGGGGCGATAAAATACCTGACACAGTAATTCTTTCCACAAATCATTGTGCAGATGGAGGAGATACGCATCCTTAAAGCAATGTGTGTGTAGACCACGTGATAGGAGAGTGGCTCCATTTTGCCAGCCCCCCATGACCTGTAGGCAGCCGTTGGTGGGGCCTAAGCCCTCTCGGGGTGCTGAAATGGCAGAGCGGGCTCTGGTGGAAAGGGTGGCAGGCCCTGGGGCTCTCTTCAGGGCAGAGATTCTCTTCAGGGCCCCGAGCCCCCTGCCTTCATCCATGATGCTCACGGGCCCCCTTGCTGTCCTGTGCTCAGGTGAACTCCTTCGAGCAGCTGTGCATCAACTACACCAACGAGAAGCTGCAGCAGCTGTTCAACCACACCATGTTCATCCTGGAGCAGGAGGAGTACCAGCGCGAGGGCATCGAGTGGAACTTCATCGACTTCGGGCTCGACCTGCAGCCCTGCATCGAGCTCATCGAGCGGCCGGTGAGGGCCCACGTCACACTCGCATGCGTGTGTGACCTCCTGCGGCGGCATGTGGACCCTGCCCGCTCCGTGTGTGCACGCTTCCCCCAGCACTGAGTCCTTGTGGGCTCAGTCACATTTTCCCTTACCCCACATTTTAAAGCAAAGGTATTTTCTTTTTCTATTTCTCTTTTTCTCCCTCCCTTCCCTCCCCTCCCTTCCCCTCTTTCCCATTCATTTATTTAAAAAGTCAGGAGCCTTTGTTTTGTTCACTGATGTATCCCAAACTCCTAGAACCATGCATGTAGTAGATGCCCAATAGATAATTGTTGAATGACTATTTATTGAGCACCTACTAGGTGCGGGGCCCGTCTTTAGGGGTTAGGGATGTAACCGTGAATGAGATGAACTTGGTCCCTGCCCTCCTGGAGGAGCGGGCAATAGAACCAGACAAACAAAGCAAGTGAACCATCCTGATAAAGCCAGAGTGGAGAATGACTGCACAGAGCAGGGGGAAGCACTTCCCAATTCTGAGTCCAAACAAGTGAAGGCCATTCCAGCAGAATGAATGGCATTTGCAAATAAGGCTGCACTCTTGACACCTTAGTTTAGACTGCCTCCCACAGGGAAGCGCTTTACTAAAAGGAATCCTGAGGTGAATCTATATATATAAAAGGCTAAGTGTCCGTTTGTCTGACCGGTAGCTATGACGTGCACTGACCACCAGGGGGCAGACGCTTAATGCAGGAGCTGCCATAACGCGCACTGGCCATTTAAAAATAAACGGCACCACGGACCTGGTGCCGACAAACCAACACTCGACAAACCAACACTCGGCTTCCCCCAGGTGGGACACAGGTCCCACCACCCGCCAGAACAACACCACACCAAATCGCAGCCAACGATGCCAAGACCCCATGGCGCAAAATGAGGCCCACAGCCCAGCCCAGCCCAGAAATGGTCGCTGTGGGTGCTGGGTAATGACATCATGTAGCAACACCCGGCCTCCTCTCCCTAGCGACTAGCCTCCTTGGAGTTTCTTCAGCCCAGGAACCCGATTTGCTTTATAGCCAGATGCAAACATTTTACACTTTAACAAAATGTCTGTGAAGCATTTTCCCGAAGTTTAACTAAATCATAAAGCAGGTCTAATTAAGCAAGTTTATTCCATATCTATAAAAGGCTAAGTTGACTCACGCATGCGTGATTCATATGAAGCTCTCGCCGGCGCCAATCGCACACGTGTGTTTTGATCTGTCATTGTCAGTCGTGAATTTGGTTGACACTTCTACTATATAGAAAGGGTGAATAGCGATATTAAAATATTTCTTCTAATTAATTTCCTTTCAATGTGCACGAATCCGTGCACCGGCACACTAGTGTTTATATAAAGCAAGGTGTGAAATCTTTGTGATGTTGCATGTGCTGCCCACTAGGGGGCAGCAGCAAACATGTTCTGTTGGTGGTGCTTGCCCTTATATCCCCAATGCTGGTCCATTGGACACATGGTAATTTGGGGATATATTTTGCAGGGAGGGAACCAAAATAAAGAGGGTATAAATCCATCTTTATATGTAGGCAGATATGGTATGAGAGCTAGGGAGCTGCCTGTGCGTGTGTTTGGGTGGCAAGCCTGAGGCTTGAGCCCTGGCTGTGATCTGCCCTGCTTGTCCTCCACAGAACAACCCTCCAGGCGTGCTCGCCCTGCTGGATGAGGAGTGCTGGTTCCCCAAAGCCACAGACAAGTCCTTCGTGGAGAAGCTGTGCTCAGAGCAGGGCAACCACCCCAAGTTCCAGAAGCCCAAGCAGCTCAAGGACAAAACCGAGTTCTCCATCATCCACTATGCTGGGAAGGTACCCACTGCGTGTCCCAGGGGTCTGTCTGTCCCGGGGACCTCAGGAGGGATGCCAGAGCAAGAGCAGCTTGGGAATGGCAGAACCCAAAGGCATCTTGTGTAAATCAAATCCTAAGCAAGGCTATTTATGATTGTTGTCTAAGTGTCTGGAAGGGACAAGATATATATAATCTGACCATGGTGGCCGGCTAGTTCTTTCTTGTATAGACTCTAAATCCGTCCTGCTGCAGGGTAAACCCAGCAGGAAGAGCCAACCAGAATGGAGTGACCAATAAACCCAATTTTGGGTTCGCAAGAATCTCCTTTATCATGGCCTTGGGTTTGCCATTGGCAGCCTATTCCGTCCAGAGAAATCTGTGATGGTGTCACCTTTTCGTTGTCAACTCCTCTTCTTCCTCCTCCTCTTCCTTCTCTCCATCATCATCATCATCATCATGCTTCATGGCTGTTAATGTACAGAACCTTCCCCTGTGCCTCCTGGGTAATTTAGAAAGACATAACTTGGTTTGGCTTACAGAATCTTAGAGCATTTTTATTGATGCTCCAGAATCCCCACTGCATCATGGGAATAGGCAATGCCCTAAGTCAGGGGTTGGAAAACTGTAGTCCATGCACCAAATCTGACCCACAGCCTGTTTTTGTAAATAAAGCTTTATTGGCACCCATTTGATTACATAACATCTGTGGCTGTCTTTATGCTATAACGATAGAGTTGAGTGGCTGTGACAGACGGTATGGCCTGCAAAACTGAAAATCTGGGCCTTTACAAAAAAAGTTTGCCAGCTCCTACCCTATCCTCAAGGGAGCATCATTCCTTTAGGCACAGAGAGAGAATGCTTTTCTTTTCCCCACTTCATAGTTGGTTTCTTTTTAGTCCTCTTTCAGATCAGGCCTGGCCATCACCATAACAACCCACATCCCGTAAGAACCCACCAGAGAGATTTTACGAGTTGCTTCCATATCATAGTCACAATCATAAAATGAAGGCTTGCCCTGGCTGGTTTTTCTCAGTGGTTAGAGCATGAGTCCATGTACCTGGGTTGCCGGTTCAATCTCTGGCCCCAGTCGGGGCGCATGCGGGATGTGTCTATCGATGTGTCTCTCTCACATTGATGTTTCTCTCCCTCTCTCTCTCCTTCCCTCCCTTACACTCTCAAAAAAAAATCAATGGAAAAAATATTCTCAGGTGAGGATTAACAAAAATAAATAATAAAAAATAAATAAAGTGAAGGCTTTGGCCACGGTCAGTATTCGAGTTGGGAATTTACATCCATGTATCAAAATCTCCCAGTTACAAAACTTATGTTCATCAGAGAGAGGACAAAAGGTCTGCAAACCTAATTTAAAAACTGGAATTGTTGTCGAGCCTTCTCTAGATGAGGGCGAACTTTCATGTGAGGGAGACATTGACCATCAGCCAAGCTCTTCACCACTCGGAGGGCAGCCGGTATCATCCCAGGCTCTGGAGGCGGCCAGAGAAGGGTTATTAGGAGAATGCAAGGAATAGAGACAAGGCCTTCCAGCAGTGGCTGCCATTGCCTGGTGCCCTACTGTGCGCAGGGCCCTTTAAAGTCCTGATCTGCTGTTCTCTTCGTTGGAGTTATGGATTCTCACCATGGCAGCTGCTAATGTCATTTCCTCGCTGACCTTGGGCGATCTGGGAGGGAAACAGGAGGACCCGGGCTCTGCCCTTAGTTCATAACTGACCGGAGGGTGGCTCTTGGCAGGTGGACTACAACGCGGCTGCCTGGCTGACCAAGAACATGGACCCGCTGAATGACAATGTGACTGCCCTCCTCAACGCCTCTTCAGACAAGTTTGTGGCCGACCTGTGGAAGGACGGTAAGGCCCCACCTGCTGGAGCTGGAGAGCTGGGCACCAGAGTCCTCCCCTCCTCCAGCTGCCCCCAATGCCCACACCTGCTCCCAGGAGGGGCGGCCACATGGGGCTACAGGAGAGGGCCATGTTGGCAGGTGCTAGTGACATCTTATTGGCACATTCAACCACCTCAGAGCCCCCTTAACCCCACACCTGGGCCCCAGGGAGAAAGTCTGCAATCAGGGCAGATGGAGGAAGTAGCGTCCGAGGCACGATGAGTGAGAGTGCCCCCATCCAGAGTCGGAAAGACTGAACTGTCTCACCCCTGCCACACACTTTCCATCACTCGGGAGCTCTCAGATTCCCCAAGCAGATAACAGCTGGAAAGCAATCCCCTTACCTAGTGCTGGAGGGAAGGCATTGGCAGCAGAGAGAAGAATGGGGACCCTGGGTGGGCCGGAGGCTGATGCCGCCCTCAATGTGCCCCCCAGTGGACCGTATCGTGGGGCTGGACCAGATGGCCAAGATGACGGAGAGCTCGCTGCCCAGCGCCTCCAAGACCAAGAAGGGCATGTTCCGGACGGTGGGGCAGCTGTACAAGGAGCAGCTGGGGAAGCTGATGACCACACTGCGCAACACCACGCCCAACTTCGTGCGCTGCATCATCCCCAACCACGAGAAGAGGGTGAGGCCGCCCACTGGCTGCTGCTGGGGGGAGGGAGGGGCGGTCAGAACGTCCCCCGGGACATCACCAGGTCTACAGGGAATGGGGACGGCAGGCAAGGATAGAGGGGCAAGAAGAAAGCCTGACCCCCCCTACCCCAAGGGTTCCATCTGACATAGGGGAAGGTTGGCTGAATTTGGGGTCCATTCCCCATCCTGGAGGCAAAAGAAGACAGGAAGGGAGACTGTGTCCAGACACTTGCAGCCCTGGAGTTGCTGTCCAAGGGATCAAATGACCATGAATTCATCATTCCAGTTGATATTTCCTGAGTTCCTGCCTGTGCTGGGGAGACAGTGCTGGAAAGGTTGAGGTCCTCACCTCAGATTTCTTGTAGTCTAGGGCAGGGGTGCTCAGCTGGGGGCAGTTGTGCCCCTACCCAGGGGACATCTGGCCCCGTCTGGGGACATTTGTGGTTGTCATACCTGGGAGGGGGTGACTACAGGCATCCAGTGCGTAGAGGCCAGGTCTGCGCTAAACATCCCACAGTGCACAGGGCATCCCACGACAGAGAAGGATCCTACCCAGTGTGTCAGTAGTGCTCAGGTGGCGGGAGATCCGTGGGCAAGACAGACACACAAGCTGGTAACCGTGGTGCAATGTGCTAAATTATGAGAACTCCAAACAGCGGGGGCTCCCGCTCCAGCTTCTCAGGGCTGAGAGGAAGCTTCTTAGAGAATGTGCACGTTGAGAGGCATCAACTTGGTGAAGTGGAGGGGAGGCTGGGGAGGGCATCCTAGGCAGAGGGACCAGTACAACAAAAGTGTGGAGGTAACAAATGAAGCATCTTGGCAAGAAAACGCTAGTTAGGTGGTTGCATGCTGATGTGTGATGGTGTGAGGCAGGGATTGGGAAGAGCTGGGGCTGAACAGTGTCAGGGGCTAGATCAGGGAGTTGCTGTGGGTGGACCAGAGCCTGGCCTTCCTTCTGTGGTACCACTGGGGCTTTAAAAGCAGAGGTATGTCATGATCAGGTTTACACCTTAGAAACCAAATGAGGGGATGAGAGGAGAGGCAGGACCGGGGGTGAGAAGACCAGGTAAGAGGCTGTGGTGGGCTTTGGGCAGGAGAAGATGGTGGCGAGTGGATGGTAGTGACGATGGCCAATGGAGAGAAGTGGGTGGATTGGGAGATACTCGGGAGGTAGGAGCTTTAGAACTGGTGATGGACAGGAAGTGAGGAAGAGGAAGGTGACAAAGAAGCCCCAGTTTCCAGCTAGGTGATGCCACCAAGTAGAAGAGAGAGATCCCTCAGCTGAGACCTCACCGGGTTGATCCTGGTGGACTGGTGAGGGGGGTCACCCAGGCCTGAGACTCAGGGCTTGCTGCTCCCTGAGTCCCAGCCCCGGTGGCCCATCGCCCTTTCCACCTTTGCAGTCCGGCAAGCTGGATGCCTTCCTGGTGCTGGAGCAGCTGCGGTGCAACGGGGTGCTAGAAGGCATCCGCATCTGCCGCCAGGGCTTCCCCAACAGGATCGTCTTCCAGGAGTTCCGCCAACGGTGAGCCCGCCAGGGCAGGCACCGGTGGGGCAGTGGGTGAGCGGGTGGCGGAGGGAGGGATGCTGGAGTGGCGCTCGGTTGGTGACTTCTCTCCTGTGTCTCAAGCTACGAGATCCTGGCCGCGAATGCCATTCCCAAAGGCTTCATGGACGGGAAGCAGGCCTGCATCCTCATGGTGAGCCCAGCCCCGCCCCGCCCTGCCCCGGAAATCCAGCGGCAGCCCTCCCCGGCTCTGGTGGCACTGCCAGGAGCTGCTTTGGGTGTGATCTCCCTGACACCGGCTTAACCCCTGGCCACATGGCACAGCTGAGAATGGGAACTCTTGTCTTCCTTCCTTCTGCAGATCAAAGCCCTAGAACTCGACCCCAACTTGTACAGGATCGGGCAGAGCAAAATCTTCTTCAGAACCGGGGTCCTGGCCCACCTGGAAGAGGAGCGAGACTTGAAGATCACAGACGTCATCATGGCTTTCCAGGCCATGTGTCGTGGCTACCTGGCCAGAAAGTAAGGACTCGCCTACTGTCACCTCCCCACACACACAGATGGGAGACACACACTTCTAGGAGCTTGCTGGCCTCATGTTCTTCTTCTTTTTTTAAAGTATATTTTTATTGACTTAGAATAAGGGATAGGGGGAGAGAGAGAGAGAGAAACATCAATGATGAGAGAGAATCATTAACCGGCTGCCTCCTGCATGCCCCACACTGGGAATAAAACCTGCTACCCAGGCATGTGCCCTGACCTGGAATTGAACCGTGACCTCCTGGTTCATAGGTTGACACTCAACCTCTGAGCCACACCTGCCGGGCTGGCCACATGTTCTGATTCCCTGACTCACATAGGCCGTCTGCTTTCAGATACTCCACTGATTGGATGTCAGTGTTTTCTTGGGGGGAAGAAATGCTACCGTTTAATATAAGCACTGGTCATGAGGGCAGGAGGGAAGGTTAAGACCATGACTCTAGATCGTTAGACCTTAGTTCTCATCCTGGCTCCCCCACCTATTTGCTGATGGGCCTTGGGCAAGTTACTTGACCTCTCTGAGCCTGAGGTCTCTCCACTGGAAAATAGCATATTCATTCCTGCCTCGTGGAATAGTTTACGAGGAGTTAGTGAAATACTTCCTGAAAAGGGTTGAGAACAGTGCCTGGTTATCATCTTGGAAGTGTGAGACTATGAGTAGGTACCCGAGGAAAGAGTCTTTGGCTGTATCTATAGCCTTGTGTCCAGATGGGGTTCATCAGGCAGGGTCTTGGCAGGTCTGATGCCCCTTCTGTTTTGGGAAGCCTGGGGCCATGTGCGGGCCAGGGTCCTTGAAAGTTACACCCTTTGGTGGCAGGGACTGGTGGAGCCGCTCTGTCCGGGGTTATGTCATGAATGAAGGCTCCTGCTGCCATCTGCAGAGCCCTGATCGTGTCAAGCTGATTCAGTGCCAAGGGGACCCAAGGTGGTCAAGGCCAGATCTAGGGAGCTCTTGGTCCAGGAACAGACCTAGCTTCAGTTTCATAATTCTGTTACCACCCCAACCCCCAGCCCCCAACCCGCCTCCAGACTACTGAGGGCAGTTTTATTCTTCAAGTTCACCCACGTTCAAGATGGCAGAGAGAAGAGGACTGTGCTCACTGTTCATGGTTTCTCAAACCTAACAGCCCTTAACCCCTTCCCCGGCAGAAACGTGTATACTAGTTTTCACAAAATGTTCTTTTTCAGTCGTCGACGAGTATACTAAGAAAATATGGTAAAAAAATATGGTTTATAGGAAGACGAGTTACAAACTGTTTTCATAACCAGCATCAAAAATACTATATAGAACCGAAATAAAAAAATTAGTCTGAAAAAGAAACGTTTTTAACAAAAAAATTGTTGGGGAAGGGGTTAAACAAGAAGCGTGCTAGTTCTAGGTCAGGTTTGAGATTTCTGAAATACACCTGAGGAAGGAATATGTTTGTCAGACACTCAGCTTTGGGGAAGATGTGGCACAGCTTGGGGTGAGCAGCATTCCCCTAGGAATGATGTAGCAGGGACCGATTTCCTCGATGTTTGGATCACAGCTCTGGCTCCAGGGTATTGTGTGAGCCTTGGGTCTCCCTTGCCGGCTGGGAAAGGCTCTTGTCTCCATATCATCTGAGTGGTCTGTGCCGAGACAGTATCCCTGTGCTGATGCTCAGAGCCCCTGGAAGAACCTGAGCTGGAGAAAAGGGGGGTTGTCCTCATGCAAGTCGCAAAATCACAGGCGAAATTGACGCGTGTTGCTTTCAGGATGCTGCAGGGTGGGATGCTGTGGCCACAAAGTGAGACATGTGTCGGGTGAACGGGGCTTCTCATGGCTCCCTGCCCCTCCCCCCAGGGCCTTTGCCAAGAGGCAGCAGCAGCTGACGGCCATGAAGGTGATTCAGAGGAACTGTGCCGCCTACCTCAAGCTGCGCAACTGGCAGTGGTGGAGGCTCTTCACCAAGGTGAGTGCTCCGGCCCCACCTAGCTCTCAGGACCCCCAGCCCTGGTTCTTCACTCCAGATGCTCCAGATGTGGGACTGGAGATGGTTGTCCGTGGGTGTGCAGCCGAGAGCTTGAGATCAAACCTGGCCTGTTGGTGATGCTCCAGGCAGGCCTGTCTCCGGTGCATCTGATGAAGGCCCACCCTCCTTGGCACCTGGGTTACAGCCGTGACCTTAACACATCACCACAAGGATCCCTCACAGTGCCCTTCGATAACCATGCCCAGTTCTTTTCTAGCCACACCTACTTTCTTCCATAGCCACACCCATTTCCTTCATAGCCCTAAGTCTAGAATGTTTAGCAGCATCCCTGGCCTCTGCCCACTAGATGCCGGGAGCACCCCCTGCCTCAGTTGTGACAGCTAAAACTATCTCCAGAAATTGCCACACGTCCCCTTGGGGTGGGGTAAAATTGTCCCCGGCTGAGAAGCACTGATCTGCTTTTATTACAAGACTGTACCCCTTTTGCCATGAAAATAAACGCTGTGCTGACTGTGTGTGTGCAGGTGAAGCCCCTGCTGCAGGTGACGCGGCAGGAGGAGGAGATGCAGGCCAAGGAGGATGAGCTGCAGAAGACCAAGGAGCGGCAGCAGAAGGCAGAGAGCGAGCTCAAGGAGCTGGAGCAGAAGCACTCACAGGTGCTTGGCAGGGAGCCTGACGGGGGCTGCGAGGGAGGCAGGATGCCTGTTCCTGGGGACTCACTGGCCACCTCCCACCCCCGCATGCAGCTGGCCGAGGAGAAGACCCTGCTGCAGGAGCAGCTGCAGGCGGAGACGGAACTGTATGCTGAGGCCGAGGAGATGCGGGTCCGGCTGGCGGCCAAGAAGCAGGAGCTGGAGGAGATCCTGCATGAGATGGAGGCCCGCCTGGAGGAGGAGGAAGACCGGGGCCAGCAGCTGCAGGCAGAAAGGAAGAAGATGGCCCAGCAGATGCTGGTAAGGCACGGGAGGGGCTGACCTTCCCTGCAGGCAGGCCTGTGAGGCCCGTCTGATGATATATGTCCCCACTGCACAGATGAAGAGACTAAGGCTTGGGAGGGAACTGCCGTCTGTGCACACAGGTCTCCCTAAAGCCCGCTCTGCTCTGCCCTGCCTTTCGCATGCTTTTATTTTTTCTCCTAATAGCAGCTGTGTGTGAGGGGTAATTATATTGGTGCAGACAAAACACCCAAAATAAACATTTATTTCACATAGTTAGGAATCTGACAGTGGCTTTGCTAGATGGGTCTGGCTTAGCATCTCTCATGAAGTTACAGTCAAGAAGTCAGCTGGGCTGCAGTCATCTGAAGGCTTGACTGGGGCTGGAGGACCCACTTCTACATGACTCACTCACGTGGCTGTAGGCGGGAGACCTCAGTTCCTCACCTTGTGAGCTTCTCCACGTGGCTGCTTGAGTGTCCTCACAACTTGGCAGCTGGCTTCCCCCGGGAGGAGTGAGTCGGGAGAGGAGAGAGAGCAGGGGAGGAAGGCACAGTGCCTCTTATAGCCTGATTGCTGGTGTTACACTCCATCACTTCCTCTTGACTTTGTTAGAAGCAAGTCACTAAGTCCTGCCCACAATCAAGGGGAGAGGAATTAGGCTCCACCTTGGAAAGGAAGAGTATAATTGGTGGACGCACTTCAAAACCACCATGGCACCTACTCTCCCATTTTATAGATGAGGGGACTGAGGCTCCATGAAGCAAAGCTTAATTTCCGATGAAAGGAGACTGCAGAGCACTGGGGTCCTCAGGCCCAGCCTGTGTTAGTCCCCGGGGCTCCAGGAGAGTGACTTCTAAACAAGGCTGTGATTCATTTCCCACCAGGACCTGGAGGAACAGCTGGAGGAGGAGGAAGCTGCGAGGCAGAAGCTGCAACTTGAAAAGGTCACGGCTGAGGCCAAGATCAAGAAACTGGAGGATGACATCCTGGTCATGGATGATCAGAACAACAAACTGTCAAAAGTGAGTGGGGTTGAGCATCTGCATTCCAATGACAGGCTCCCCAGGGACAAGGATTTCAGATTATGTTTCTGTTTTAGCCAAATGAAAGGTATTGGAGGCCAAGCAAAGGTTTCTCTCTGACAAAGATAAACAAAGGTTTATCTTTGTGACCGCCCTGTGGATGCAGGTGTGCCATGGACTGGGTCCTGGCAGGATCACCAGCACCAGGGCTGCCACGGGGCAAGTCTCAGCAGCACCATGACCAATGGAGCCCCCAAGGTGTGCAAAGGAGGCCAAGGTGCCTGAGTCTCCGGGCCCTCTCCCACATTCTCATGGGCCCCCTCCAATTAGGGACAGCTGTCCTGATTTGCCTGGGATGGAGGGGCTCCTGGGATGTGGAACTTCCAGCACCAAAAGTGGAAAAGTCCCAGTGCCAAACAGGATGAGTCGGTCACCCTCGTCGGTAACTTCTAACCAGCCCCGCGGAGGGCAGGCTCCTTTTAGTTCTTTCAGCCAGATGTCAGCAGGGCACCTCCATGAGCCAGGCCCCATTAGGTGCAGGGCATGTGTGGTCAGAGAGGACCATGCCCTTGTGGGGCTTATATTCTAGGGTTATAGCAAATAGATCATCACACACATAATTATTAATAACCATTGTGATCAGGGTTCTGAAAGAGGTGTTGCCCATAGTATGAGAAGAGCACTAGGGGTGAAGGGAAGGAGGTTATTCAGGGAAGGCTTCCTGGAGGAAGTGGCATGTAAGTGGAAACCTAAAGACTGAGGTGCAGTTACAGGGAGAGGAGGTGGAGGAGCACCCCAGGCAGATGGCTCCATCTGGGCAAAGGCCCTGAGGCAGGGAAGAGCTGGCATGTGATAGGAAGGGAACGAGGGCCCCATTGGCTGGCACGTTGAAGTATGAGAGGCATAGTGACGTGAGAAGTGGCAGACTTTTGAAAATTAAGGAACTTCTCTTCACCGTTTCAGACTCGAGGCTGTATTTGGTTATCATGTGGGTTTTCAACTATTTATCTGGAAATCACTAAAAGTGAGACATAGATCCTGGAAGGAAAAAAAAAAAGGACTAATGGTGCTTCTTTTTCTTTCCCCCAAAAGGAGCGAAAACTCCTTGAAGAGAGGATTAGTGACTTAACGACGAATCTTGCAGAAGAGGAAGAAAAGGCCAAGAACCTCACCAAGCTGAAAAATAAGCACGAATCTATGATTTCAGAACTGGAAGGTAAGCCGGCTCCCAAAGGAGCTTTGAACCGTATTTTAAAACTAGAGAAATCAGAGAGGAAATTCAGAATGGCAGATTATTTCAAGAGAGGCAAATCCTCTGCAGGCTCCCCACTCTCCCTTAGTCAACATCCTACATCAGTGATGGCGAACCTTTTGAGCTCGGCATGTCAGCATTTTGAAAAATGCTAACTTAACTCTGGTGCCGTGTCACATATAGAAATTTTTTGATCTTTGCAACCATAGTAAAACAAAGATTTATATTTTTGATATTTATTTTATATATTTAAATGCCATTTAACAAAGAAAAATCAACCAAAAAAACGAGTTCACGTGTCACCTCTGACACGCGTGTCATAGGCTCACCATCACTGTCCTATATAATAAAGAGGTAATACGCTAATTAGACTGAACAGCAGAACAACTGTCCGGACAACCTTCTGGACAAAGCTGAGGCTGCAAGGGCCGAGCCCCTTGCACAAATTTTGTGCATCAGGCCTCTAGTACATTAATAATCAAAGGCCCTTTCCGTCAGGACTGACAGTTCTTCGTTGAGATAGTGGCGTGGGCGGGGCTGTTACCAGCGAGGGATGTGTGTGCATGTGCGTGCCTTTCCTCCGTGTGAAAGGCCTCAGCAGAGAGGCTCGTCCTCCGGGAGTCTTTCTGGTGGCTTCCGCCTCCTGAAGGGCCCCCGGCTTTGTCTAGTGCGGCTGAAGAAGGAGGAGAAGAACCGGCAGGAGCTGGAGAAGCTGAAACGGAAGCTGGAGGGAGAGGCCAGCGATTTCCACGAGCAGATCGCAGACCTGCAGGCACAGATTGCGGAGCTCAAGATGCAGCTGGCCAAGAAGGAGGAGGAGCTGCAGGCGGCCCTGGCCAGGTAGTGGGGCCACGGCCTGTGTGTTCCTGGGCCCTGCCAATCCAGTGGCCCAGTCTTCCTCCTCCACCAGGCAGGCCTCCATCTAATGCAAGGCCAGAAGCACGCCTTGACTTTCCTCTCTTCCCTCCAACCCATCCCTCTTTTTTTGTCTCCCATGGTGTCTCTCTTTTGGATGCCCAGGCCTTCCTCGTCCACACCCCAGTCCTGCATTTCTAGTTGACCACAGAGGCCCTTCTCTGGCACCTCCCACACCACATCAGAGGCTGGAATGGCCCTCCTCTCCCTCCAGCCCTCCTTCGAAGGTCTCCCTTTTGTGACTGCCAGGCCCCTCCCTAGCTTTTGCCCTCCCTGCACCTCCCACAGCCAGCAGGCAGCAGCCCTCAGGTTCTGCCGGCCCTTTGCCATGAGCCCCTCCCCCCACTCTGAGCTGGCTTCACACTAGTGGCCCCACACTGGCATAGACTCACCTGTTCGCTGTGTGCTAAGCTCTTTGGAAGCAATATCTTCACAGACACCTGGCCAGTGTGCCGCTGCTTTCTCCAGTTCACTGGGGAGGAAGCTGAGCCAGGGGAGGTGAAGGAGCGTGACTGTCACCCCGCTTTTGAGAGGCAGAGCTGGGATTTGAGCCCCAAAGCTTTCTGCTGATCCCCTGGTCCTGCTGCATGACTGTTAGAGTGACGGACCAGAAACATCAGTTGGGGTCATAAACCTAAACAAGCTTTGCTGGCTTGTGCAGGAAACCCAGGTCTTAGGCCTGGTACTCAGTGCCCACCTGCCCTCCGCAGTCTGACCCTAACCCAACCATTTTGCTTCCTCTCTCACTGCTGCCCATTCACAAGTGCAGTGCAATCGACATGCCTACCTCACCCTGCCCTGCAGTCTTGTCACTGTGCCTTCTCTCATGCCGTTTCCTTTCCACCACCCCACCCCCTCAACTTCCCTGCCCCCTCATGCATCAGGAGGGAGCTCCCTTCCATGAAATGCCTGGTTCACTCCACCCCATTCGAACGACGCTGCTCATATCCCACCTTGACCCAGGCTCACGGCCTCTCCCGGGCTGGGAGCCCTGGCTTTAGCATCACCCAACGCAGCGCCTGCCAAGGGCTTTTGCATGTAGCAGACACTCAGTCACTGTTTGAGCAAAGGAAGAACAAGTAGTCACCAAGGAGGGACAATTGTCCAACGTTCAGAAAGTCACTATTAAGCCCCTTCTGTGAATTAGGCACCTTGCCAGTCTGGGACCAGTGCTTTGCATTCACACACACAGAAAACCATGACCTACTTTTTACATCAGACCTTGGGACCCATCATGTCCTCCGTGAATGTCCAAGCAGTCCAGTGTAGCAAGGAGGGATCCACTGTGTCCTGGGGACGGGGTGCAACATGTTTTGCGATCCATGGAGCACGAGTGGCTGGGTC
>NW_006287910.1:1279534-1280169 GCF_000327345.1 Myotis davidii | reverse complement strand
GGAAATAGTTTTGTTGAATATATGTGATTTTTTTTTTTAAACCAAAATACAATTTATAAGAAGTAGAGACAGAACATAAACTTTGGAGTAAGAAAGACCTGGATTTATCTGCCACTTATTAGCCTTGAAGAAGGAACTGGGAAATTTCTGTGACCTGGCTTATTTCTTTCCTTTCTTTTTAAGGTTTTAAAAATACATTTTTTTATTGATTTCAGAGAGGAAGGGCGAGGGAGAGAGAGATAGAAGCATCAATGATGCGAGAGAATCATTGATCGGCTTCCTCCTGCATGCCCCCTACTGGGGATCGTGCTCCAAACCTGGGCATGTGCCCTGACCAGGAATCAAACCGTGACTTCCTGGTTCATAGGTCGATGCTCAAACCACTGAGCAACATTGGCCAGGCATTATCAGGCTGGTTTTTGATTTAAGATTTACAGCAGGCAAACAGACCACAACAAGACAACTACAGGTCAACTGCTGGAAAAATGTATGCTAACATTAGTGAAAGTAGGTCATTTATTCATTCAGAAAACACAAATGTAGAGAGCGTGTGTGTCAGGTGCTGTGCGAACACTGAGATTCGTCTCCCACACGCTGGGTTTTGTGCTGCAGCACTGACCCGTGCTCCCGTCCCA
>NW_006287910.1:1277879-1278379 GCF_000327345.1 Myotis davidii | reverse complement strand
CCCCACCCCCCCAACTTCCCTGCCCGCCCCCATGCATCAGGAGGGAGCCCCCTTCCGTGAAATGCCTGGTTCACTCTACCCCATTCGAACGACGCTGCTCATATCCCACCTTAACCCAGGCTCACGGCCTCTCCCGGGCTGGGAGCCCTGGCTTTAGCATCACCCAAAGCAGCGCCTGGCCAAGGGCTTTGCATGTAGCAGACACTCAGTCACTGTTTGAGCAAAGGAAGAACAAGTAGTCACCAAGGAGGGACAATTGTCCAACGTTCAGAAAGTCACTATTAAGCCCCTTCTGTGAATTAGGCACCTTGCCAGTCTGGGACCAGTGCTTTGCATTCACACACACAGAAAACCATGACCTACTTTTTACATCAGACCTTGGGACCCATCATGTCCTCCGTGAATGTCCAAGCAGTCCAGTGTAGCAAGGAGGGATCCACTGTGTCCTGGGGACGGGGTGCAACATGTTTTGCGATCCATGGAGCACGAGTGGCTGGGTC
>NW_006287910.1:1272159-1277016 GCF_000327345.1 Myotis davidii | reverse complement strand
AAAGAAGGTCATTTATTCATTCAGAAAACACAAATGTAGAGAGCGTGTGTGTCAGGTGCTGTGCAAACACTGAGATTCATCTCCCACACGCTGGGTTTTGTGCTGCAGCACTGACCTGTGCTCCCATCCCACCTGGCGAACAAGACAGAAAAGCCCGATGCAGGACTTGGAAACACGGACTCAGACTATTTGGGCTCCATTTCTGGTCCTACACACCGTGGTTGTAACAACTCAGGAAGCTGCTTACCCTTTCTTAGCCAGTTTCCTCAGCTCTACAATGGAAATAATAGTACGCCTGCCTCGTAGGGCCACTCTGAAGATTATATGAGACAATGTATTAAAGAAATTAGGTCAGGGCCTGGCACACAATAAGTGCTCAATAAATAAGAGCTAATATTCATATTTCTGGAACATTTTGCCAGTCATTTTGCAATTCTTTCAACAATAGTATTTTGTGTATTTGTTTGCTGGCCCTGAAAAATTCTAAGCAGGTAACATACTCTTCTTTTTGCAGCTGAGGAAATTCCAGCTCCAGGGGGGTTGGGTGACTCACCTGAGGTTAGGTCACACGGCGAGGAAGAGGTGGCGATAGAGAGGTCAGCTCTGGGTCCTTTGCACAACACTGAGGGGAGCCCCATCTCCCCCAACCGCCATCACTGTATTCTTCCCGTCCAGGGCCAAGAGGGAGCAGGAGGTGACAGTGCTGAAGAAGGCCCTGGACGAGGAGACGCGATCCCACGAGGCCCAGGTCCAGGAGATGAGGCAGAAGCACACGCAGGCGGTGGAGGAGCTCACGGAGCAGCTCGAGCAGTTCAAGAGGGTGAGTTGTGATGCTTTTTTGTGACAACACGTCAATGGGTGCCATATCCACAGCTTCAAATAACCACATGTCAGAGTATGCACTAAGATGAGTAACACACTATGCAAGATTCTAACGATAAAGACAGCAGCCAGCGCTTACCGACTGTACCGTACAGAATGGCAATTAATCTTCACAACTACCCGAAGAGGGAGGTGCTATTAAGCACATTTTACAGCTAAAAAACAAAAACAAAAAAACACACACAATTTCCTTGTGTTTCATTCCCAGGGGTGAGTTTTTTAACTTGTGACCTCCTGCTACATTGCTTCCCTAAAGTCTGAATTTTATCGCCCTCAGTTATACATTCCCCACCTCCCTGCACAAACCAGGTGAAATGGCCATAGCTTTACTGGAAATGGTAGGAGTTTAAGTCCCTGTTTAAGTCCCAGTTAAGGTGACCTTATTCCATGAGCTTTGAAATCTTCCATGAACTGGTTTATTGAGTATCTTTCTGTGAGCTGGTTCACTCCCTCTTCTATCAGAATCTCAACGTTCCCTTTCATGTCAATAATGTGAGCAATCTCTTATACAGCACTGATTCCAGGCCAGACACTTTCCCAAGGTTTCACACACACTGGTCTAGTTTTCCGCGTGACCTCTGCTCAAATGCGATCCCCACAGATGGGCTATTCCCACCTTCCAAAATACACTCCAGACAGTAGTAAGGTATATGTGTCCCCTTGACTACTCTCAAGCCAGGTCAGAGGGGGCTGGGCTGGAAGCCAAGTCCCAATTCATAGCCAGGCCTCTTTGGAACGACTCAGCTGCTAAGGACACCAGCAGGCAGCATCCGTTTCTGACCTGCGTGAAGCAAGTGGAGGCTACAAACTCTTGCCCCCATCTCAGGTGCACTGAACAGAGGAGCACCTATAGTTTACCTGTAACAACTTTGGTACAAACGTGGAGCCCTGGTCCAAGCAGGTTGTTGGGAAAACTTTTATCATCCTGGCCCCATTACACGTGTGGTTTTGTCATAGTTCTGGGGTCTTCAGCTGAGCGAAGATTTTGGGGGGCCCAAATCCCCTGGGGTCCTTGCTTATCAACCTGCACTGTTTCCCCTAAGAGGCACTTTGTCCCTGGCGGAGGTACTGACACCTCAGTCACAACGGGGACAGAGGAATGGCTTCCCTGAGGCTGCTTGAGCACAGCATGGCTCCTGCCTACGCATTGTGGGAAAGCTCAGTGTTGTTTCCTCTGCCCTTGGGACCCTCATGCTTTTCTCTTACTTCTCACCCGCCAACCCCATAAAAACAAAAACCCTTCTTTCACCCCAAATACTTTTCTCTTAGGGAAGTTGACATGCCAACAGGAGCTGGTTAGCTAAAGCGACTTTCTCTTAACTGTCACTGAAATAGCGTGCATTTGATAGTAAATGTGATGGACAAAAGGGATGGTAGGGACTGGGGCCGAGTGAAGTGTGGCTGCCCCATCTATCGGGCCAGCTGCTACTTAGATCCAGCGGATCACTGCCTTGGAGGAAGGCAAAACTCCTGTTTCCTTATCTTTAGTTTGGTTTTGTTTTTTTTCTGGAAGTCAGAATTAGTGAGGTATATGCAGTAAAATTCACCGATTTTTTTAAGTGTGTAGCTCAGTGAACTTGGACAAATGTATGCATTTGGGTAACCATCACCACAGTCATCATGATATAGGACATTAGATTATTTAATAGAGAAGCTGGGAGGCCAGAGTTGTCTGTGACATTTATTAAAATGTTCGCACTAATTTTTCAGAAAGTAATGAAGGGCCAAAGGGGACATGACGGCAAGTTGGCTGCAGCCCGTGTGGGCTGCAGGTTGGGGACCTCTGCGCTTTAGGAAAACAGAACCCCAAGTCTTCCTGGTGATTCTGTGTCTCGTCCCTGCACCCCCCGGGGGAGGGAAAGGACAGAGGTTCCTACCTTACAGTGCTCTCCTGGCCACAGCTGTAACGCCTTCCCTCCCCTCTGCTTCTCGGGCCAGGCCAAGGCCAACCTGGACAAGAACAAGCAGACGCTGGAGAAGGAGAACGCAGACCTGGCGGGCGAGCTGCGGGTCCTGAACCAGGCCAAGCAGGAGGTGGAGCACAAGAAGAAGAAGCTGGAGGTGCAGCTGCAGGAACTGCAGTCCAAGTGCAGCGACGGGGAGCGGGCCCGCGCCGAGCTCAACGACAAGGTCCACAAGCTGCAGGTGAGGCGGCACGCAGGGCACCCCTGGTACCCGCTCTGCGAGGGCTGCTGCACTTCCCAGCTCACTGAGGTCTCTCCTGCTGCAAAGCAGGTCCGTTTCCTCTAGTTATATCCCTAATGTAACCCGAGATGGTCACCCTATCCAGTTTAATCATGAAGAACCTCCATCCGTTCATCCAACAAGTATTTACTGAGAACCTGCTGTAAGCCATGCACTGTGTTGGATCCTGAGATACAACAGCAAGGAAGGAAACAGACACTGTTCCTGCCCCAGGAGAACCCCAGCCTAGTGGAGGGAGAGGCTCCGATAATCACAAAAATGAATGTAAAATGATGCTGGAAAGGGGTGGCACTTAGCCTCTTTAAGGGGTGTAGTAAGTATGAACAAGAAGAAGCCTGGCCTGCAGGAGGGGGAGTCAGGAAAGGCTTCCCTAAGGATGTATGATCTGAAAGAAAAGGCAAAGGGAACAGCATCTCTAAAGGCCCCGTTGTACATGGGAAATTAGATCACATGAGACCAGTGGAGCTAGAAGGCCAAGTTGAAATGTGGTACAAAATGGGACCAGGGAGGCAAGTTGTGGCTGGGTGACACAGCGCCCGCCTTCAGGGCCCTATTATATGTATGTTGGTCTTTACTCGGTGATGGGAAGCTATTGATGGGCATTAAGCTGGAGAATGACACAGCCTGTTTATCTTTGGTCTTATTAGCTTTGAATAGACATTTGATCCAACTCTCCTTTCGTGGGATATGGTCAAACTTTTGATAAATATTTAGTGTGCTTACAGTCTGGGATGAGAGAGCAGGGAAGCATTAAATATATTTTCCACATCCAGGTGAGGGCAGGGGTTTTGCTATCCTAACACCAGCACTGTCCTGGAGGAGTGGAGTTAAGGTCACGTGTGTCCTCATTGTAAATGTGAAGAGGCCAGGGATCCCAACTTATAGGCAACGTACTTCCCTTGGGGGCCGCCGTGATCAGGCCCCACAGCTCATGGGTATTTCTCAGTCAATGGACACCACATGGCGGTGGTATCTCGTGAGTAGAAAGTGTTCCTCTTACTTTAAGAGGATCCTGTCCTAGAGGTTCCAGCTAAACCACAGTCTCTTGCCCCCTCAGAATGAAGTGGAGAGCGTCACAGGGATGCTCAACGAGGCGGAAGGGAAGGCCATCAAACTGGCCAAGGACGTGGCCTCCCTGGGGTCCCAGCTCCAGGACACCCAGGTGGGTATCCCATCACATCATCCAGAGGGACCTAGAGTCCAACCTGCCTGGGTGTGGGTTCCTGGGACTTGCGTGTGTCCTTTTTGCAGGAGCTACTTCAAGAAGAAACCCGGCAGAAGCTCAACGTGTCCACCAAGCTGCGCCAGCTGGAGGATGAGAGGAACAGCCTGCAGGAGCAGCTGGATGAGGAGACAGAGGCCAAGCAGAACCTGGAGCGCCACATCTCAACTCTGAACATCCAGGTGCGGCTGTGTCCTGGCTTTTCTGGGCCGGAGGGTAGCTCAGGAGCTCCGATGTGCTCTCGGAGGGCATTGGCGCCATTTTTGCTTGGCTTGCAGGCTCCTCTTGCTGTTGAATTTCTCCCGTGAGAAGAAGGTGGTCTTTGCTTCTCAGGCTCTGGGGGACAGGGATGGGAGTCAGTCACTGCCTCCTCTCACCCCACCTCCAACCCTGCCATTTCAGCTCTCCGACTCGAAGAAGAAGCTGCAGGACTTTGCCAGCACCGTGGAGGCCCTGGAAGAAGGCAAGAAGAGGTTCCAGAAGGAAATCGAAGGCCTCACCCAGCAGTACGAAGAGAAGGCAGCTGCTTATGACAAACTGGAAAAGAC
>NW_006287910.1:1227394-1272113 GCF_000327345.1 Myotis davidii | reverse complement strand
CTGGTTGTCGATTTGGACAACCAGCGGCAACTGGTGTCCAACCTGGAAAAGAAGCAGAAGAAGTTCGATCAGGTAGGGCTGGAGGGCTCAGTGCTGTTCACGGATGCGGGCTGGGGGAGTCGGGTCTGCGAAGCATTGGGTGGCTGCTGTGTGTGTGTCGGCATCCTCCCACTTGCTGAAGGATGCACAGTTGGCCTGCTTTAGGGACCGTGGAACAGTGCGGCTCCTGGGTCAGAGTACGGAGAGGGGCAGTCTCGAAGGCTGTGACGTTTCCAGGGGCCACCACCAGCGGGGCCATCTGCAAACCCAGTCACATGCCTTCGTGTCTAGTCCCAATAAGGAAGGAGGTTTATTTATTTATCTTATTCACTCAAGTTTTTATTGTGTGCCTACTGAGTAGTCCCAGTAATTTAAATTTTCTACCCTTTATATACCGCGTTTCCCTAACATTTCACTACAAAGAACTGCAAGCGCACAATTTGAAAACACTGTCCACCTGTATACCCACCAGCTGGATTCGATCTTCAACATTTCACTGTACTCACTTTATCACGTATTTATTTATCAGAATGAACCATCTGTCATTCGTATCTTATCTTTCAGATAAATTTCAAAGAAAATTATAGACATCTGTATACTTCCCCCTCAATACCTCAGCATTGCATAGTTTTTAAAATATATGTAATTTTGCTTCAAGTAAAATTTACATATAATGACATGCACAACTCTTAAGTGTACACTCACTGAGTTCTAATAAATGCATATATACCAGTATGCCCCAAATCACTAAACACTAACTTTTAATATGTTACTCAGATTCAGTAACTGTGACTTGGGGCTATTCTAAAAACCAATGGGGGATTGTACTGGGAGATGTGGGGTTCACTGCCCCTCCCCAGCTGGACTCAGAGTCCTGGGCTCCTGGTTGGCATGCTGACTCCCCTTTCCACCAGCCATCCCTTCCCTGTGCTGCCAGCTCGTCTTCATTGTCTGTTTGAGGGCCCAAGAGCTCTTTTATTTATATTTCTGTCACACAGTGTAGAGTTTTTGTGTTGACTGTGTTGTTTGGGATCCCATTACCTACATGTCTTTGCTGAATTCTGGAAGTCTGGGTTTTGGACGTTACATATGGCTTTGCTGCTTCCTGGAAGGCAAGACTAACATCAGTATGGAGTGTTCTTTGAACTGCTTCTCCAAGCAGAGGGACAAGTGTGTGCAGAACCATTCGCACACTCACCATGTCCCTGCTGGGGCGCACAGAGCGTTTTTGAGAGCTAGCTATTGTGGCCATGAAACAAGAAGAAAGTAGCTGGCCTCTGGCAGGATTCAATGTCACTCTGACCTCAGTAGCAGCATGCTCTAACCAAAATGGGCATCATTAGTGGTTTCCAAGCACAAATCAGCAGATGCTGGCTCTGCATAAGGCTGGCCCGGAAGTCAGAAAGCAAGCTTAATAGAAACGATTTCCATGGATTTCTCAACCACACCTGCACCTGGGAGAGTTCTGGAGGATATAGGCTTTGCAATGAAATGCAGCGGAACCTCAGGTTACGTCTAGAGGTCAGTCACCTCTGGGTCTTCTGTTGTGTTGTAGTTGTTGGCCGAAGAGAAAAACATCTCTTCCAAATATGCGGATGAAAGGGACAGAGCGGAGGCGGAAGCCAGGGAAAAGGAAACCAAGGCCTTGTCCCTGGCGCGGGCCCTTGAGGAGGCCTTGGAAGCCAAAGAGGAACTCGAGAGGACCAACAAAATGCTCAAAGCCGAGATGGAGGACCTGGTTAGCTCCAAGGACGACGTAGGCAAGAACGTAAGTCTCTATCATCTTTGCTTGTCTACATTTCACCAACCCACCCACTGTGCTGTGTATCTGTCTGCGAGGGACTTGGCGCTGGGCCTCTTTCGTGTTAAGTGATACCTGGGCATTGGAGGCAGTCCCTTGGGCTGATGCAAAGACCAGGCCTGGTTGGGAACAGCAGTTGGGGGTGGGGTCTGAGTGAAGGGATCCAAGAGGAAGGCTCTGGTCTTGACTCCTAGTCATGCATCCCGTGGGTGGCAAACACCATCTCCCTGCGCTTAATGAGCTGCCTGTCACTGTGGTTGCCTGACCATCTTCATGAAGTCAACCCTCATGTAAAAGGTCCATGAGCTGGAGAAGTCCAAGCGAGCCCTGGAAACCCAGATGGAGGAGATGAAGACACAGCTGGAAGAGCTGGAGGATGAGCTGCAGGCGACGGAAGATGCCAAACTGCGGCTCGAGGTCAACATGCAGGCCCTCAAGGGCCAGTTTGAGCGCGATCTCCAGGCCCGGGATGAGCAGAATGAAGAGAAAAGGCGGCAGCTCCAGAGGCAGGTAAACCTGCAGGGGAAGTGGGGGTATGGGGAGCTGGGGTGGCCGGCGTCCTTCCTTCCACCACCACTTTCTGGCCTCATGGAGACTATTTTCTCAACCTGGGGATGAGGAAAAAAACCCACCCTGCAGGGGGCTGTGCACACCTGGGAGCTCAGTGAATACTGGCTGGGCAGGGAGAGGCCCTCTGAGAGGCGCACGGCGTAGCAGTGCCCGTCTCTTCCTTGCCCAGCTCCACGAGTATGAGACGGAACTGGAAGACGAGCGAAAGCAACGTGCCCTGGCCGCTGCTGCCAAGAAGAAGCTGGAAGGAGACCTGAAAGACCTGGAGCTGCAGGCTGACTCGGCCATCAAGGGGAGGGAGGAAGCCATCAAGCAGCTGCGCAAACTGCAGGTGGGTGGAGCTCTGGGTGCAGGCACTGGGGAGGGAGGGGGCTCCCCCAGGCTGGGAAGTCAGTCAGAAGCAGGAGGGTGCAGACCTCTCGCTGCCATTTGTGCCTGTTCGGCTGGTGTTTTCTATCACCATTTGGCTTTCGGTGACTGTTTCCTGTCCTGGGCAGGTCACTTTTATCAGACATTTTGGCCAAGGCCCTCAGATCACATCATCTTTTCTTAGGTCTGCTGAGCCCCTCCGAAACACCCCCAAATGGCCACCTGGGGCTGAGGGCAATGCTCGTGCAACAGGGGCTTCCCTGTGGTCAATCACAGAAAATCCTAGTGGTGATCATGGAAAGGTAATCTGGGCAGGAGAACTTGGGCGAGTTAAGGGCAGCTTGTCTTTCCTGTTGACTCATGCAGGCTCAGATGAAGGACTTCCAGAGAGAGCTGGACGACGCCCGTGCCTCCAGAGAAGAAATCTTTGCCACAGCCAAGGAGAATGAAAAGAAAGCCAAGAGCTTAGAAGCAGACCTCATGCAGTTACAGGAGGTAAAGCCTTCTCACTGTGAGTGCCTCAGATGGGGATGTGTGGCAGCAGTCCTTGGCATCCCAGGTTGTACATCCACAGCTTTCTTTCCTCAATCCAGCCTTCCACATGGGTGGACCCTCTTAGTTAGGCCCTAGAAAAACACAGGGTTTTCTCCTTTGACATGACTGCAGGGCCTCTCTGAGCTCAGAGGCGGTGTAGCCTTTTCAAAGGTGGCCATGGAGACTGCTGGGGGCCTGGTGAGGAGCAGGGTGGTTTCTTGGGCGAGGGTCAGCCCTTCCCTGCAGACAACAGGGTTCCTTCCTCCCTGCCCCCCACCATCCAGGACCTAGCCGCGGCTGAGAGGGCTCGCAAACAGGCAGACCTGGAGAAGGAGGAACTGGCCGAGGAGCTGGCCAGCAGTGTGTCAGGAAGGTGAGACAGCATGGGATGAAGGGGGATCCTAGACCCAGATGATGGAGAGGCAACTCATAGGCGAACCTCCTAGCCCTTCATTTTAATGCTGAAAATGACAGAATGTTCAATTGAACTTGTAACAGGGGTCTCAGGGTTTCCACACCCTATTTGGGAGTGTGGCCAGTTTCATTCATTCTGAATGAACAGCATGGTGGGGACAGGAGGCATCTGGGGGCATCAGGGAGGAGCTGGTCCTCATCCCAGGCCCAGCTTTGCTGACACCAACTGGGTATGAGTCCTGGCTCCCTACTTCCCAGCTGTGTGACTTTGGACAAGTCTCTAAGGCTCTCTGAGCCTTAGTTTCCTCAGTTATAAGTGAGGACAACCCTGAGGCATTGTTCCTCCAAGGACAGGGTGTTTTCTAAGCCAAGGGAAGACTGGAGGCCTCAGATGCGCTGTATCTCCCTTAGGAACACGCTTCAGGATGAGAAGCGCCGCCTGGAGGCCCGGATCGCGCAGCTGGAGGAGGAGCTGGAGGAAGAACAAGGCAACATGGAGGCCATGAGTGACCGTGTCCGGAAGGCCACACAACAGGTGGGGGCCTGGGCACTAGAACAGCAGAAGCCCCATTCTGCCTCAGTGACATGCATCACAGGCTGCTGTGTGCCAGGCCTGGGATGAGCTGAGGATAGAAGGGAGCCTGGGTGGCACTGGGATGCTGCCTGGATGAGCTGCCTCTTGAGCTGAGAGTTAAAGGATGACTAGGAAGGAGGAGAGGGAGTGCAGAGGCTGGAAAAGGCCGGAGACTGCGGGAGAAGTTAGTCATCTCAGTGCACACCACAGGCTTTCATGCCCCCCACCTCACTACCTTCACCCTCCTCCCCAGGCCGAGCAGCTCAACAATGAGCTGGCCACGGAGCGCAGTGCAGCCCAGAAGAACGAGAGCGCAAGGCAGCAGCTAGAGCGGCAGAACAAAGAGCTCCGGAGCAAGCTCCAGGAGATGGAGGGGGCAGTCAAGTCCAAGTTCAAGTCCACCATCGCGTCTCTGGAGGCCAAGATCGCACAGCTGGAGGAGCAGGTCGAGCAGGAGGCGAGGTACCGTGGGACCAGGGCTCCAATGACAGCCCGCTTGCCCCTGAGTGCTGGGAGGTGGTTAGCCTCTCCGGGCATCGGTTGTGGCTATGAAATAAACCCAGCGGCACCCGAGCTGCAGCTGTGCCGGGAGAACTAGGGAGAACGCAGGAAAGGGTTGTGCCTGTCCCTGGCCCAGAGGAAGCCCTGGAAATGTCATCTGCTCTTAGTAAATAGCTTGGTTCCTCAGTGACGCCAGCCAGCTCCCCGGGGAGCACATGTGGCTTTTCCTGATCCACATTAGCAGGTCGTCATGTTAACGAGACACAAGTCCAAATCAACAACCATTTAGTACACGAATATGGGAAGGCTTCTCATTTTAATGACGGGTCACTGAGCTGTAAGTTCACAGCACATCTGTGACCAGCAGACTGTAAGGATTCTGACCCCTTCTTTTTGGTTTGGTAGCGGCTTTACTGATAACTCACTCTCACACAATTCACCCATTTAATGTGTACAATTCAATGGCTTCTAGTATATTCACAGGTAGGTCCACCCTCACCACAGTCAACTGTAGAACATTTTCTTCACCCTCTATTTCCCATCCCCACCCCCACCCCCAGTCCTAAGCAACCGCTGACCTACTTTCTGTCTCCTTGTCTGTTCTGGGCATTTCATAGACACAGACTCATACAAGGCCTCTGTGATTGGCTTCTCTCACTGGGCACACGTTCTCAAGGTTCGCCCCTGCCACAGCAGGTGGCAGTGCCTCTGCTTTTTATGGACTCATTCTAATCTTCTATCTGGTGGATTCTGGGAGCTCAGGAAGAGTCCCCACAGTGGGCAAGATGCCGGTCTGGTTTACATAGCGACTGCTCCCCACTTGTGCGCAGAGAGAAACTGGCGGCTGCCAAGTCACTGAAGCAGAAGGACAAGAAGCTGAAGGAGGTCCTGCTGCAGGTGGAGGACGAGCGCAAGGCGGCTGAGCAGTACAAGGAGCAGGTACGCCGCCGCCGCCGCGGGCCTCCCCCAGGACCTCCAAGGGGCCCCCTAACCCTCGCGCCTCTCCTTGACACAAGAAGCTGAAGGAGGTCCTGCTGCAGGTGGAGGACGAGCGCAAGGCGGCTGAGCAGTACAAGGAGCAGGTACACCGCCGCCGCCGCGGGCCTCCCCCCATCACTCCCCCAGGACCTCCAAGGGGCCCCCTGACCCTTGCGCCTCTCCTTGACAGGCAGAGAAAGGAAACGTGAAGGTGAAACAACTCAAGAGGCAGCTGGAGGAGGCGGAAGAGGAGTCCCAGCGCATCAACGCCAACCGCAGGAAGCTGCAGCGGGAGCTGGACGAGGCCACGGAGAGCAATGAGGCCATGGGCCGCGAGATGACCGCGCTCAAGAGCAAGCTCAGGTGAGGCGGCCCAGCCCCAGGAGGGGTGTCCTCCCGGGCCGGGTGCTCAAGTAGGCCTGAGATGCCCACTGACTGTATCGACGCAAAGGCTACCTTTTCCAAAGCCCTCGCTTCTTTCCCCGGCTCTTCCTGCTGGTCACCATTCATGCAGCAGTGTCCAGGCACACGGGGGCCCTGCCTCTAAGGGGCTCACCTTCTCCGTTCTTTAATATGTTAGGCGCCATATCGGTCACAGGTGACTGACGCTATACTTTGTCCAGACCGGTCAGTCACTGGTGCCGCCAGCATCAGATATCGCGGGCTAAACGGAAAGGAAGACAAACAGGCTTGGCGCTTAACGTGTTAACAATCTTTGCCCATCCTTCTGGTGAGGAGGAGGAGGAGGGAGAGGCAGTTTCCCGTCTCCTGAGCCTTCTCTTCTGGCCTTTTTCTTCACCACCTTTCTCTAAAACCCAGGGTTCCTTGGCACTACTGAGGCTGGGTAAGCCTGGCCTGTATATTGTAGGATGTTGAACAGCATCCCTGGCCTTCCAACACCAGCTAGAGTAGCATTCTGACTGGCTGTGACAACCTAAAGTGTCTCGATATGTTGCCACATGTTCTCTGAGGGTACAGCCGCCCAAGGTTGAGAACCTGGCCCTGGCTGCACTGAGGTCTGTTCTCTCTCCTGTATAACCTCTGGGTCTGAAGGTGGGTAGGTCACCACCCTGCTCCTTCAGGCTCCCTCCCACCCCCAATTCCTTGAAATTTAGCTCTGAGCTTCCTGTCACATTCTCTCACACCCCTCCACCTTCTCTTCTCCATGATCCTGCCACTCCACAGGCATTACCAGTAACTCAGAGCCCTAATTTGACCTTCAGGCATCGCATCATTTGCCTGCTGCCACCTCTGACTCCTGGGATCTTCAACCCATCCTCTCACATCCCCAATGACTCCTTACCCAGCATTGAACCCAGGCTCAGGAGTTGCCATCAGCCTTTCACACATCCTCAATACCCTGAGCCCTCTTGCTGTGTTGTACTTCCCACCTACAGCTCCAAAGGGTGTGAGAAAAGCAACCATGCTGGCTGTACTTCAGCCTTCCACTCTCTTAGAGATCTGCTTTTATTTTCTCCCTAAAATTACTATCTCCGCCCAGTCTCAGCTTATGACCTTCCTATTTAACTGAAAAATAGGAACTATCATAGAAAGTAAACAAGCTCCCACTGCCCCGTCAGTCGACCTCCCTACATCTCATTTTTTCAACTTTTTGCACCATTTCTGGGCTGAACTGTCCAGCACCCACTAAGGCCAACCCTCTGTTGGACTCCCCTCTTGTTTACTTGAAGATGTTACTCCAGAAAATCTTACCTTCTTCCTCTGCCATGTTTCCCCTCTCGTGGAGTCAATGCATCAGCAGAAAAACCCTCTTAGCCTCACACTTCTTTTTAAAAAAATATATTTGTATTGATTTCAGAGAGGAAGGAAGAGGGAGAAACACTGATTGGCTGTCTCCTGCACGCCCCCCGCTGGGGATCGAGCCCACAACCCGGGCATGTGCCCTTGACTGGAATCGAACCCAGGACCCTTCAGTCTGCAGGCTGATGCTTTATCCATTGAGCCAAACTGGCTATGGCTCGCTCCTCCTACTCTTGACCACAGACTCTAATCCCGTGGTCAGTCCTTGGTCCCGACCTGACTCAGCAGCACCATCCCATCACTCCTCCTCCCTGTACTTTCTTCACTGGGCTTCCGACACCAGCCTCACCTGCTTTCTGGCCGTGGGCCTGCCCCAGGGCGCCATCTTGGTTCTCTCTTCATGTCCACTTCTGTCACTCCTCCCTCGATGATCTCAGCCATCTCTTAACTCCCTAGGTTCTTCCTGGAACTCCAGATCCTGCTTGACATTCCCACTCAATATTTCATGGGCCGCTCACACCTTACATGCCCCAACCTGAGCCTCAATTGAACCTCTTCACCCCAAACCAGCTCCTCCCCCAGTCCTTCCCAGCTCAACAAGTGGGATGATAAAGTTTCCATCAATTAACCCAGACCACAGACCTTGTGTTCTTTCTTTACTTTCCTCTCTCTCCCATACCCTGCATCCAATCTGTCAGAAAATCTGGTCAACTCCCTTAAAAATACCATACCATATACCCAGAAGCCAACCACTTCTTGCCACCCTTCTCCCATCTCAACAACTTTCGCAGCTTCCTCAGGCCTCCCTGCTTCCATGCTCTCCCCCTTACAGTCTGTTCTCAGCACAGCAGCCAGAAGAATCCTGTTTGAATGGAGCTGGATCATGTCTCTCCAATGGTTGGTTCCACTAGGTTCTTCACGATCTCTGTCCACTGCCTCCTAAATGACTCCCTGACCTCCCCACAGTGCCTCGGGGCCCTGGCTGACCCCTCTGCCTGGAATGCTCTTCCCCCAGCTCTCTGCACAGCTGACTCCCACTTCCTTTCCTTCCGAGGTTTACTCTTACTCTCTCAAATTTCCAACCTCACTCCCTACAGTTCTCCTCTCTTACCTCCCTGTCACCATGGAACCTGCTGTTGACTGTACTTACCTCATTCATGATCTGTCTGTCTCTCACCTGCAAGCCTGTGAGCACAGAGGTTGTGTCTGGTGATTCATCCTCAGTGTCTGGGGCAGAGCTGGGTCAGAGATGTTTCTCTAACCTGTCGTTCTCAACTACCTTTGCCTCTCACTACCTGCACTACTGTTTACTTGATATTTTCTTTTACATTAACTGTGTTAAGCATACACTACCACCCCTCTATTGTTAAACCAGCATCACCAGGTAACGATGACATTAAATACAGTGAAAACAATAGTGAGTTCTAGCTATTGTGGCCACAAACTGATGACTATGACCTTAAGGACTACTTCTCAGTTAAAAAGCAAGTGACAACCACATTAGCACCAAATGGACTTTTTCTACCCAATGGCATGACCAGGAGCCCTTGGCCTGTAGCCTAGAGCCTTTGAGAACCACTACATGAGATGAAGGGAAAGCCCAAACCCCTTTCAGAAGAGGGAAGAGAACAGCTGGTTCGGGGTACCGGATTCAGGAACGAGGCCCCAGTCCCAGCATAACGAGGGGCCTGATGGAATGGAAACCAGGCCTAACCTCTCAGGTCCAGCAGGGGGGCAACCCCCAGGGTTGACTGTCAGTGGGAGAGCTGCTCTCACCACAAAGACTCCCAGACACTCCTCAGGGCCTAGGGAAGTAGTCAGCCACTCCTGCTCTCTCACCCCTTTGCTGTCACTATTCCCTTTTCTTGGGACACTCTGAACATCCCTGTGGGTTCTACCCCAGACAACTAACCCTTCTTAGACCACCCAGGCCTGTATGAAAGAAACCATTATTTTACAGTCCTAACATGAACATACACATAACGTAAGCTGAAGACGGGTCAGACCTTTTCTGCCTTCTGAGTCTTCTAGATGTACTAAACCCAAAATCAAGCACAGGGCTTCCTCAAAATAGAGCTTTGAGTGGGGTTGGGAGCCTAGCCAACTCCTCAGAGAAACTGCAAACAAGTTTCATAGTTTTACCAGCCAGATAAGTCTCGACACAAGCCCTCTTGGGCCTGTCTAGCGTCCCCATCATGTGCCACATTGCCAGTCATCTGCAGAAGGTGTCTACCTCTATCTGCTTGCTGCAGGCATAAAAGGCAACGAAGACCAAGTATTAACAGTGAGACCTTGCAGCAGGTGCTTAGTCTGGGACACTGTTTCCAGGGGCAACTTTGAACTAGCTTACTCACAAGGCTTTACCTTCCTGAACAGGTCTACATGATGGGAGGAAGCCACCTGTGTTCCTAAAAGAAGCTCACAAGGACAGAAATTTGCGTTTTGATTTTAAAGAAGTAGCTTGTCCTTTTGTGTGCCAGCCTGGCTTTAGATGCTTTGTTGGCAGATTGACTTAAAGTGCCTGTAATTATTTCATTAAAGCAAATGCCTCCATGATTGAAAGGTACTTAAATGGGCTCCCTCCCGTTTGCCTAATGATAACCGCCAAGGACTCTCTCTCTCTGTTTCAGAGGCCCCCTCCCCCAGGAAACTGCGCAGTGACTCACCAGGTATCATGCCTTCAGCTTTGCTGCGGCTCGTGTGTTCACTCAGTTTCCATTTCCTTTCTGCCCATCGCGCCCTCCCTGCCCCTTTTTTTGGCCCTTGCAAATTTCTCTGAGATTCCTGCAAAATCTGAAGGCTTGGACATCTTAGTTCAAAACTGTCCTTCATCACAACCAAGATCAACGCAAGATGACCTCATGCCTTGACCCATTCTCCTTCCCTGCTTCCGCTTTGGCATGACACAGCACTGAATGTGTCCCTGTAACCACGCGGTGACAAGAGCTTAGAGGCTGTGTCACTTAGATTGTTCTTACCTGCGTGAGAGGGCCTCTCTTACCCTGTTAGGGACACTCGCCCTCCCTCGTCCGGCTAACACTGCACAGAGCAGGTATGACAATGCCACGATGTGGGTACACTCCTGGAGAATGGCTTCAGTCTAGTTCACTAGTCAGAATTAACAAAGCATAGGTTCACGGAAGCACAGCCCAGAAATCTGCCCCCTCACCCACCCCCGGGTGGGGTTTCACAAACTTGTCCGCAAGGAAAGTGAGCTCGTCATGATGCCTTCCAAGTGCTGGGGCTTCGGGCAGGCCTGGCTCCAAGCTGCATTTTCAGCATGTGAGGGTGACGTGAGCGCGGAGCTGCAGCGAGGTCTGGCTCTGAGCTGCGTTTTCAGCATGCGAGGGTGACGTGAGCCACCACAGCGCTGGCAGAGTCCTGGCAGAGCCTCTTCCAGAGTCTCACTGCACGTACTCACTCACGGATGGGGGCACGGGTACTCAAGACTCTAGGAAGCGCCTGGGGCCCTTCACAAGGCAGAGTTAAGAGGTCTGGACGTCTCTGGGGGGTCTAACCACCTTTTCATAGGTAAGGTAGGCACCTGGGGCCTGGTTTTCCTCTCCTCCTCCTGAGAGGCCGAGCAAGCCCTGGCTGTGTCTGTCTTCCCTTTCCAAGAATCTCAGCTTTGCTGCCACTACTCAAATACTTAAAGCTGGATGAGGTCTGGGAAGGAGCTTTTAGCCTCAGCTTCCGAGCTCTCCGGCCAGCTCATGGGAACATAGGATTAGATGAACCTAGGGTCACCTGCAGCATGGGACCCACAGATAATGGGGGCCCCAGTCGTGAAGCAGCAGGTGCTTACACCCTCAGGTTGGTGAGTAAGTCCTCTGAGCCCACAAATAGAACCCACATTCTCCAGGACCAGACCCTTTAAGAAAATCTTTACAGGGGTCCCTTACTTCCTGCGACAGTTATAGCCAGTGTCAACCTTTGCCTAGGATTTTAAATCAGTCCCTTCAAGGCAGACACACCTGAACCAGACAAAACAGGCTCACAGGGCTGAAGCCTCGACAGGGGACTTAGTGACCCAGGGAGTTTCCTCCTTAGACCAAGGAGCACGCCTACAGGACCCTTCAGTCTGCAGCTTCCAGGAGGCAGGGTGCCTGGAAGAACAGGAGGCACTGATTCCGGCCCCAGGCCACCCACCAAGTTTCAAACCGGGTGGAAGTAGGAGAGAGCCTGGACTGCTGCTCCCCCAGGGCTCCGAGACCCTGCTCTCTGGCCCAAATTCCTAGAAAAAGACTTTTAAGGTTGCCACTAGAGAGAGATGGGAGTGGGGGGCCTAGAAGTTGGCCTGAGTCTAGCTGGGAGTGGCTACACCTTTAAGTATTTATTCCTGATCGCCAAACCTTGGGGGTTCCATCCCCTGCACCTGGTGGGTCTCTCCCACCCTCAGACCCCAAACCTGTTGGGATTCCCCCCCTCAGCGATCAGGATCCTGTGGGCCTTGCTTATGCCTCCAATCTGACCTGTCCGCGTTGTTCTTAACTCAAGTATCAGTAACTGGGATGGGCTCACCTTCGTGGCTTTTCTGTCCAGGCTTTGCGTGGTCAAGCGGGTCATTTTTCTTACAAAGTCTGCTTTCTTCTTAGACATCCTAGAATGATTTAAGACCTTACCTCTGAATCAGGTCAAAACAGGGCCAGGTGGCCAGAGCCCCACACAATTATTGGTTGTGGCCACGGAAAAGGAGGCAAACAATTCCTTCCAAACCATGACAGTTAAGTGCAGGTGGAGCCGGCTTTTCCTCCTCCTGCCAGCCCTCCCTCCTATGCAAAGCCTCACTTCAGGTGACCAGGGTCACCTGAGGGTAACGCAAGTGGTCACTCAGGGCATCAGGTAGGACAGAGGAGACAGGCACGGTAAGGACAGAAAGGGGTGCCCTACTAGCTACTAGCTAGAGCTAAAATACTCCTTAGAAAAATAAGTGGAACCTGTTAATCCAACACATACTCATTGAGCACCTATTATAAGCCAAGAATGGTGGCTGCCATGATGAGTAAAAACACAGATGAGACCCCCACCCTGGGGAAACTCAGCCCAAGAATTCTGTTCCACCAAAGCTGGGCGCCAAGTTGCCTGTATCCAAAGCAACCGCGCAGTGACCGCCTTCCCTCTCAGGCTGCCCTTAACACAGTGGTTCTCAACCTGTGGGTTGTGACCCCTTTGGGGGTCGAACGACCCTTTCACAGGGGTCGCCTAAGACTATCGGAAAACACATATATAATTACATATTGTTTTTGTGATTAATCACTATGCGTTATGTTCAATTTGTAACAATGAAATTGGGGGTCACCACAACATGAGGAACTGTGTTAAAGGGTCACAGCATTAGGAAGGTTGAGAACCACTACCTTAACATCATTTCCACCTTCTTCCAGTTGAAAACCTAAAACCCTTCCCTCGTCCCCGCTCTGAAGGCAAGGTGCAGGATGAGAACATTTCTCCTTCATACCTACTCCACAGGGTATGAACAAACCCATACGGACATGGTCACCGCAGACCAGGACCCTGGAGTCCGTGAATGAGCAGCCAGACATAGAACCTACTTTCCCCAACTCCAGCTGATCAAATGTAACCAAACTTTGGAACCGGTCAAGATTTGTTGACTTCAACCTCAACATTTGTGTCTCATTTGAGTTTTTTTTTCCCCCCTTTCTAAAAGTCTCTTACAACAATTTCTGTACTAAAGAAACATGTGTTTTCTTAAAACCCACAGGCGAGGAAACGAGACCTCTTTTGTTCCCTCTAGAAGGTCTGGAGGACGTCGAGTTATTGAAAACGCGGATGGTTCAGATGAGGAAATGGATGCTCGTGATGCAGACTTCAACGGAACCAAAGCCAGTGAATAGACAAACTTGCTGAAAACAAAAACAACACCCAGTGGACTCTGCTTCGCACTGTCCAAATCCATTTTCAAATTCCAAACCTCACAAACACCCCTCACAATGAACATAACACCTCCCTGTGCTCAGGGCATCAATTTAAGTTTTGAATCGTGTACCAAATGAGAAAAACCAACAGGAGACACAGACACACCCACTCCCCCTCTATCAAGGAACTGTGCAGAGGTTTTGAGTTTTTAGATAAATAGATCCACAGTAACGTAATCACTGGCAACTTAGTTTACATAAAATGGGGAGAAAGTCACCAAAATGGTTGCCACTGCCCCTCCCACTCCCAAGTCATTCCCTGCCCTGTGTACTCTTCCAACATCGTGAGTAGGACCTGGTTTGAAAATTCTCCCCCGTCCTGGTTACCACACCTCAGATGCACACAGTTCACTGAGACCAAGTGCCTTCCATAGTCACCTGAATAAAAAGGAGACACTGCTCGACTGGACAAGAGCCGGAATGTGACACTGTTTTATATGCACCCCGACTGTATTTAAGGACACCCTCACGAATAAATAAAAGGATTAAATCACTGGAACATAGTCAGTGTTCGTTTTCTACAGAGCGAAAGAATGGGGGGGTGGGAGGGGGAGCAGAGACGACCCTAAGAAGTGAAGGTTACTTCTTAAATGGAAAAACTGAGGCCTAGGGAGGTGGATAAAATTGCCCAAGTTCCCACCTGGCAAAAGAGCAGCTGCAAAGTGAGTCTGTGCAAGGGGTTTCTCCAGCCAGGAGGTGGGCAGCTCGAGCTCAGAGAGGAACATGATCAGGAAGAATGTCTTTATCCATCAAAACCAGTACGTATGTGATGTGAAGAACACAGCTTTCCTTCAATTTTTAAAGTTAAAACACAAGACTTCGCACAGCAGGGGTTGACAAACTCTGTAAAGGCCAGAGGGTAAATATTTTAGTTTACATATGGTCTCTGTCACAGATTCATTTTTTTTTCTCAAACAACCCTTTAAAAACATCAAAACCATTCTTAGCGTGAGGACCATGAAAGGCCAGGCCATGGGGCTTTCCTTCCTCAGCCAGAGGCTCCAGACAGAGATTCCTTGCAAAGGTTCCTTCCACACAAAGGAGTCCATGCACCAACACCGGGGACTCAGACAGATTTGAGAAGAGAGCAAATACGCCAACGGCGAAGGCTCCGCAGAGTGACCAAATGTGAACATGCCCTGAAAACTACACAAACGTATCCCCAGTGCACTTTGAGGAAGTTGATTCGGAGGAAAATGTTTAAAAAGTGGGTTTTTTCATATTTAGTTACTTGGTTAGGAAGCAAGCTTTTCACTACCATATGAGCAAACACAGAAGCACACACGAAGCAGCATTTACTGACCACCACACACTAGTTGAAAATTAGTTTCTCTTGATTTTATTGTTCTTTTAAAAAAATAAAAGTACATCTTTTCCCGTTACAGGTTAAATGTTTCTAGGATAATGAACCAGGCACAGAAGTTTAATTCCCTGTTGAATTTCAATAGCACTTGAAAAGTTCTATTTTCAAAGCAAGGATAGTTTTGCTGTTCTTTTGGAAAAATAACTTAGTTACAAAAGGAAGGTTGTTGAACTACACACATGCTCCTGAATTCATGTCTTCTTTTTACGTGTGATGGAGAGCGTGAGACGGCCATTCCCAGCAAGCAGAGATAAGCATGTGCCCCGTCCACGTTGAAAATCCTGTGTGCGTTTCTTCTTTGACAAGAAGCGTGGTCAACAACAATCCTGGTGGTTTAACCTTATTTGAAGGTCACCCTGATTATTTCATTATGGCCATCAATGAAATTCTATTCTTAAAGGCTCTATTTCCAAGGCTGCTCCACCCGCATGACTTTCCGGGTCCTGAAGCAGAGGTCACCCCCATGCCAGGGGTGGGGCACAGGACAAGTAACAGTCAGGACACATGTAAACAGGAAAGGTTTTCCACTGACCTGGTCCACGCAAAATATACTCTGAAACTCAGGCACACCTCTAAAAGCGTCAATGAGCCAGCTTAAAAAGTGTGGGAGGTACACTACAGTTTTAGTCAGCACGTGCCTAGTCTACTCTCTGCTCTTAGAGGTGATCTCAGTGTGCCAATCCTTGCTGTCCATGCAGTGTTGACTTTGTTCTCAAAGACAGCTCCAGGTGAATGGGACTGGGGAGCCCGAGGGGGTCAGATCCCCTTATAAGGCGTCTCCCTCCGGACGTTAAAAACACTCAGGACCAATCAGGACTTGGGTCAGCCCACAGTGATGGGGAAGCCTCAGCACTCACACTCAGAGCCCTTTCCAGCAGGTCCAGTTTGTCCCTGTCCATCTGCAACACACCAACATGGAGGCTGGGACTGAGACCGCATTCCACAGGGTCAACCACCAGGGCCACGGGCAATGGCCTCAGTCATTGGCTAGTGTGACTGCTTGCCCATATTTCTCAAACTACCTTAAAAAACAACCAAAAAAAAAACAACCTAGTGTGAAGAGGGGATGAAAGGTAACAACTCCCACACAGACACCAGTGGCTTTGCTTCTGTGGATTTTCTAAAGCAACAGCTTGACTACACCCTGGGCTGACGGCAGCGACGGTGAGGACAGATTTGAAGGCGGCTTCCCAAACTCCAGGCGTTTTCCCGACCTTCAGACAGAGCAAACCAAATTAAGCAGACATTACAGCTGTTACGACTGACTAGCATCCGGGCCCACAGTTACAAGAATGAATATCAAGAGCCAGGAGCAGGGTCACTGCGTCTCAATTTTCTCTCCTGTGAAATGAAGAAAAGGACACTGGCTGTCTAGGGCTCACATTCCCAAGGCCACACCAGAAGCCCAGGTGCAGAAGACCTTCTTTAAAGGTCCCACGTGCGTTCCCACGGAAAACACTTCTTCATTTCCCGTCACCTGTCTGCCAGGGACCCACCAAATTGTGGCTTGGGGTCCAGTAAGATGGTGGAACATCTTAGAAAGTTACTGATGCTGGAAGCTTACGGATTTTCTTCAGGCAAGAAAGTACATGAAGCCATTAAAGGTCAGATTTGTTTTCCAATCCAGTGACTGGCTTCAGGATTCTAGTCTGGCTGGAATTTATTGCCAGTTTCCAGAAGGTCCTAAAGTTTGTTTTGTTTTTTTAATTTTTTATTTAAATCCTCTTCTGGAGGAAGCAGAGCAGTATTAGAAGTTCAAGTCCCAGACAAGTGATTTATACAAGACATCCTCACAGCGTGACCAGGAGCTGGGACTGCAGAATCTGATAAAACACAAGCCTCTTCTTGGCCATTTGCCCAAACAGAAGACACCACCTAACTCTGTCTCCAGGGACGGGGTAGAGTTCACTGACATAAACCTGCAACTTTTAAAAAATAGCTTTCGGGCCCGACTTGTATGGCCCAGTGGCTGAGCATCAATCTATGAACCAGGAAGTAATGGTTCAATTCCAGTCAGGGCACATGCCCAGGGTTGTGGGCTCAATCCCCAATAGGGGTTGTGCAGGAGGTAGCCGATCGATGATTCTCTCTCATCATTGATGTTTCTCTCTCTCTCTTACTCTCTGAAATTAATAAATATATATATATGTGTGTGTGTGTATGCATATGCGTGTATTATATAGATCTATAATAAAAGTGTAATATAATAATAAAAGTGTAACATACTAATTAGACTGGATGTCCTTCCAAAGCCAGAGGTGCGAGGGAAGCCCAGGTCCCAGGTGCCAGATGGAGAAGCTGGAACCGCAGCCGGAAGGCCTACTCTTGCACAAATTTCATGCATCGGGCCTCTAATTATATATATATATATGTTGTTTTTTTTAAATGGCTTTTGGTCAGAGCTAGAGGAACCCACCTCGAGTGACAGCAAAAAATACTGACCCTTTATCGCCCAGAGGCACGCTGGTGCTGCTTGGCCGTCTGTCACCACCATCTCTGCTCTTGCTGGCCCGCCCTGAGGTGGGGCCACCTGTCCGGTTTGGGGACTGCTCGTACACGAAGTTCCGGCAGGATGCGAGTTTGGACTCCAGTGCCTGGAGAGAAATAGGCTTTCATCTCTCAAGTTAAAGACAAGAACTCGAATCTCTCACTGGAGCCTAAAGCAATGTGTTGTGCACTGGAATTCCCAAGTGGGGCCCAAAGGAATCCAATGTATAGCCAACTTAGACCTGCAGGCCTAAGATATTTAGCTGTTTCCTGGAAATCACTAACTACCGATTATCCAACCCTGCCTATGGGAAATACGAAGGTTTGAACAAGGACTTTGCTTTATTGTAAACAGACCCCCACCCCCAGCTTCTCTACATGCTAACTGTGCAAAATATTCAGAGAGCTGTTCATATAACAGAAAATCAGATAATCCAAAGCCCAAAGTAAAAACATAAGAAAGGAGTTGCAAGCTCCTATTGAGTTGCAGCTCTGAATACATAAATCCTGGTTGATGACAGACTGACAGGAGTTAAATTATGTGGCCTGCTGAGCATCATTTTAAAAAATAAAATGAAAACTACAACGAATACCTATGTTATTCTTAAGCACAAAAGAATCCTTCCCTGTAATTAATATAAAACCTATTAAGTTCCCTGCCCTAGCCTTTCAAGATTTTCTCTTAACTCCCTGAGAAACAAAGGGAAGACAATTTTCAAATGTTTCTGTTTTTTCAAATTAAGAAAAAAATCATACACACCATTTGAACTTCCCAAATTCCAAGGAAAAAATGGTACAGGGAAATAAACATCTATCCAGGGATCAAAGAGATGACTTAGAGTCAAGGCCCACAGAAGCGTCTATGATTCTAAAGGTTGTGACAGACCCCGAGCTACACCTAGGACTCATGAACTCTCTGTTAAAGGGGAAAGGAAGTGGTAGTAAGGTCATCCCTCGCCAACTTCCTGAAGGACAGGCAAGAAGCCACAGCAAACCCAGGGGGGCGCCAGTTGGTCTTACCCCCACTTTCCGCAGCAGGTCTCCCACGATGTTGAGGGCTGATATCCGGGCCGCAGGCGTGAGAGGGGTCCCACCCGTGGAGTCATCTAGACGTGGGTGTGCAAAAGGAAGTACATGTAACACCAACACACAGTCATAAGTCTGTGCACTGACATCGCTAAATGCAAAACCCCAGGGGCAGGCGGGGGAGGCTACTCTTGCCTTGGATTCTGGATGCTTCCCTGTTTTTTCATTCAATAGTTAATGATCTCACACAGTGAGAGCCTATTTAATGACCAACCTGTATTAAATATTTATCTTTACATGTTACTCTTCTACAACTAAATCAACACAGCCCTGAAATCCTAGGAATTCCACATAGCAATTTAACACCAAGAGCCTCTGAGCCAACCACACTTGTAAGGGTTCTACTCTTCAGAGGCGCCCTCCTCAAAGCAGACCAGGCACCAGCAGCACAGAATCCCTTGGGCACTTGCTAGAAACGCATCTCAGGCTCCACCCAGACCTACTGAATCCGAGGTGCATTTAACAAGATGCCCAGCCAACGCATGTGCCTGCCGAAGTGTGGAAAACACTGCTCTGGACTGGGAGTCTGAAATCTCACCAGTCCCTTCACCCCCAGGGACGAGCTAAGGGATAAAGCAGTATATAGCAGTGGAAGCCCAGAAGCAGCCTGCCCAGGCTTGAATCCCAACTCTGCCATTCACCAGCTGGATGGCAAGCCCCTCAGCTCAGGCCTCCGTCTCCTCAGCCATCAAACAAGGGTAGCACTTTCATTATTTGCACTTTGGGCCTGTGGTGAGAATTCAGTGAGGTTACATGTGTCTATCTGTCTGTCTGTATGTGTGTGTGTATATACACACACACATATACCTATATGCATACATATATACATGCATATGCATACAGATATATGCAAAGCACTTTAAGCAGGGTGACTGGCACATACTGAGCACTCAATAATTTTATATTATTATTATTGACTATTAAGTAACCCTTCAGAATCTCACAGTTAATCAGTCAGCAGAGAGACTGGGGTGAAAACTCAAATTCCTCATTTCTACAACACAGCACAGGTCACAGTGGCTCCATTTCTAGTTGAATATGTTGCTGGACCCACAAAACACTTTTTGTCTGGTTACCAAAATTTAAATCTGGAAGAGTTCATATTCAACAAGAGGATTCTGGCTTCTGGTGAAGAAGGGAAATGCCTACTAATGCTGGGCCTAAATCTCCTGTGGCAGGAGCAGAGCTCCCTCCAAGTGAGGCTTCCGTTTCCCAGCTCACCACAGACTCCACTGCTCTCTATTGCCTCACACCCAAGAGGCTCTTCTCACATGCCTCAATGCTCTGCCCTGTGAGCATCCCAGTTTGCTCCCTGCTGTCTAGCCCAGTCCTATTTCTCTCTCACTCAGGAAAGCTTTGTGAAGCAAAGAAAGTCCTCCCGACTCCATTCTTCTTACCCCGTCTGAACGTCCCCGGTGTGAAGCTAGAGCTGGGTCCCCGATGTGCCACAGGAGTGGACGGCACTGAGCCAGTGGCCTGCACGGCTATGTCTGTCCTTTCAGCTGCCACCGAGCTGGGCATGGGAGTCCTGGGTTTCTCCTGCTTTTGCTGCACGGCCAATTCCTGCCTCAAATCTGCACGAGGGAAAGAATTCAGATTAAGCCTTAGCACTGGGTGATGAGAATGGAGATGTGGAAGGGGGAGGGGAAGGGGTCAGCAGTAGACACTGATCAAGGAAAAGAAACAGGGTGAAAAACTCGAGCTAGAAACCCTGAATGACATGAAACCCACAGGATATTGCCTAACCGGCTTATAAAACTACATGATTTTTCTTTTGAGTAAAAACCAAAAGGTGTAAAAAAAATTAACTATGGCAGTGATACACTAATGCTTTTATTGTTTCAAAAGAATGCCAATGTAGAATTCTAAGTGAAAAAATATGCTTCCCCAACCCATCCCCAAATGCCCCTCCCTCACTCATCAACTCTCATAACATGGAGATCTTTCCAATCCCTTTTCTCTGCATTTTCAAACATACGATTTATACAGGGTGGGGCAAAGATAGGTTCACCGTTGTTCATACGGAAAATAACACAATAATTAATAGTAATACGAGAATAAACTATGTTTCGCATACTCAGAACGGTACACCTACTTTTGCCTCACCTGGTATGTATGTGTATATCTATTAAGCATCTAATATGAATGATTTTTAGTTAGCATAAACAGAAACATTCATCTACTGTCTATGACTTATATTCCTCCCTTCAGTGGTCTGTCCTAACAATTGTCCTATAATTGCATTTATATCTATACCATTAGTTTAAACATGGGTTAACACTGCACAAAGTAAGTCTATGTAATTTATTTAACCACTTCCTTACATTTAGGAACAACTACTCTTAAACTTGGCTTTTCTTTTTTAAATATATTTTTACTGATTTCAGAGAGGAAGGGAGAGGAGAGAGATATAGAAACATCAATGATGAGAGAGAATCATTGATCGGCTGCCTCTTGCATGCCCACCACGGAGGATCAAGTCCACAACTTGGGCATGTGCCCTTGACTGGAATCGAACCCAGGACCTTCCAGTCCACAGTCTAATGCTCTATCCACTGAGCCAAACCAGCCAGGGCTGAGCTTTTCTTTTCTTTTTAATCCCTCTTCTACTGGCCACACTTTATAAACTATAAATGTTATAAACAATTAACTGGAACTTTAAGTGTGGTCCCAGACAGCCTGTGTGCCAAGCAGGGTGCAGATTTCCAGCAAAGGTGACACCAGGCAGTGCTCTCAGGTAGGGAGAGGGGACAGGGCTGGTGAGGGCAGGGGGAACAGAACCCAGGCCTCCTGACCTCTGGCTTCATCCTTCAGTCGCTGAACAGATTCTAGGAGATTCTCCTTCTCATCAAGCTCGCTCTCCAAGAAGGCATTTCTCTCAATGGCTTGATTCAAGCGCTGCTCAAAGTCTTCCAGAGACATGATGGTGGCCCTGGGCAAGAGAAAAGCAAAGTTGTCCAAGAGAGCAATCAGCGACAGTTATCTGGTGCCTACACACTGGGAGATGAGAAGGGTCAGACACATGAGGGCCTAAGTCCCAGCACTGGCATTTCCTAGAAACCACAGACTTGAGCAAGCCAACGCCTTCAACTTCTGGGACCTGGCCCTTCACCTACAAAATGGGAATTGTCTTAGCTCATGAGGTGCACAAAACTGTGCTGAGGATGAAATGAGATAACACCCATACAAAACTTAGCAGTGAGCCAAGGCCTCAGTAGGACCAATCAACTGCCAACAGGTCCGTCTTCTCTTGAAGACGATCACTGCAAACAGTACTCAGAATATCCGACTAAAATGTATACACATGCATTTAAACAGATAAAAGAAACTATCTTTAATTTCTCAGGTACCATAAAACATTTAAAAGTTCAAAATGCCCAGCCCAGCTGCTCTGTTAACCACCACTTCTTGTGGACAGTGTAGACATGCCAATGGAACGCTGTGTGACAGGCACTGAGAAGTGCTGGGTAAAGAAAGTTACCTTTTCTGAGGCACTGGCACAGTTTCCTCGTATGCAAAGCGGGGACAGTGTCTCCACAGGGGTTTGGACTGGGGACAAGTAGAGTCATACAGGAAGCGTGCAACAGATGTTTCACACATACCATAAGTGCTTAATAAATGTCAGCAATTTCTATTACTGACCCCATGTTTGTCTCCAGAAGACCTTTAACATCCTGTTCATTGTATCTCACGGTGATGAGAAGCATCTGTTAGGAGTGGAACCCAGGAGTTAACACCTGTCTCTCCCACGTACGACTAGCTAAGTGTCCTTGGATAACCCAATGTTTCTGGGCCTTCAACAGCAAAGTGGGATTGACACTGATTTATTCAACATAACCTACTATGTCCAGATTGAGTCATATTAGTACCTACCCTCAAGGTAAATAAGATAAAGTTACCAAAAGGGCTTGAAGGAAAACAACAAAGGGACAATATTTAGGAGTACAGCATTGGAATCAGTTAAAATGACCCTCAGGCTGACATGTCAAAAAACAACAAAGATAAAAAAACACACATGAGAATTTATGATAAAGATGGCATCATAATCATTGATGAAATATGGGTAGTTCAATTCTAGGTTTGAGGTCTATTGGATAGCCACCTGGAAAAAAATAATGTTGGATCTATATACCTCATACTGTACCCCCAATATAAATTCCACCTAGATCAGAAATTTAAACTCACTATTTGGTCAAAATCTACCACTGGCTTCTGGAATGCCAGAGAACTGAAAACCAACTTCAGAGATAATTCTAGCATACTTGAACCTGTGTGCGTCAACGGTCATTGATTTATTAGCATAGCACGTAGATTTATTATTACTATGTTAGTATTTACTTTCAACTAAAGGTAAGCATCCCAGCTGCAACCTGAGTGAAAATAGCTTATGTACCTTAGACATTGAAATTCTGTCAAATGATGCATAAAAGCATATTTATAGGAGTAAAATGCTGCAATGCATAAGGACTGTGAAAACAGTTAATCTGGTGTATAGTTACTGAGAATTTGAAAATAGTTAAATAGGAAAATACAGTTTTAGTAAATATGAATATTAAGAGATACATCTGTTAGGTAACTGAGAACAAGTCCCTTTGGGGCCAATAAATGCTTTTAATGTTTATGTATTACCTCATGCCCATCAGAATGGCCACTCCCAAAAAAAACAGAAAATAAAAGTGTTGGTGAGAATGCCGAAAAATTGGGATTTTTGTTCACTGTTCATTAGAATGTAAGAGCAGTCATTATGGAAAATAGTAAGTTCCTTAAAAAATAAAAAAATAGAATGATCCAGCCATCATACTTCTGGGTGTACATCCAAAAGAATTGAAAGCAGGCTCTCAAAAGAAATATTCATGTTCATATTAGCATTATTCACAATAGCCAGGAGGTGGAAGCAAATTAAGACAAATACATAAAGAAAATGTGATAAATATACGCAACGGAATATTATGCAGCCTTAAAAAGGGAGGAAATCCTGTCACATGCCACTGTATAGATCAGTGATGGCGAACCTCTGACACGCGAACTCATTTTTTTGGTTGATTTTTCTTTGTTAAATGGCATTTAAATATATAAAATAAATATCAAAAATATAAATCTTTTGTTTTACAATGGTTGCAAATATCAAAAAATTTCTATATGTGACATGGCACCAGGGTTAAGTTAGGGTTTTTCAAAAGGCTGACATGCCAAGTTCAAAAGGTTCGCTATCACTGATATAGATGAACCTCAAGGACATTATGCTAAGGGACCAACGCAGTCACAAAAGGACATTTACTGTATGGTTCCATTCATATGGAATATCTAAGGTGGTCAAAAATCATAGAAACAGAAAGTAGAAAGGTAATTACGAAGGCCGGGAGGGTAAAGGGGGGAATTAATGTAGGTTTAGAGGTCCAACACTGCAAGATGAAAAAGTTCTGGAGATCTGTTGCACAATAATGGTAATACAGTTAACACTACTGGACTCTATCTTTTTAAAAAAACAGCTAAGACAGTAAATTTGATTTTGTGGTTTTTTAGCACAAAAAATAAAAAATTAAAACGTCTATGTAATAACAACCCATAGAAGAGTAAAATTAGATTAAATCAATTTTAATCTTTGTAGATCTTTTTGGTATACTAAGTAAAATAACCTTTAAGGAATGTATTTAATTTTTAGTCACTTCCAATTCGGTCCTAAGTCTTTCAGGGTTATACTTGCACAAGGTTATCCCCCTCCTCAGTTTAATGTGAGCATTTAGTTTTACAGAGGTGCAGTGTAGGGACCAAAACAAGCAAACAGCTGATGGTGTCAAAGGATTATTGTTCTGCAGCAGACTGTCAAATGTTCCAAATATAACTAATGAAATTTTATAATAAAAGTGTAAGGTTCTTAAGGTTTTAAAAACAAAAGTTTTGTGTTCCAGAACTTTATTCATTGTATAATGGTGATTTGGGCTTCTACCTCATCTGATTTAACATTCAACTTGGCCAAAATGAAAACCAATGCAATTTTAGTAAAAGAAAAAGAAAAAAAAAGATCAAAATTACAACGAACCTACAGAATAACCATCATTCAGAACCACCTGAAATCTAGCTAAACAGAAGACCTACAAGTAAAAATACAGACGAAGCCACATCAACACAGGTAGGAGGGGTGGAGACACGGAACCAGGTGGTCCCACACCCAGGTGTGGTGGATAAAAATTGTAAGGGATATCTTGGCTGTGGAGGTTGCCTCTGAGAAGGGAGAGGTCCTGGCCTCACACCAGGCCGCCCCCACCCCACCGCCCCAGCCCAGGGTTCCAGTGCCAAGAAGAGAAGTCCTGAGAACTTCTAGCTGCAAAAGCCAGTGAGGATTATGGCTGAGTGAGATGGAGGGCTGCTAGAGTCCCAGGCATTCCTCTTTAAGGGCCCATGCACAGACTTACTAGGACTCACCTGCTCTGAGCTCTAACCTTGGGCAAGCAGCTCAAAGGGCACCAGGGACATATGGGGAGAAACCGAATTCTCTGGGTGAGGGCTGAAGAGGTAGCTTTCTCTCAGACAAAAGTGCTGGCAGAGGCCACAGTTCCTTTGCTGAGCCCTCCCACACAGAGCAAGCAGGTGGTGCCATATCTGAGCCTCGATCAATCTGGCTATCACTGTTTGCCCTGGCCTGGTGATTCCCTCAGATCTCGCCCAACCCAACTTTCAGATCTGCCCAAACTGTTTCAGTGGCTTTTCTATACAAATTGCCTGTTTTGGCTCATGCGTCAGACTTTCCTAAAATCTTTCGAACAAGCAGTATCTGGTCTTGGTGTACCCCTGACCTTTTGTTAAGTGATCCCAGGCCTGGCACTAGTGGCAGCCAGCCTTGTTTCACAGCTTGGCCTCTCCTGGGCATCTCCAAGCCCACCACAAGTAGCAGCCATCTGCAGATTGCTCTGTAGCTCATACCCGGAGGCCCCAGGCAGGGCTCAGGCAGTGGCTGACTTTGGCCTGAGCCTTTGAACCCAATGGACAACTTCAGACCACATCAAAGCACCACCCAACCACCTCCACAATAGACACACTCAAGAAGCAGACTCAGCGAGCACCAGAGACCCACCGAAGTAAGTCCTGTTCCATGGGATGGGCCCCTGAACAGCTTTTCCTTAATGGTGGCTGCAGCTAGTCCTTGCAGCTGACTGGCCTGGGGATAAATCCCTCCCACTGATGTACCAATAGCAATCAAGGCTCAACTATAACAGGAGGGTGCACACGGCCCACAAGGTGGGGTCTGGAGGGGACACACCTGGAGAGCCCAGCTCAGGTGAACAGGGAGGCTACACCACAGGACCCTATAGAACACCTACTAGATTAGGCCACTCTACCAAGCCTAAGAGATATAGCAGCTCTAACTAATACATAGAAACAAACACAGGGAGGCTGCCAAAATGAGGAGACAAAGAAACACGTCCCGCCGAAACCGGTTTGGCTCAGTGGATAGAGCGTCGGCCTGCGGACTGAAGGGTCCCAGGTTCGATTCCGGTCAAGAGCATGTACCTGGGTTGCGGGCACATCTCCAGTAGGGGATGTGCAGGGGGCGGCTGATCGATGTTTCTCTCTCATCGATGTTTCTAGCTCTCTATCTCTCTCCCTTCCTCTCTGTAAAAAGTCAATAAAATATATTAAAAAAAAAAAAAAAAGAACCACGTCCCAAATGAAAGAACAGAACAAAACTCCAGAAAAATAGGAAACAATAGGAAACAATCTCCTATATACAGAGTTCAAAACACTGGTTATAAGAATGCTCAATGAACTCAGTGAGAACTTCAACAGCATAACAAAGGACATGGAAACCATAAAAAAGAACCAGTCAGAAATAAAGGATACACAAGCTGAAATGAAGAATAATTTACAGGGAATCAACATAGAGTAGATAAATCCAAGAATCAAATCAGCAATATGGAATATAAGGAAGCAAAAAACACCCAATTAGGAAAGCAAAAAGAAACAAACAAAAAAATGAGGATAGTGTAAAGGAGCCTCTGGGACAACTTCAAGCGTACCAACATTCACATTATGGGGGTGCCAGAAGAAAGAGAGCAAGAAATCTTGAAAGCAGCAAGAAAATAACAGTTAGTTACCTACAAGGGGGTTTCTATAAAACTGTCAGCTCTTTTCTCAACAGAAACTTTGTAGGCCAGAAGGGACTGGCAAGAAATAGTCAAAGTGATAAAAAGCAAGGACCTACAATCAAGATTACTCTACCCAGCAAAGTTATCAACAGAGAATCAAAGAACATATAAAGCTTCCCAAGGCCCTGGCCAGTGTTTCACAGCGGTTAGAGTAACGGCCCGCACACCGAAAGGTCTCAGATTCAATTCTTGGTCAAGGGCATGTACCTGAGTTGCAGGTTTGATCCCTGGCCCCAGTTGGGAGTGCAGGAAGCAACCAATCAATGTGTCTCTTTCACATCGATATTTCTCTCTCTTTCTCTCTCACACACACACGAAATGTTAAAGGGTCTTCTTTAAGAAGAGAAGAAAATATATAAAAAATAAAATGGCAATATATACAATTGAATCTAAGAAACAAAATGAACAAGCAGAACTCAAAGATACAAGTTCTCATAGATATAGTGAGCATTTTGACAATTATCAGATGGGAGGGGGATTGGGAATGGGTAAAAAAGGTGAAAGGATTAACTGATAGTTAAAGAATAGTCAAAGACATGCAAACTACAGCATTGGGAATATATAGTCAATATTCTAATAACTATGTATAGCGTCAGATGGGCATGACATATATCAAAAAGATTATTTAGTAACTTACATGATCTCTAGTCACTGAAGTACATCTGAAACTAATATAATAGTGCATGTAATTAAAAAAGAAAAATAGCCTGGCTGGTATAGCTCAGTGGTTGAGCGATAACCTGGTCAGGGCACATGCCGGAGTTGCAGGCCTGATCCCCAGTATGGGGCATGCAGAAGGCAGCTGATCGATTAATTCTCTCTCATCACTGATGTCTCTATCACTCTCTCTCCCTCTCCCTTCCTCTCTGAAATCAATAAAAATATATCTTTTTAAATATATGAATGGATAAAGAAGATAAAGAGAACCAGTGGTTGCCACATGGGAGGGGTATTCAGAGAGTTGAGTGAAAAAGAAGGGATTAAGAAATACAAATTACCAGTTATAAAATAGTCAAGGGATATAAAGCACAGCATAAGGAATATAGTCAATATTTAAGAACCATGTAATGGTGTCAGATGGGTACTAAACTTATCAGGGGGGTCACTTCATTAGCTAAATGTCTAATCACCATGCTGTACAGCCAAAACTAATATAATATTGTATGTCGACTGTAATTGAAAATTTTAACTTTTTTAAAAATAAGTGTGTCCTAAAAGTCTGAAACATCCGAAATAAAATTAACACTAAGAAATGTACTTCTGCTTTGCTATATTTATGCTGGTGTTTATAGATTTACTTTCTGAATGAACATGTCATTGTTGATCCAAAACGAAAGAAAATGTGGAAGAACATTAATCATTAAAATCTATTTTAAGGCTTGAATCATCTAATCTGTTCACCTTCAGTCATTAAAGTAATTTGATATATGCCAGATTGAAGTTTCCTTTAGTGGTCAATAAACCAAGAATGATTGATTAATTAGTTAGTATAGGAATGCTTTGTCTTTGCATATAGTTCAAGGCATTTTCCTTTCGTGTGTTTAATTAGCAGATAACTGAGGAAAAATTAGGGTTTGTACAGCCATGGCATAACATTTTAGGGCTGGTACCTTGAAGTATAATTATGTTCTTTCACAAAATGTCTTGTGGAACTGCTATCAGATGGAATTTTTTAAAAAATATATTTTTGTTGATTTCAGAGAGAAAGGGAGAGGGAGAGAGAGATAGAAACATCTATGATGAGAGAATCACTGATCGGCTGCCTCCTTCACGCCTCCTACTGGGGATCGAGCCCACAGCCCGGGCATGTGCCCTTGACCAGAATTTAATGGGAGACGCTTCAGTCCGACCCGACACTCTATCCACTGAGCCAAACCAGGTAGGGCTGGAATTTTTTGTTGGACGAATCCTCCAACAAAAGAAAGTATATATATGTATTCATGAGCTCATATAATGGGCAAAGATACCTGGAGCAAAGTCATGCAGGACTAGCCATGAAGAGTAACATGAATGATATGTACTTGAGCTAAAGATGTACACTTCCTCTAGAGTTACTTAGAACCTCACTCCTCTGCTTAATTTACATGTTTATAATTAGAAAATCTGTGAGTGGATAAAAACACTGTGATGCACATCTAGACAATGGAATATTATTAGTGCTAAAGAGAAATTAGCTATGAAAAGGCATGGAAGAACCTATGAGGCATGTTACTAAATGAAAGAAGCAAATACAAAAAGGCTACATCCTCTTTAATTTCAACTATATCACATTCTGGAAAAGTCAAAACTATGGAGACAGTAAAAAGATCAGTGGTTAAGAGGGGTTAGGAGGAGAGAGGGATGAATAAACAGAGCACAGTGGATTTTTAGGGCAGTGAACCTACTCAGTATAATACCACAATGATGGCTATATGTCATAATACATTTGTCCAAACCCAGAGAATATACAACACCAAGAGGGAACCCTAAGGTAAAGTATGGACTTTGGTTGATAATAATGTGTCAATGTAGGTTCACTGATTGTAACAAGTGTACCATTCTGGTGGGGGATATTCATAGTTGGGAAGGTTGTATATGTATGAACAGGGGATACACAGAAACTCTCTGTACTTTTCTCTCAATATTGCCATAAACCTAAAACTGCTTAAAAAAAAAAAAGTCCATTTAAAAGAATTTAAATTAAAAAAAAAGAAGGCAAATGAAAGATATTTTCAGATAAACCCAAACTAGGAGAATTCATCATCAGCAGACGTGCACTACAAGAATCCTAAGAGAAGTTCTCCAAGCTGAAGGGAAATGATACTATGGGAAACCCAGATACCCAGGAAGGAATAAACCAGAAATAGTAAGTACGGAGATAAATATAAAAGGCTATCTTTTTACCCTCTTTAATGTCTTTAAAATACACTTGGCTTTTTAAAGCAAAAATTCCAACAGTGTGTTGTGGAATCCTTAGCATCTGTAAATGTAGCAATAGCTAATACAATTGCAGCATAAAGTTTGAGGAAGGTAAATGAAATTATAAGTGTGAGGTTGTTACATTTTACCTGAAGTGGTACAATATTAACTAAGTAGACTGAAAAGTTCGGCATGTATATCCTGAGCCCTAAAGAAACCACCAAAACATAATACAAGAAACGGTGGGGACAATGCAAGGGCTCCATGTCTTCACAGCAGGTGGGCTACATGAACATATGCATTTGTCCAAACTGCTGGAACTGTGCACTTAAGATCTGTGCACATCATCGTATGTAATTTTTACCTAAAATTTTTAAAAAAGTGCTTTCTTAAAAAAATAGCAACTGGCTCAGTGTAGTTATTCAATTAATGTTAGTTGCTACTGTTAGTATTCTGTTAACAATAGACTATTGGTTTAAGAAATACTGTAATTTGAACATCTTCTTACTACAGGGCAGTGGTTCTCAACCTTCTGGTCCTTTAAAACAGTTCCTCATGTTGTGACCCCCAACCAGAAAATTATTTTCATTGCTACTTCATAACTGTAATGTTGCTACTGTTATGAATCATAATGTAAATATCTGATATGCAGGATGGTCTTAGGCGACCCCTGTGAAAGGGTCGTTTGACCGCCAAAGGGGTTGCAACTCACAGGTTGAGAACCGCTGCTGTAGGGCCTTATTTATTTAGCACAAGCTTGTCCTTCTGCCTGAAACATTCCCATCTCCCACTCTTCCCCTGGAAGATGCCTATCCACCCCTCATTCTTCACCTCCATGCACTTCCTCTGGAAAGCCTTGCCAGACATTATCTCACCGACAGCCAAATTAAGATATCCTGTCACTTGCCCCCATGGCACCCTGGACTTACTACTGGAATTAAGTTGTGCTTATCTGCCAATGAGACTGTAAGATCGTAAGGACGCTGGCTTGGTTTCACTCACTGCTGAACTCTCTATACTCAACGCAGTGCCTGGGCCCCAGGTGCTGGTGGCAAAAAGCAGAGACAAAAGGCTCCAAAGACCTGTTTTCTTCCTGACGTACCGTTTCGCTCTCTCCAGATCATCATTTGCTTGCTCCAGCTCTCGGATATATTTCTGCAGCTGATCTTTAATTGCCTTTGTCTGGGCTAGGTCATCTTCTAAGGCGGAGATCTGCCGGTAGCCTTCAGAATGCTGCATCTCAAACTTCTCCTGAATGACAAAATCGACACTGAATGAATGATTTCAGACTTCTGATAAGCTCTGTTTATCTCCCCCTTGCCTGTCACCTCCTTAAAATATTGAAGGCTAATCCTGGAATGCATGTGCTCCTCTTGTACTGGTAGTACATACATGTGTGTGTTTTTTAAATGTTTTTATTGATTTCAGAGAGGGGAAGGGACAGGGATAGAAACACCAGTGATGACAGAGAATCACTGACTAGTCAACTCCTGCATGTTCCACACCAGGGATCGAGCCCACAACCTGGGCAAGGCATATGCCCCAATCAAACAGTAACCTCCTGGTTCACAGGTTGATGTTCAACCACTGAGCCACACCAGCAGGGCAGATACAAGTTGTTTTTAGCCACTGAGCATCCATTCCCCCACTCTCCACAACCTGCCAGGACCCTGATTTCTTTAGGGGGTTTATCTCTCCATTACTACAGGAACTTCATGGGACTATCCTCCCATCACAATTATTGAAGAAGCGTCAGCCTTTCTCTCCCACCCTCCCGCCACAGCCAGGGACAAGCCTCACTGCAGTCCATAGGCCCTTTCCCCAGATGTGAACTGCTAAACAAGTGACAGGAGAGGGCAGGAACAGGGGGCTGTCCTGTCCTGAGTGCTTCCTGCCTCCCAGGCCCTGAGCATCTGGTACCTTGCCCCCTTCCAAACCTGATCTTTGCAGCCTCTGGGTATCAAGAAGCAATCAGCCCTAACTGGCTTGGCTCAGTGGATAGAGTGTCAGCCTATGAACTGGGTTCTATTGTGGTCAAGGACACATGCCCACGTTGTGGGCTCGATCCTCAGTAGGGGATGTGTCGGAGGCAGCCAATCAATGATTCTCTCTCATCATGGATGTTTCTCTCTCTCTCTCTTCTTCCTTCCTCTCTGAAATCAATAAAAATATTTTGAAAAAAAGAAAGAAACAATCATTTTGCTCAAGGTGTCCACAGACATAGAAAGCCACATAAACCTCCCCACACCTATTCTGCAAGGACAGTATGAATCCATGTCACGAGATTCCTGGATCACAAAGAGAACATCAGGGATCACAATGACTTTGGTAGCATGTACCACACAATAAGAGCAGGACATCATGTACTCAATTTGACAAATGTCCGGACTTTGTGATCCAGGACACTTCCCCTGCAGCATGGGGGTCAGAAGAAACTTCTGGACCTGTGGGAGAGGGAAGGAAGGAAGGAAGGCAGGCAAGCAGGGAAGGAAGGAAGGGAGGGAGGGAGGAAAGGAACAAAGAGAGGGGAAAAAACCTGTTATGAAATATAAGAGGAAGCTTAGTGCTTTCCAAGGCAAGGAATAGCCCAGATGACTTCTCAATGATCTATTGTTGCCCAACTGTAGAAGCTAACATTTATCATTTACTCTGTGGCAGCCTCTGGCTCAGTAGACCAATTACACTGCCTCATGTAATGCCATTTCCGAGATGTAGAGACTGAGGTTCAGTTACAGAATTAGCCCAAAGTGAACTGGTAACAAATGATGGAGCCAAGATCCAACCTGGGCCACCTGGGCCCGAGCTCTTAAAACAACTATGTCAGTGGTTCTCAACCTTGGCTGCACATTAGAATCGCCTGGGAATCTTTTTAAAATCCTGATTTCTGGGCCTCATCGTCCGGAAATTCTGTTTCTTTGTTATGGGGTGGGGCCACAGCATTAGTAAGAAAGAAACAGAATTTCTGGAGGATGAGGCCCAGAAATCAGGATTTTAAAAAGATTTCCAGGTGATTCTAATGTGCAGCCAAGGTTGAGAACCACTCAACTATGCCAAACTGCCCTCACCATCTCAATCCAGGTGGTACAGGTATTAATCTCTCTCCCTCTTTCTTTCCTTCTTTTCTCTCCCATCCTCCCTTCCTCTTTACCAAATACCCTTACTACCTTTCCTTCATCCACACACGAAAGAAAACACACTTCCCACATGAAAGGCCCAAGGCTTAGAAAGTTAAAGAGAAAAAAAAAACACTAAAAATAGGCAACTCCTTTCTTTTCTTTACACCCAGCCGAGTAAACAAAGCTGTTGCTAGAATGACGTAATGGTGCCTAGGCCGGGAGGCGTGGAGAGCCACTGGGAAGAGGAACGCCCACAGAACAAGCAGATTATTTACAGGGGGAGGACAGGGAGGGCCTTTCACATGCTCAGCCTGCTGGGTCCCCTCTGATACTCCGTTTCCTGGCCGTGAGCAGAGAAAGTGTCTCCACTGAGGCAAGCAGGGGCAGACCAGACCCTGTGCACAGCAAATTCTCAGGCATAGCTCTGATGGCCTCACACCCTTTAGGTGGGGGCACCTCTAGATAAAATAAGAGGGTGCAGGATCCTAGGTTATTAACCTAAATTCAAATTCAGAGGATGCAGTTAATGAGCTTCTCCACCAGCACAGAGATTCAAAAGAAGTCCTTTGAACTTGTGGACATGAAAAACTATTGCTGAAATGTTGCGCTTTCCTTTGGGGCTAATTATAATGAGCTGTCAGCTGATGGAGGCATCAATAGATGCTCTGTTTGATCCTTTACAGGCTTTTTTATTCAACTTGTGATGAATGAGCCAGTTGTCAAGAAGTCTGATTCAGTTGACTACATTCCTCTTAGGTGACAAATATGGGCTGGTGACACTTTATTCCAAGGTATTTCTATTTCTTCCCCTGCTCTATACACTGAGTCTCACAGATCCGTCGTGTGCTTGTATTGGTGGTCTGCAGGTACAAGGGCTCAGCTCTGAAGCCGTTAATTACTTAGTAATAACTTGATATTTATTCAGCATCCATGGAGGGCCTCCTTCCCCCTCTAAAATATCAGCCATATCACTGATCTTCCTTCCATAGTTTTCCATCCCAAGAATTCCCTTCAATTTAAGGACTGTTTCCTTGTTGCAGGGGTCAAATACTAATGCCTGCAGGGGCCAAGCTGTTAATAAAATGAGTGACGTGGGCCAGGTGTAGGAATAAAGAAAGTGGCACTTATCCCTCAGTCGGAGGTGGTGGTGGGGGCAGCAGCGGGGACTGGGGTGAACTGTAGAATGCTTGCTCTAAGCAACCAGTACTCGGCTTTTTGCTGGTGTGAAAGAATGCAGGCCTGGTGTAGCCAGATCTGCCAATGCTCAAAGGAAATCGGAATTCCAGGTTTTTACAGCCTCATAACTTTGAATGTTGATAATAAAGATATAAATTTTACTATCAAAAGAATAAACTGTGAACAAACACTGAACTCTTGTTACTATTAGCATGCTGAAGTATTTAAAGGGAAGTGTATAGTATAAATGTTTGCAATTCACTCTGAAATGCATCAAAACTTAAGTCAGACTGATGGATGGATATGTAATGAAAAGTATGGCAAAGGTTACTGGTAGAGCTTGGGTGGTGGATATATAGGTGTTTACTGGAAAACTTGTTCAACCTGCTGTGTGTTTCAAAATATTCATGATAAAATGTTGAATAAAAACCACTAAAGGCTAACAAACAGCATCTATGGGCCAGACTGATCTGCAAATGGCCACTTTGGGCTCTGTGGTCTACAGCATAAAAGCTTCAACTCGCTGCTCAGCTTCCAAGGTCTTTGGGGTATTCCCTCTGTCCCTCCCCATCTCTCAAATCCCCAATTCATTTTGTTATTGTTGTTAATCCTCACCAAGGATATTTTTTTCCATTGATTTTTTTAGAGAGAGTGGAAGGGAGAAAGGGAGAGAGACAGGGAAAGGGGAAAGGAGGAGGGAAGGCAGGAAGAGAAAAAGGAGAGAAACACGGATATGAGACACATCGATTGGTTGCCTCCCGCATGTGCCCCGACCAGTGCTGGGGATCGAATCTGCAACCCAGGCATGTACCCTTGACCAGAAATCGAACTCTTAACCCTTTGGTGCACAGGCCGACATTCTAATCACTGAGCAACACTAGCCAAGGATCCAATCCATTTTTTGGTCTCACTTTTTTCCCATGTACCAATAAATCCAGGACTCCAGGTCCGCCTGTACCAATAAATCCAGGACTCCCAAGGTCCGCCTGACACTAATTCTTGTCTGTGTCTGTGGCAGGTCCAAATGAACTCTTTTTTTCCCCCAATATATATTTCTTTATTGATTTCAGAGAGGAAGGGAGAAGGAGAGACAGAAACATCAATGATGAGAAGAGAACCACTGATCGGCTGCCTCCTGCACACCACTAAATGGGGATCAAGCCTGCAACCCAGGCATGTGCCCCTGGCTGGAATTGAACCTGGGACCCTTCAGTCCGCATGCCGAAGCTCTATCCACTAAGCCAAGTCGGCTAGGGCCAGATGAACTCTTTATCAACCTGTGGGCACCAAGCTACTGACCACACACAAACACACACACACACACACACACACACCCTCAAACACCAGCTCAAGTCCCTCCCAGGTGGCCTCCATGAAGTTATCTCCAACCCATGCAGATCTTTCTCTCTCAGGAGGATTTCATGCTCATACTATGTACGATAACTAAGCATCTTTTCCTTAGGTGCTTCCTGGTGTTAGGTTTGTCTGCCCCAAGAAGCTTCCAGAGGGCGAGTAGCACATCTTCCTCTATCACACCTAACACTGCAGGACCTTGGCTCATTCCACAGCAGCTCATCAAAATTTACACAGGGAGCTTTATTAAGAAAAAATAAATAAAAAGATAGGCAGACATGCCGGGGCCCCACCCAGACTTAGTGAGAACAGGAATCTCAGGGCAGGGGTGGGTTCGGGCCTCTCTAATGTTTACCAAGCTGGCCAGGTGATCTGCCTGGCAGTGAGGGTGGAGAACCACCGTCTCCAGGGCACAGTGTTATCCTTAGTGATCACATGCTAAGCCCTATAGAATGTCCAGAGGCAGTCTTTACCCTTTAGAACAGTGTTTCTCCAGATACTTAGCAAGGTCCGCAGATATTTTTGGCCTCCACACCTGGTGGAGGGAGTGCTACTAGCATCTAGTGGTTGGAGACCAAATTCTGATAAACATCCTATAATGCAAAACTTAGCTCTCACAACAGAGAATTATCTGGCTTCCAAGGTCAACAGTGCCCAGGTCTGGGAACCTGCTCTAGACGGGCACTGTCCAAACAGAACGTTCTGTGATGATGGAAACATTGTACAACCCCTCTGTTCAATCATCAGACCCACTAGAGACATGTGCCTACTGAGCACTTGAAATGTAGCTAGTGTAACTGAGGAATTAAATTTTTATTGATTTTATTTTAATTAATGTAAATGTCAATAGCCACTATGCCTATGGGCTACCATATTGGAAAGCACAACCCTGGACCTTATAATACAACTAGAGGCCTGGTGCACGAAATTTGTGCACAGGTAGGGTCCCTAGGCCTGGCTGGCGATCAGGGCAGATCCGGGCCTTCCTTCTGGCTGCCAGCCAGGGCCTTCCTTCATTCCACACCACCACCAGGTGGTCAGTGCACATCATAGCGAGCAATTGAACTCTCAGTCTCCCGGTCGAACTCCTGAGGGGACACTTTGCATGTTAGCCTTTTATATATATTTATATATAGATGATCAGCAAGTCTAGCAACCCTCAATACTCTAAAACTATCTACTTTTCACATGCCTTATGAGATTATTACAGACAATCAAAGAATGGCCCTGGGGACATGTGTGTGACTTGCTTCTCACAGAGCTCCTGGAACATAAAGTGTTCAACCACCACATCCACTCAGCAGGCCTGGAGGTGGGAGTGCGCCCAGGGCCATGGCCCTTGCTCTGCAGGGCTCTTTCCCAGGCACACTCGCCACTCCGGAAGCATTTCCTCTCACCCCCTCACCTTGATGGTTTCTAGCTCCATGCGAAGGCGGTTATTTTCTGACAGGAGGTCCCTGTTCCTGGTTTCAATTTGTTGTAGCTGTGTCTCCAATTCAGCTTCATATTCTCGGCTTCCCTCCTGGAATTCTCGGAGCTCCTCTTGTGTGTTCTCTGCCCTACAGCAGAATTCCCAGATGTCAGATAATAATATACTGAGCACTTACATGTTGCCAAGTCTTATACATGGGTCAGCTCTTTATTCAACCACCTTTTGAGGCAGAAACTATCATTTTCCTCATTTTACAGATGAAAAGATGAGGTTCAGACAAGATGAGTGACTTGTCTCAAGGTCACATAAGAAGCCAGAAACAGAGCTTACACATGAATCCAGGCATGCCTGATGCCAAAGCCATTTCTTAACCAATTCACTCTTCACTCATTCATCCAACATATATTTTTGAGCCCAACATGTAGTAAACATAATTTCAATTGTGAATCCTCTGCAGATTTATTTATAAGTGGAAATTGGTCATAATACAAATGTCATTTATCACACCATGATAATGTGTCCATAAAGAAGATAAAAATCATGCCTATAGAAGAAAACATACAACTTTAACATAGACAATGAAGACATCAAATTTGTTAAAGGTTTTTGCTTATCTTGGTCTAGTCAATTCAAATGGAGACTGCAGCCAAGAAATCAAGAGAAGGCTGAGCCTCAAAAGACTTAGGAAAGATCACCAAAGCAAAGATGTCAGTAGAGACCGAGGCTAAGTTCATCAACACCTTCGTATCCCCAATTACTATGCACAGATGTGAACACTACAGTGAAGGAGGCCGACAGTAAAAAAATTGATTCATGAAATATGTTGGAGAAGAACTCTACAAATACTCTGGACCACCAGAAAGACAAACAAGTTGGTCACAGAGCAAATTAAGCCTAAAACATCACTGGAGGCAAAAACGACAAAACTGAAGCTACTTTGGACACATCATGAGAAACAGGATTCTTTGGAAAAGACAATAATGCTGAGAAAAGTAGAAGACAGATACGAGATGGATTGACTCCATAAAAGAAGCCATAAGCTTGAGTCTACAAGAGCTGAGTAGGGCCGTTGAAGACAAGACATTGTGGACATCACTCATTTACAGAGTTGCCAGGAGTTGGAACCAACTCAATGGCATGTAACACACACACACACACACACACACACACGCACAAACCTCCCAGATATGGGCACTGAAACCCTGGTTTCAGGTTTTTTAAATGGCAACAACCCATTTTGCTAGGTTCAGGGAGTTCTTTCCCCCCACATGAAGCACTGACCGGATCTGGCATCTAGGAACTGATAAAACCCTGCCAGAAAAGTCAGATGGGAAGTAGCAGTTTACTTAGGACCACAGGCTTTGGAGTTCAAATTCTATCTCTGCTGCGCGACCTGGCAAGTTATTTGCCTGCATTAAGGATCAGTTTCCTCATTTGTAAAATGGGAAGATCATGTTTGTTGTTGGTTTTTTCCATGGAGTAGTTTTGAGATTTACTAGTAACTGAGATAATGTATGCTAAGCCTTCACAGTGCTTATGCCCCCCAAAATGACTGCTGCTATCATCATGGGAAGAAAAAGCAGGGTTAACTCTGGAGAACTGACCTTTGTTTGTAGGTCATAGCCAGATCTTTCCAATAGTTAGCTGCTTCTTCCTCAGAGCTGAAAGTCTTCCCAGAGTCCTCCATTGTGAAAATGAAAGAAGTCACTCTTCTTGTGGCATGGTGTCTAGGAGAGAAAGTTTTAAAATTATTACCCTAGTGAAACAGCTGATCTTTATAAGGGGGGCGGGGGTGATTCCCGAACTTTACAATGGATTAAATGATAAAACATTGCCAAATCACTAAAACTAAACTCAGACAAAATATAGCCCACCTGCAGGTTTCATTCCATGGACAGATAAAACCATCAGGATTTGCTGATTAACACATTGGGAAGAGGGAGAATAAGAAAAATATGGAGGTGAGGACCCCTCCTGGGGTTGCCAACTGGGTGCCACCACCATCCCCATCACCACAGATGCAGAATATCAGAAGGAAAATCTTAAGGGCAGGGGATAATGAACCCAGTTTGAGATATTATTAGTTTGACATGCCCACAACACATCTAGATGCAACACTGAATCTTAAACTCGGAGGTAAATTCTGGACTAATGATACAAATTTAAGAGTTATGAGTTTGTAGCTGGTTCTTCCTTTTTTCTTGTGACGGAACCACTGGAGAATCTAATGAGGGCTATTTATGGAACTCTGAGGAATGCCAATGTTTGAAAAGAGGGGCAAGGAAAGAAACAGTAATCGGAGGAGACAGAGGAGAAACAGAGAGTTGTCTTGGAGTAGATGGTGTCAAGGGGAAGGGGGGTGGCGGGGCGGGGTGCATTCCACAGTATTCATGATGCAACAGAGAAGATGGTAAGATAAGGATTGGAAAATATCCAACAGACTTAGCAAAATGTTGGTCACTGGTAATGTGAGCAAGAATATTTCAACACAATGGTGGAGGGAGGAGAAATAAACTGGGTGGAGGAGTCCGTGGGAGGTGAGGAAGAGGAAGTCCATGGGGTTTTGGAGAACTGGGTGTGAGAAGAAAAGGAGACAAAGTAGACCACAGCTAGAGGGGAGTGGGGGGTGGCGGCTTTGGCTCTGAGGATTTGGAGATATTCAGAGCAGAGGTTAGGAAATGTTCTATTAACAGTTGTCAGTTTATAGACTCCCTGCTGATTGAGCTTATTTTCTGAATTTATTAAAGGCTCTGAGCTTGTCAAAAGGTTGTTGGAGCCGAAACCGGTTTGGCTCAGTGGATAGAGCGTCGGCCTGTGGACTGAAAGGTCCAGGGTTCGATTCCGGTCAAGGGCATGTACCTGGGTTGCGGGCACGTCCCCAGTGGGGGATGTGCAGGAGGCAGCTGATCGATGTTTCTCTCTCATCGATGTTTCTGACTCTCTATCTCTCTCCCTTCCTCTCTGTAGAAAATCAATAAAATATATTTTAAAAAAAAGTCGTTGGAAACCCAAATTAGATGCCTCCAAGGTCCCTGCTTTCCTTCAAAGGAGCTCACAGTCTGCAGTGTGTGTCCTTGTGGACAAAAGAATGAACGCAACCCCTCACTCTGCAAGGCATAACCAACAAGCTGTATTTTGGGCTAAAAGTACAAATAATCTGGCTAAATATGTCAGTGTTGACACGGATACCATCACCAACTCCCGGATCTCTGGCAGAATTTGAACAATACCTCTATGTGAGCACAGCACTTATTGATAACTCTACACTTGCTAGTAACTGTTTGCACATCTTCTCACCCTCCTAATTTCTCTTCTTTCCTAATTCAGAGAAAGTATGCCATGAGACCTCCCACCTACACCCTTCTGAGAACAATTTCTCTGAAAACTTGATCTAAGCAGCGAGGCCAAATGGAGTAGAAAGCTGCTGATTTGTTGATTTTTTTCCAGTCCAGCATTCCTTCTTCCATCTTCCTGTAACAGCATCCCAATATTCCCTTGGAGAAACTGACTCTACACTCATTCCATGTGGTTCAGATGAACTTGACATCATCTTCTGCACCTGGGAGAAGGCACATGACTACTCATGCCTCCAGCATCAGTAACTGGCTTAGGGGTGGGGCCTACCCAATGCTGAACCAATGACAGGGATCAGCCTTACGCAAGCTGAATACATCATGGTTGGACTGAACCCAAGCTAAGCCAATAATAAGGGTGGGCCTAACTCAAGCTAAACCAATAAGTGTCCAGACCCACACCTTTTGCAAAGCTATCAAGAAACAAAGTCTCTGGAAGTGTTAACTAACCTTATTGTGATAATCACTTTGCAATATATACATGCATAAAACCATCATGTGGTACACCTTAAACTTACACAATTTTATGTCAATTACTAGTATAACCATAAAGTTGGGGGTGGGGGGTTGGAGAAATGAACTCTCTTTTTCCACTAGGGTTTGTTAGATGGTAGGAGGTAAGCCCCAATGATCATCTTTCTTTCTATTTTTTTTTAATATATATTGATTTTTTTACAGAGAGGAAGGGAGAGTGATAGAGTGTTAGAAACATAGATCAGCTGCCTCCTGCACACCTCCCACTGGGGATGTGGCCGAAACCAAGGTACATGCCCTTGACCAGAATCGAACCTGGGACCTTTCAGTCCGCAAGCTGACGCTCTATCCGACGCTCTATCCACTGAGCCAAACTGATTAGGCCATGATCATCTTTCTACTGCAAGAGAGCAGACAGCCTGAGAATGAAGCCAAAACATAGGAAAGCAGGACCAAGAGGTAGAGGGATTGGGTCCTGATATTGTTTGAGCGCCTGGATCCAGCTGTACCTGATTTACTGTTATGAGAGATAATCAACTCCCTTTCTTGGTTGTACCAGTTAGGGTTGGATTTCTGTCACAAGAGAATGCTACTTAATATGTAAAAAAAGTGATAGGTCTTATTTGCTGAAAGTAAAAAGAATGGAGTACCTAGAGTGTAAATAACAGTAACATGGCAACAGGAAAGGGTGAACCTAGGTATGGTGCTCCCTGCTTAACCCATAAGCTCTAATGAACCCAGAACACAGCTAATATGCAGTCACCAAACCAATGTCTATAGTGTCCAGAGCACAGTGCCCATGCAACTGTAACTGAGCACTGTGTGGCCACAGATGATCTTATTAAGGACAAATGCAAAGCATGGGAGGAAGTCTGCGTAAAGTAGGGTGAGAATGTGAGGAACTAGGAACAATGAATGTATACTGACTTTTCCTGCTGTTTGCAAAAAGATCATGTCCAAGGTTCAACATATTTAGTCCCTGCCTAGTTCTCTAAGCATTTCCCACCCGCCTACCCCTCTTGCTTATGCACCAGCTACACTGCCTTCTTTCTATTGCTTGAACACACCAAGCTTGCCCTACCTCAGGGCCTTTGCACTTGTTCGCTTTGCCTGGAATGCTTTTCCTTCAGATCTTTTCTCAGCAGGTTTCCTTCTTGCCATTCAGATCTCAGCTAAAATGTCTTCCCCAGAGAGACTTCATTTTAATACTACCAAATACCCCCTCCAGCCCTTCAGTATCATACTAACCCAACTTTGTGTTATCACTTTGTGAGTTTTGTTTTTGTTTATCGTCCCTCACTGGAATGTCAGATGTTGAACATAGGGACCTTCTCCATCTTTTATATCCCCAATGCCTACAGGCATTCAATAAATGCTTATGGAATGAACATACATAGGGGAAGATAGAGATTGGCCACTAGGGGGATGGGGATATGAGGTTAAGAAAAGGCAAGAAGCAAGAGACCCTCTGAAGGCTAGTTTATAATTTGTACCTGTAAATCCCTAAGATGCTTATCGAGATGGGGAACACCTCTCCCTCAGCACCTGAGTGGCATCTCCTTGATGGGAAGGGGTTGGAGGATAGGATGCCATGTTTGGAACTACCCCCTCCTCAAGGTTTACATGATAAGGAGTATCTGATATAGTTATTGGAATTTAATAACCTTCATCCTACACTCTTATGACAGACGAGGCTTAGAAAAGGGCTTCTTAAAGTATTGTTATCACAGCCAGTGAGGCTTAAACTTAATCCCGAAGAAATTAATTTGTGATGTTTTAGGAGGTGCTTCCATTGTGGGAGGGGCTCTAAATACAACCATGCTGATGGGAAGGATCTGGTTTTGGACTTCAGGTACTGGGGAGAAACTAAGCAGAGACCTGAGCTTAGGTCACAGCTTGCACTCCCTTCTCTAAATCTCTGGTTCCTTCAACTAAAGGCAAAAACCACAAGCCTGCATTTCCACCAAAAACCTCTGCACTTCAAAAACAATCCTTAGGGAAGAGAAAAAATATACTACAGGCTAAGAGGGAAGAAGTAAAGGCTTTGTTTTGAAACAGCAATCTTTTTTTTTTTTTAACATGGAACGCTTCACGAATTTGCATGTCATCTTTGCGCAGGGGCCATGATAATCTCTGTATCGTTCCAATTTTAGTATATGTGCTGAGGAAGCGAGCACTGAAACAGCAATCTTAAAAAAATGTTTTCTTTGCCATGTGAAAATGTCTCAAAGTTCTAATGTTATTCTCTGCCACAGAAAGCAGGTGAGATGACTTGCAAAGGTTCCCTTCCTCCAGCATTATCTACTGAATTTTAACATCACCTTCTATTTGCTGTGTGCTGGGCATTTATAAACAACTTTGTCACTTTAAGGCCACTCAGCTGTAAGAGTAAGCAAGACAATCACTTATCACTTTTTTATATATTAAGTAGCCCTTTCTTGTGACAGAAATCCAACCCTAACTGGTACAACCAAGAAAGGGAGTTGATTATCTCTCATAACAGTAAATCAGGTACAGCTGGATCCAGGCGCTCAAACAATATCATCAGGACCCAATCCCTCTACCTCTTGGTCCTGCTTTCCTATGTTTTGGCTTCATTCTCAGGCTGTCTCCTCTCTTGCAATAGAAAGATGATCACTGGCACTCCGGGCTTACCTCCTACCATCTAACTGGTTTTTTTAGAAGCTGGAGCAGAAACATTGTAAACCAGACCCAAGGGGGGTTGGAGGGTTGTCTTTAAATTCAAGTTCAAGCTCTCCCTGGGATTGCAAACAGACTGATTAGAGGTCAAATTCACTCATTTTCATTTGGCCCACGATCTTTTAAAAGGCACTGTGACAGGCAGGTGTTAACTCTTGGTAATGATATACACACCTACAATCTTAAAAACGGATACTTCATGCCTTTATTTCATCTGTGCTACAGGCATTTAGTCTCCTAACTTGTGTTTTCAGTGCACCATCATGTCATCGTGCCCCACCATCATGGACAAATCTAATGGGCACCTCAACTATATATTCTACAGCATGCACAGAAGAACAAACTGGAACAAGTGGTTCAAAAAGTATCTATTTTATGTAACTTAAAACTACCACTCCTACAAAAATGTGTTTCACCAAGTTTTTTTGGTGTGTTTTCCATGATTAAAGTTAACAGAGAAGTCTGAAAACACACTTGAGACTCATGCCTTTGATTTCAAAACCAGAAAAACACAACAAAGCAATCTCTCTTGGCTTCCCTCTGAGTGAAGAAAGCCAGGGCATGCTGGTCAGAAGCAATCCACACCTATAAACCATCAGGAATTAACTCACCGCCCTTCTCCACCCCAATCCTTCCCAATCAAAACAAATGGAAGAGCTGAAGGGAAAGGAAGGGAGAGAAAGAAGTTGCCAAATGCCAGCACGTGCTCCAACAGCTTCTACGTTATGAAGTAGGCTTTGCACTTTGCAGAAGTGATGTCACTGGGACAAGATCAGTCAAGAGTCAGCAAGTCTGGCTTCTGTTTTTCAATGTCTATAATGATCTACCTAAAAAAATAGGCACGCAAGGGCAAATACGCAAGGCTGTACACCATCAATTCACTGATGTGGAAACTGGAGAAACATAACTGTCAACAGAGGACTAATTGGAAAACTATGAAGTTGTTAAGAATTTCATGTACTGCCCTAGCTGGTTTAGCTCAGTGGATAGAGCGTAGGCCTGTGGACTGAAGGGTCCTGGGTTCGATTCTGGTCAAGGGCACATGCCTGGGTTGCAGGCTTGATCCCCGGTGGGGGGCCTGCAGAAGGCAGCCAATTAATGATTCTCATCATTGATGTTTGTAGCTCTCTCTCTCTCTCTCTCTCCCTTTCTGAAGTCAATAAAACTACATAAAAGTAATAATAAAGTAAAATTGTTTAAAAAAAAAGAATTGTATGTACTAAAATGGAAGAAAGTTCATGACATACTAAGAAACGACGCCATTTTTGTTTACAAATCTCCCTCCCTTTCTTCTTTGTATACAAAGGGTCTAGTACAGCGGTTCTCAACCTGTGGGTCGTGACCCCTTTGGGGGTCGAACGACCCTTTCACAGGGGTCACCTACAACCATCGGAAAAACACATATATAATTACATATTGTTTTTGTGATTAACCACTATGCTTTAATTATGTTCAATTTGTAACAATGAAATTGGGGGTCACCACAACATGAGGAGCTATATTAAAGGCTCGCGGCATTAGGAAGGTTGAGAACCACTCTAGAAGGATGTACCAGAATATGGGTGAAGCAGGCACTGAGATGAGAACTTACACCTGACATAACACTATACACACTGACTTTCACAGTAAGCATATTTTACTTTTGAAATTTTAACCCGAA
>NW_006287910.1:1225889-1227076 GCF_000327345.1 Myotis davidii | reverse complement strand
AGTAGTGTGATTTCTCTGGTTCGCATGTTCAAAGGCAAAAGAAGACACTTATCCAAAATGGGATAAAATCTACCAACCAGAGGCCCCTGAGACTTCAAGGACATAGATCATCTGGATCTAATCCTACATAAAAGATACACTAAGAGGAAAGATTTAAGCTTCAAAACGGATTGAATACCGGTGTGTGTGTTTGGGTGGTGTCAGGTACCAAGTGTCTCTGGGAGTCACCGGGATTCAATCCCTCTTCAAAGCACCTTACCAATGTCCTAAAACGCCATCCTATCCTCTAACACACACACAAAATCAGCACAGAAAACAACAAATAGCTGCCCAGCGCACGCTGCAAAGGCCATTTCTTCATAAAGGAAGTTAAAAGGGGCCTCGGGCTGCAAGTAGAAAAGGCACAAGCTAGTACAAACCCCGAACAAAGAAGTCAGGGAAGTTCAGACCCTCTGGAGGCAGAGAACCTGAGAAGACGGAAGATAAAGCAGCTTCCCCAAAAAGCGGTGTCCCGAGGGTGACGGGGTTTCCCAGGACCTCGCAGAGGTCGCTAAGCCCAGCCGCCGCATTCAAGCTGTAGAAGAAGCGTTTTCATCCTTTATCCAATCCGTCCCCAAAGTGCTGTCGGAGGAAATCTGAACCGTCCTGCAGCAGAGACCTGAGAAACGCGGAGGAAAGGAGACGGTTCCAAACGCGTTCCCGAAGGGAGGAGGGAGGTGGAGGAAGGAGGTTTTTTTGGAAAGGGGCCTGCGATCAGGGTGAGGAAGTGGGCGAGCAGGAGACCTACGAGAAATGAGGGGGAGAGGAGGGACAGCCCAAGGGAAAAAGGGGTGGTGGGGACTGAGGAGGAGCAGAACTCACGGCGAGAAAGGAGACTGGGGAGTCCAGGAGGGGGGTTCGGGGTGGGAGGGACCAGGAGAGCCGAGGAGCAGAGCTGCGAGGGCTGGGGACGCGGGAGGACCAAGGAAGTCAAGGGGGGAGAGCAGGGCGGCAAGAAAAAGAAAGTTGGCGAAGGCGAGGAGCCGGGGAGAGGACCCGAGAGTAGAAAGGCACAAAGTTAGCAAGGGAGGTTCCAGGGAAGCGGGAATTCCGAGCCCAGTGCCCGGGACCGCCAGAGTCCGGGCGGCCAGGAAGCGACGCGCAAGCGAGGGGAGCCCCAGGGTCCCGGCCCCGCGGGGGCCAGGGGT
>NW_006287910.1:1217924-1225633 GCF_000327345.1 Myotis davidii | reverse complement strand
GTGAGGCTCCGGCGGCTGACGGGCGGGGACCTGGTCCGCCTCGGAGGATGCTGGCCGCTCCCGGGACACCCTGGAACGGGCTCCGACTTGTGGGCCAACACATGTCAAGAACATGCGTCTCCCTCCCCTTGACACCGATTGCATTTTCCCCGAATCAGAGGAAAGACAAAGATTCAGACCCGCTTAGGCTCAGCAATGCCCTGCGTTTTCCCCATTCCTTTATGCCCCGAATAAAAATGTCCACATTACTACCTTCTTCCAAGGTAGCACAACGTAGTGCGGAAGAGGTTGATTTCAAGCCCGGCTTTGAATCCTTACTAGTTGAGTGATCTTGGGCAAGTTACTCTCTGTGACTTAGTTTCCTCATTTATAAAATGTTCATGATAGGATTCTACCTCAGAGGATTAAGCGGAGGCGGAATGAGTTAATTTGCCGTTTGTAAAACCAGTGCCTAACACGTAGTTAAGTACAATCTATGTATTTGTTAAGTGATCACGATTTGTTAGAAAAGTGGTTGTGTCCCGTACCAATGCTAACTTGACTTAGGTTTTCTCATTTAATTCTAACAGCAATCCCAATTGTTCACCAGCAATTGTTTATTGAGCACTCACGCTTATAGCGCAGACAAGACTCCTAGCCTCAGAGAGTTTATACTATTAAGAAAGAAACACATTAAACAGCAAACAGGGGAGGATAAATAATTTCAGATTCTAGGAAGTGCTAATTAAGCATAGAGCAAGGTCACGTGATAGAGAGGCGTTGGGGAGGAATTGGAGGACACTGGAGCTGAGGCCAGGATGATGAGAACCACAGGAAAGCACTTTTCTTGTCTTCATTTAAAGATGAGAAAACTAAGGTGCAGGAAGTTAAATGTGTTGCCCAAGAGGTCTCACAATTAGTAAGAAGTCAGGCTCTAAAGCTGGGTCTACACTCGTGTTCTTCAGCACTATGCTAGAGGCGAAGAGATCTGAACTGCGTTGAGGGTTCCAAGCACATTCTTCGAACCCCTTCTGCCTCCTTGCCTTTCTCTAATTCTACTTTGTTTTGATTCCTCACTAGTCCCTGAAGAAGCTCAGAGCCACAAAAGGGAACCACCACCTACATCACCAGGGTTAAGGAAAGTACCAAAATTTTTTGGGGTGGCGGGGGAGGGGGGGAAGCAGGGGGAGAACTTTAATTCCGGTCCCAAATGCTAATAAACGTTTGCAACCTCTTGACACTTTTGCTCTTATGCTTCCTTTCACTCCAAAATTTTATTGCCCCTCACCATTGTGTGAGGTTTCTGGGCAGGGAACAGTCACCCCAGTTTACAGATGAACTGAAGTACAAATTGATAAAGTATCATTTCAGTCCTGACTAAATGGCACTGATCAAGTAATGTCAACTAGTTGGCTTTCAATTTCCTTCATTTCCCATCAAAAAAAGGGAGAGACATTGAAATGATTATCATTATTAAACTCCTTTTCAGGAACAGTTTAGGTAAATATCATTTGGTAAAACCTTAAAAATGAAAGGAAAAGTTTGGTGTGCTTTAAAGCATATCCTCTCTTTATTAAATTTATTTTCCTTGTAGTATTCAGATATGGATGAGTGGAGAACTCAGTTTCTCTGAAGTCCTTCCATTATAATTTACTAGAGGTCCAGTGCACAAAATTCATGCTCTGGTAGGGTCCCTAGCAGCTGCCGGCTGCCTGTGGGGTACTCCCTCCCTCTCCCCAGCCGGCCCCACCCCCTGGTTGAACTCCCGGACAACTCTCGGTTGAGGGGACACTTTGCATACTACACTTTTATTATATAGGATTATTTCAAAACCCTAAACTTAACCTAACATAGAAGAAAAGTTTCTGGAGGAGAAACTACTTTTGTGCCAGCCAAGTTAATCTAGGACAGCGGTTCTCAACCTGTGGGTCGCAACCCCTTTGGGGGTCGAATGACCCTTTCACAGGGGTCGCCTAAGGCCATCGGAAAAACACATATATAATTACATATTGTTTTTGTGATTAACCACATTGCTTTAATTATGTTCAATTTGTAACAATGAAATTGGGGGTCACCACAACATGAAGAACTGTATTAAAGGCTCGTGGCATTAGGAAGGTTGAGAACCACTGATCCAGGAGCTGAACTGAATCTAGGAGCTTAAATAGCACAAAAATCAATCTTCATCCTTGTTTCATACAATTTGGACAAGGAAAAAACTGAAAGTTACTTTTACTCTCTGAAAAAAGAGTTCATCCAGCAAAGGAATAGAAATAAGGCTAACAGAGACTAAATTTAAGAAAATATGTCTTAAGGAACATGTTAAAGTACTCTTTCACAAATATCAAATTGTATTTTGATTCATAATGATCTGCTTCTAAGGGCTGGCGTACCCTGCATAGGTTAGTATTCTACAGAAAAACAACAAAATTGCATTTCTTTAAGAATTATTTGTAATTCAGACTTTTCATTAGCTTTCCACTTAGTACAATTTGTTCATTTTTATTTCCTGCACTTGACCTGTTGAGACCAAGCACAATTCTGGCCTTAAAAGAATGTCAAAGTCAAACAAAATGTGTCTGCTCTTTATTATGTTTTGTGGCTAAAAACTTTTCTTAAAAAGAATAATTTTTTAAAAATCCACCATTACTTTGTTCGCCTTTTTATACTTTTAGTTAATATGGTCCGTGTTCAGAGATACTCGGCTAGAATGAAAAGGAAAACACCCCCAAAGACAAGCATATGTGGTACTCTGAAAACACACACACACACACACACAAAACGCTAGAAACGGAGTTGCTTTCCCATCTAATTCCCATTTGGAAACTATTCCCCACACAGACACAATGCAGATCTAACCTAAGCAGGCTGATGAAGCGTGTGTACTTGTCATCTTCCTCCTGGAAAATGAAATTCAAGCACAGGCTTCTTCAGCTCCGTGTTTGACCTTGCCCTCCACATCATGTCTACCAGGATGTCTGCAGGGACGTACTGCTGCCCCTGAAATGCACCCCACCTATCGGAATTGCCTAATGAAAGTGCCTCACACTTCAGACTCTGGGGGACGGGGTGTGTGTGTGTGTGTGTGTGTAAGGTCTCTTTCGGCAATTTCTAGTTACTGATTCTTCTGCAAAGTCAATGTTTCTTGGCAAACTTTAGAAATAAACTTTTCCAGCCTTTCCATAGTCTCCAGCTAGCACATCCTAAACTCTGTCTAGATTTAGCTATAGCTATGCGCTTTGTTTTCCTAATTTGCAACAGGAAATAGTGAGCAGCTGGCAGTTTTGCAAAGGACAGTTATGCTTATTGAATTAAAACACACACACACACACACACACACACTTTTCTTTTTAAATCCCAGGTAAAAGTAGATGGTGAGGCGAAGGGGGAGAAAACAAACCCAGACACGACTTATCCATCCACGTAACATACAAGCCTCGAGGGGCCCCGCAAGGCTTTTGCAACCACGAGGTCTCCTTTTTGTTCGCCCAGCCTGTTTGCTGGAAAAGTTGTGTTCGTTTATACTGAGCTGCGGACCAGGGCTTTTAAAAACCACCTTTTCCGAAGTCACGAGGACTTCTTCGCTGTCGGTGACAACACCCAGGCTAGTCCCAGACACACGTTTTCTTGCCAGCGAGACACCGGCGGCCAGAAGGACCGGCGGTTAGCTCGGTTGGCAGTTTTTGTGGGGTGTTTTTTGTTCACTCGCCACTAGGTTGCACTAGATTAAGCATGCTGTGGAAAACATGAGTTATTTAAATTTTTTCCCAAAGCAGAATCATCACGTGACAAGATGAGGGGGGCGGGGGGAGAGAGATGGAGAGAGAGAAGAGAACCAAAACGTTCAGGCTTTTCATCGAAATCCGATTTAAATCGCCTTTCCTCAAAAGACCGAAAGAACTGACTTGTACCAAATCCCGTGGTTGGCAGATTTTTTCTCCCCGGTTCCACTTCACAAGCTCCCTAATCCCCCGCTCTTCGGTTTCTTTCCACTCTGCAACGATAGACCAGGGGGAAGGCCTCCTTAAATTGGAGGTTTTCGTCAAAAAAAGCCGGGGCCACCGCCCCGGCAAGGTTCCTATTTAAGGGTTTATCGGGAGGGGACTGAGCCTGACGAGGCTGCAGGGCCGCGAGGCCCCGCCCCCCCCAGATTCCCAGCACGCCCTGCGCGGAGAGGACACGACGGTGGGGGAGGGGCGGAGGAAGGGGCGGGGCGAGGGGGGAGAAAAGGGCGTCATTTTACGACCGGGGCGGTGCGGTGCGGAAGCGGAAGTGAAGGGCGCGCTTGGCGGCGGCGGCGGGAGCTGCGGAGTCGGGAATCAAAACAAAGGGCCTGGCGGGGCGCGGGGAAGGCGGCGGGGTCGGAATGTGAGCGAAGGTGGAGCTGGCTGTAGAGGTGAGTGTGCTGGCAGCGTTGGGAACCAGTCCTTGATGGGCCCACTTCTCTGGGGCCCCTAGGCTGGAGGAAAGACGGTGTACCCCCTTTCCCCTGCCTATTACTGGCGGAGGTGCGGGAGGTTGGCTAGTCGAGGGGAAGGACTGGGACCCACCACTCAGGCCCCCACTAAAGGTTCGGGTTGCCTCCCTTTCGTGTCAGTTCACGACAGCCATTGCTGCGCCGCTGCTGCCCTTTGGGGTGGGGGGGTGTTGGCTCCCCGCCCGCACCTGTCTCCCTGCTCCCAATGGTGCCCTCCAGGTATGGAGAGCAATCTTTCCAGAGGGGTTTGCTCTATGGGAAGGTTAAGAGAGGAAGATGGGGCGGGTGCTTTTGCAACCCACCTGAGCGTTTTGCATCCTCCTCAGTTTTCAACACTCTCTAGGGTGCAGCCTCTGGTTTGAAGGGTAGTTGAGTTTTCTTAGGGCTTGAGCCACTCCCACTACTTGGCTGTAACGCGACACCTTGATACACCTTTTAGAGTTCCCCAAGCACCTTTCTGGTATTACTAAGAGCTCTCCAGTTACCTTTATGTCTTTTGAACTTCCTAACATCTCTGAGCGGTAATATTCTGTTTTTGCATACAGAAGGATTGAAACCTAACGGTCTTCCTAGGCGTTTATCGAACTCTTCATTCACTCAGCTATTACGGATATGTGCTAGATTCAGGAGATACAAACATAAGTAAGGAAACATGATCCCTACTGTCACGGAGTTTATATTCAAGTGGGAGAGACAGAAAATAAAGCAAGCAAATAAGACAATTTTAGATAGAAGAGCTATTGAAAAAAGTAATGGGGTTGGAGAGGGTGTATGGGGGCTTAAGGATTAAATTGGGTGTTAAGGTCACTGCTAAATTTTCTACTCGATTGTCTCATTTAATCGAAACAATAGCCCTATAAGAGTGCCACTATTATCAGGCCCATTTTCCAGATGGGATCTGAGGTTTGGAGAGATTGTGAGCTACACAGAGAGGAAGCCAAAGAATTGGGGATTGATATGCAGACAGTCTGACTTCAGAACCTGTGCTCTCAAACTCTATCTGAATTGCTCAGATATTCTGAGAGGTAATGGCAGAAGTGAGACTTAAACGCAAATCAAAGAAAACTTTGCTTTGGCTACCTAAGTTACTTAGTGGCATTCCCAGGAATATTTGGGAAAATTTCCAGGTGCAGGCCACTAACAAGCTAATATGTGTGTACTTTCTGTTGCTGTGTTGAGCAATACAGAGGGCACCTTGGTGTGGTAGGAAGAGGTGAACAAGCCTGGTTTACTCCCTTTCTAATAGTGTGATCTTGCGCAAGTTACAAAACTTCATTAAACTTCTGTTTTCTCCTCTGTAAGATGTGGCTTAATCATTGTATCCCTGTGCCAATCATAGGCCTGCTACCGAGTAGGTAATAAGTACATATTTGCTGAATGAAGAAATAATGCTAAATGAAAATGCTTAGTAAACTATATTGTACTCTACCTGTCAGCTCACTTTCAGGATTGGCCTTGAAGAGGTTTGTGAGAACACATTGAAGTTGTGTATATCCTGAATATCACAAATTCTTTATGATTTAGAGGAGATTGTGGGAGGTACTGAACCTGTATTTAAGAGGAAAAACAAGTAGCATAATGTACTAATATTGTGGTAGTTAACTTCATCTCTGTCTCCAAATTAACTCCTAATTATAAACAGCTAGGTAAAGTAAAAATATTTATTTAGTATATACTAAGTAGCCAGCCCTGTGCTTGGCACAGGTGATGAAGTGTTGAAAACAAATGGTAGGCTCCTTTATCTAATATTTTTCACCCTCAGTAGTGCTGTGAGGTGTACAGGGAAGAATTAGCCACACTGTGAACCAAGGAAGAACCCAAAATTTAATGAAGTTTTGTAGCTTCAACGTAGGGGCCAAACAGTAAATATTTTAGGCTTTATAGGCAATATAGTCTCAGTTGCAAATACTTAATTCTGCAATTATAGTCCAAAAATCAGCCATAGACAGTTCTTAAATGAGTGTGGCCATGTCTCGATAAAACTGTTTATAGACACTGAAATTTGAATTTCATAAAATTTTGTGATAAAACATTTGAGAGAAAACATTTTCATTTTTTAAAAAAATATATTTTATTGATTTTATACAGAGAGGAAGGGAGAGAGATAGTTAGAAACATCGATGAGAGAGAAACATCTATCAGCTGCCTCCTGCACACCCCCTACTGGGGATGTGCCCGCAACCCAGGTACATGCCCTTGACCAGAATCGAACCTGGGACCTTTCAGTCCGCAGGCCGACGCTCTATCCACTGAGCCAAACCAGTTTCGGCTATTTTGATTTTTTTCTAAGAATTTAAAAATGTAAAATACATTCTTAGTTCAAAGGCCATTTAAATAAAAGCAGTGGGCTGGTTTTGGCTGGTGGGTCATAGTTTGCCTACCCCTGCTTTATGTGATCAGCCCTCCTATACCTTAAATATGGCACTTGTATCATCGTCTCTCCCCTCACCCTACTATGTTGATGTTAAAACTGCCTGAAACGAGGATCATATCAGAGAGATAGCTAAAAGGAATTCTTTTCTATATTCCCAGGTTACATTTCTGAAACATAAATTAATAACCTTAAAGTGGCCACTGTAGGTAAGAGTAGGTGATTGTTGGGGTATAATGGTGGGGACTTGGAAATGAGATTCAGTTGTCCTTACCATTGGCTGGCTGCCTCCATGCCCAATGGCTATTATTGATTTGATCTGCTTTTCTTGTACTGTTTAAGTGTTGTTGCACTGGAGTAGATACAGCATGTCTGTGACTTGAGATTTCTCTGTTAGATTTTTGTTGGTATACCAGGTTGCACAAACTAATAAATTGGTTTGATTTGTTTTGTAGCAGAATCAAATTCAAAGTCTTGGTTGGACGGCTCAATTGGTTGAAGAGTCGTCCTGTATACCAAAAGGTTGTTGGTTCAGTTCCTAGTCACGGTACATACCTAGGTTTCGGGTTTGATCCCTGGTCTGGGCACTTAGAGGAGGCAACTGATTGATGGTTCTCATGTCAATAGTTCTCTCTCTCTTTCGCTCAAAATCAGTTTTTTTAAAAAAACTCCACCATATCTTCTGAGGAGGATTGAAAAAAAAATCAAAAGTCCACAGAGGCCACATAATATGGACCTTCCATACTGATATCAAAGACCAGTGGGATAAGTTGTTATTAAATCAATTTCAGAATCTTACATAACTGGTAATGAAGACATATAGTTATTCTTTTACTAAAAATTACATGCTCTCTGCTGTTAACTTTTTGACTCTCATAAGAA
>NW_006287910.1:1169484-1217892 GCF_000327345.1 Myotis davidii | reverse complement strand
AAAGACAGTTGAGAAGAATTAAGAAAAACTATAGAAAACGTCGACTCAGGGCTAGAGGAGGTTGTCTCCAGCTAAGTGAAGAGGAGAGGTTTCACTCAGGATATGCAGGTGTCCAAGATTTGGCTTCTTCTCTCAAGCATGGCTGTTTATAGAAAAGAAATAGGGCTCATCTGGAGTTCATTTTTATGGGAAGAATTATAGAACATGAGAAATGGAAGAGGCCGATTTTTTAAAAAAACAGGTGGGTGCAGTTAGAATTTAAGCATAAACAGTCAACCAAGTTTACCAAATTTTAGTAACCTGGATTATGCTTTGAAAGCCATTCTACTTTTCTCCTTAAGATCTTACTTGTTGGGAGCCATTGCACCATTAATATAGTTGCAGTCTCGTATTTTAATAGTAAAATTTGTACTTAAGCATATAAATAACATTGAAATCTCATTCTCAACAGGGTGGAAGAATGAGAGAAAAGAAAGGTGAAAGAATGTTGAACAACTTTGTGTGGCTATATGATGGAAGGAAACGGAACTGAGAACTCCTGTAGTAGAACACTCGGATGGCTTCAACAAGATAACGGTGCTAAGCCATGGCTTTGGAAATTCTCTAATTGCTTTTCTCGTCCTGAACAGATGTTGCCACTTAGTCCCCAAACGGTAACTATGTGCAAGACTAAGGACATAGCAAATTCCTAATGCAAATAGATGGGAGCTCCATTTGTTCTGGGGCAGTTGCTCTCCCTGGAGTCTGTGCTGAGTTTTCCTGGTATCTTGCTTATATTACTTCTTGTAGAACATTATTATAATTCCTGACTCAATGAGCATAATTTTTTAACTCCTGTATGTCCACTCTTAAATAACAGTAGATGCTTTAAATATTTAATGTTAACATTTTGGGAAGATTTTTTTCTCATTAAAGTCATGGGTTTCAAAGATAAATCCACATTGTAGAATACAATTGGAGAAAATATAAAATAGATTTTATTTTACTGTAGCCTTCTGAAATTTTTTTTAAAAAGATACATTTTTTAATTGATTTTAGAGAGGAAGAGAGAGGGAGAGAGAGAGAGAGAAGAATCAATGGTCAGAGAGAGGAAAAGAGAGGGAGAGAGAGAGAGAAGAATCAATGGTGAAGAGAATCATTGATTGGCTGCCTCCTGCATGCCCCCTACTGGAGATTGAGCCTGCAACCTGGGCATGTGCCCTTGACCGGAATCAAACCCGGGACTCTTCAGTCTGCAGGCTGATGCTCTATCCACTGAGCCAAATTAGCTAGGGCCAGATCCAGACACTTGATTTTTGTCAGTGGCATTCAGAATTGAGTGTGTTCAAGGGTATCCAACTCACAGTAACCTTGCCATAAGAACCAGATTTGTATAAATCAGAATGGCAGCGTATTCATTTCCAGCCTGAACTGTAATTACCAAAAGGGCAGAATATAGTACTTGTTGGATGGTCAGCCCATTGCCGTTACCTCCCTTTTAGGAAAAATCTAACTGAAAATCCAGATTTCTCCTGAATGAATATAGAATCACAGCAAAAGGAGTGAAATCATGGAAGTCAGATGGACCCTTCTATGCTCCCAGGGATGAGCATGTCTCAATCACTACACGAGGGCATCTTCTTCATCTTGGTAAAGCCTGCAGTCAGTCCATAAAGGCTCTTGATTAGTTAGATCTCCTTTCAGGGTCCAGGAACTCTGCTGAGAGGTTTATGTGCATGATCTTATTTTATCCTTCTGACAGTTGTCAGAGTACATCCCGTTGTTCCCAGTTGGAAGATGAGGAAATGGAAGTGTAGAGGGCTTAAGTAACTTACTCAAGGTCATAAAACTGCTGAGTATCACATGCAAGCCAAGGCCTCTGACACTAACGCCATACCACAACCTTTATAAATTTACTGGCCTCCTGTGTCTATGTTGGAGGAATGTGACAAACTATTTCTTGTATCTCTTCCCAGTTTTCTAATTGTCCTAATTTTTTTCACTGGCTGCAGAGTAATTGTTGGCATTAGGGATTTAGGCCATGGTATTCTAGGGTTTGCTGAATGTCATCAGCAACACGCTTATAGGCTTTTCCACAGATGGGTCACTTGGGGAGATGGCTGAGCTCATCCATAGTGTTCGGAATCTTCTCTGAAGAACCTTACTAAAACCCCTTATGATTTTACTGCAGAGCACTTTGTTTTTAAGCCATCTTTATTGAATGCTACTGTGACTGTTGTTTTCATACCACCTATTTTGTCTTCAGAAGATGCCGTGAGACAAGGGGAAGTTATCAAAAGGAGGTAACTGGGACATAGATGGTCAACCCGGCTTACCAAAGACCCCCCCCCCCATTAGTCTCTTAAAATTCTGGAAGAACACAGTCTTACCTTTCGTTGTCTTTCCATGTTCACCTCCTGCAGGCCTCTCTGAAGAATGCCACTGGTTTTAGTTGGTATTCCATTTTGTTTGTTCATGATTGAGTGGTATAAACAGGATTGAATCGTTTCCATTGTTGAATGCAATAGGATGTAACCAAAAATCTCTGACCTCATAAAATTAACTGGTGTTCTGATTTTTTTTTTCTCAGAAAGATTACATGGAGAACAAGAAAGTTGCTGTGGAATTAAAGGATGTACCATCTCCCCTTCATACTGGCTCTAAACTTTTTCCAGCAGTTCCACTTCCAGATACTCATTCTCTTCAGCAAACTAAAATACAGCTTCCAACTGTCCCCAAAGTAAGCTGCTGTGCTCATTGCACTAATGAACCCTCCACTTCACCAATGCATTTTGGTGGTGGCGGTGGCGGTGGCGGAGGTACTGGTAGCTTGATTCACACGGGCACAGTGTTAGACTCACAGAGCACCAGGACAATCACATGCCAGGTAGGGTCAGGACTTGCTTTTCAGTCTTCACCTTCACTCCAGAATGCCTTAGCTAGGAACAGTATGGCCGGCATTGCAAGTGACTTTCCCAGCACGTGTCCAGAAAGTAACCTCTCTTCCTGCCAACACCTGCCCTGTTGTGGAAAGCTCCGTTTCCAGTCATGCCATGGTAACGTGCACAAGCTACATCAATTCCCGGCTCTCCAGGGCTGCACCTCTGCTGGCTATTTCCCCTGTTCTGATTTCACAAGTGGGGCTCCAGGGCATTTGGAAGAGCACATTTCACAGTCGGAGCTAACACCTCACTTGTGCACCAGCTCTTTGCACCTAAATGTGGTCCCTCCGGTGTGTTTAAAGGGCTCCCTTTACTGCGAAGACTGTCTAAACAAGGTTTGTATCTTTTTATTTGATATGTTGGGGGCAGCTGAGGTTTGAGGAATGACATTTTTAAAGTGGATATATCTTGAAAAGCCTTTATTTTGCATGGGGTTGAAGATTCTTCCATGATGTCGCTTTCTTCCCATGAGCATAACTTCTGCTGGTCCCAAAGCTATGGGTAAAATGGGAGGGACCATTCAGATAGGTGGAGAGTAATTATTTATATAGTTTACCCTGTTAGGGCCTCTTGAGATAAATCTGTTTCGTACATATAAACCTAGTTCAGCAAAGCCTTGTGTACTATTTTGTCTTTAAAGACTGTAATTTCTTTTTTTCTTTTTTTAAATATATTTTATTGATTTTCCACAGAGAGGAAGGGAGAGAGATAGAGAGTCAGAAACATCGATGAGAGAGAAACATCCATCAGCCGCCTCCTGCACATCCCCCACTGGGGATGTGCCGGCAACCCAGGTACATGCCCTTGACTGGAATCGAACCTGGGACCTTTCAGTCCGCAGGCCGACGCTCTATCCACTGAGCCAAACCGGTTTCGGCACGATTGTAATTTATTATAACACCCTGTACACGAACCCATTCATGTAATGTAGGTAATTGCATGTTGTCCTTTTATAGTAATTTGAGGAACTTGAAACTTGGCCTCAATCCCACTTGTGTTTAAGTGAACACTTTAATTCCCTTTATGTAAAGTATGTCTGAGGTCTCCATTGCAGCAGACACATGCCCCAGAATGTAAAGGTCTTATCATGTGACTCTCTCTCCTGATCATTTCAAGTCACTTCTTCGAGTGAGTTTATGAATTGATAACTAATAGTCTAGGAAAGATGATTTGAAAAGGTATTTTATTAGAGGTTAGCATCTGGAAAGGAGAAACACTTGGAATGTGTTTTCAGTTGTTGTATATAATTCTGAAATGATATATCTGAAACCTTTTTTAAAAAAATTTTTAAAACAGCCGGCAAGAAATAGTATAATTGCTGCTGCTAAAGTCTGGCCAAATATACCACCTCCAAATACTCAAACTGCACCTGTTACTGTTCCTCTATGTAATGGCTGTGGAACCAAAGGGAAGGAGACCACATTGTTATTGGCGACCAGTCTAGACAAAGCTGCTTCGAAATTTGGTAAATGACAGTATGGTATAAAATGTGCATATTTAAATAGTTTTCAGTATCATATCCTAACTGTGCATTGTCTGTAAAAGAGTCCTTGTGGTTCTAAAGCTACTGTGTATGTGAGTCTCCATTTCCATCTCTTGGTAAAAATATTTTTATTTTTATAGATCAGTATGTTATTTGCCCTTTATTTATATTTTTAAAAATATATTGTTATTGATTTCAAAGAGGAAGGGATAGGGCGGGGGAGAGAGAAACAGCAACGTTGAGAGAGAATCATTGATCAGCTGCCTCCTGCACGCCCCACAGTGGGATTGAGCCTGCAACCCAGGCATGTGCCCTAACCAGGAATCGAACTGTGACCTCCTGGTTTACAGGTCAAGGATGCTCAACCACTGAGCCATGCCAGCTGGGCTCATTTGCCCTTTATATTGGGCTGGGGCTAATTGAAATCAGAAGTTGTGTGTAGAAAAATGGGGAGTACATTAGGAGAAATAAGTACTGGATGGGACATGGTGTCAACTTAGGTTAATAATCACGCGTATTTATTGTGTACTCTCTAGAAGCTGTAAGTCTTTAGAAAGGTTTGGTAATGACTGGTGAAAAATGACATTTGAAAACCTAAGAGCATTTTCCCCAAAAGTAACTAATGTGATATTTTATTTTTAAAAAACATTTAAAGATATTAAATCAGATGTTAATGCTGCACAAAAAATCATTTAAAATCGACAGTAAAAACTTTTGTTACCTCTTCATTGTTCTTTCCAATGGGGCAGAGCATGGAAATCGGGTCCCAGGGCTGCAGCATTCATTCACCTATGTGTTAGTATTTAGAGATGCATAAGTGGTCAGCATGAGGATGGCTCAGGCTTTGCGATGGATTATTGTGGCCTTAAAGTAAATTAACCTTTTTCAGTTTGTTCTCTTCTGAAAAATAGGAATAATTGCTAGAGGTACTATGACAGGTTGGGGGTTTTTTGTTTTATTAGATCAACCAGTGAGGTTGGTATCCTTAAAATTAATATCCATCAATTATTTCAATTTTCTGCCTCTAAGAATGATAGATAGCTATCTATTTTATTTTAATTTGCCATTTCTTTTTCATTATGTATAATTGAAAGTGTTAACATTTCTTAAGGCTCACCAGAAGTTGCACTAGCTGGACAGCTGCTGGAAAACTTACCCCCCATTGGAGTTTTTTGGGATATTGAAAACTGCTCAGTTCCCTCTGGCCGCTCAGCCTCTGCTGTTGTACATAGAATCCGTGAGAAGTTTTTTAAAGGCCATAGAGAAGCAGAATTCATCTGTGTTTGTGACATCAGTAAAGAAAACAAAGAAGTTATTCAAGAGCTGAATAATTGCCAGGTAACAAAATAAAACAGTTTTAATCTAATATGGTAGAAGAATAGGTACATGTGATTTTCTTTCAAAGAATTACAATTCAAAATTTGTTTAATGTGCATTTGGAAATAAAGGAAATTAGCAAAAGATTATTTCTAAAGTACAGTAAATCCTCACTTAACATTGTCAATAGGTTCTACAACTTCACGTGAAATGACATATAATGAAACCAGTTTTGCCCCATAGGCTAATTGATATAAACAAGGGTTAAGTTCCTATAGCAGCAGTTCTCAGCCTGTGGCTCGCGACCCCTTTGGGGGTCACGACCCTTTCACAGGGGTCGCCTAAGACCATCGGAAAACACATATATAATTACATATTGTTTTTGTGATTAATCACTATGCTTTAATTATGTTCAATTTGTAACAATGAAATTGGGGGTCACCACAACATGAGGAACTGTATTAAAGGGTCGCGGCATTAGGAAGGTTGAGAACCACTGTCCTATAGCATTTCACCAGTGTTATAACAAAATGACATTGAACGAAATGATTTTATTTGAGGGCCTGCTGTACTAGAAATCATCTAATCGTGTCTAATTTTTCAGTAATGCTACTCGTATGTGACTAGTGATATACCTGTATAATGGTTTCCTTTGATTTTCATAATTGCTCTGTGAACAAGGCTCATAGGATTTATTGTCTGAAATTTACGAATGAAATTGAGACCCCCAAAGTGGTTAAGCAACTTAAAAATTTTTTTAAATTCATTTGAGAGAGAGAGTCGGGAGAGGGTGGGGGAGGGCAGAAAGAGAAAGAGAAACTTTTTTAAAAAATATATTTTATTGATTTTTCAGAGAGGAAGGGAAAGGGATAGAGTAAGAAACATCAATGAGAAACATCAATCAGCTGCCTCCTGCACGCCCCCTACTGGGGATGTGCCTGCAACCAAGGTACTTGCCCTTGACCGGAATTGAACCTGGGACCCCTCAGTCTGCAGGCCGACAATCTATCCACTGAGCCAAAGCAGTTAGGGCATCACTTTGTTGTTCCACTTATTTATGAAATAATTGATTGATTCTTCTATGTGTCCAACCTGGGATTGAACTCATGACCTTGGTGTATGGGGACGATGCTCCATCCAACTGAGCCATCTGGCCAGGGCTTAAGCAACTTTTTTTTTTAAATATATTTTATTGATTTTTTTTTACAGAGAGGAAGGGAGAGGAATAGAGAGTTAGAAACATCGATGAGAGAGAAACATTGATCAGCTACCCACAACCAAGGTACATGCCCTTGATCGGAATCGAACCTAGGACCTTTCAGTCTGCAGGCCGACACTCTATCCACTGAGCCAAACCAGTTAGGGCTAAGCATCTTTTTTTAAAAATTGATTTTAAAATCAAGAGAGAGGAAGGGAGGATAGAGAGATAGAAACACCGATAAAAGAGAAACATCATTCAACTGCCTCCTGTATGCCCCCTAATGGGGATTGAGCCCACATCTCGGATATGTCCCCTGACTGGGAGTCAAACCAGTGACCACTTGGTTTGTGGGTCGATGCTCAATCACTGAGCCATACCGGCTGGACTTAAGCAACTTTTTTAAGATCACATGGCCAGTAAGTAGATAACTAAGATTTAAATCCAGATTGACCCCAAAGTCTGTTCTCTTAAATTGGAACTAGAATCCAGTTCTTTTGACTCTTAGACAAGTAATTCCATTGATATGCCATATTGGTGTCTAAAATTATATACGTACGTTCTTTATAAAAACTAATCTATTGTGTTTTGCATGTAGTTGTGGCACCTCTCAAAACTTTCTTTGCTTTGAAGACTGTTATTTATGACCTGATAATTTTTTTTGTTGTTAATCCTCACCCAAGGATATTTTTCAATTGACTTCTAGAGAGAGTGGAGGGAGGGGAATGAGAAAGATCTATGTGAGAGACACATCAATCGGTTGCCTCCTGCATGCATCCCAGCCAGGACTGAGGAATCAAACCTGCAACCCAGATGCATGCCCATGACTAGGAATTGAGCCTTTGACCCTTCAGTGTGCAGGCCACTGAGCCACACCAGCCAGAGCAAGCCTGATAATTTTAATAGGAATAAACACAGTTTAGCTCCCTAAAGGCAGGATGCCTCTCCTGTTCACTACCTGACTCCAGATCCTGAAAGGCGTAGTATATATAGCATAGACAAATGACACCAGCCCCAAATACTATTTTAATCATATATCAAATCTCTGCTATTCCCAAATTGTTGGTAAAAGCTCTTTGTGAGAGTTCATGCAACTACTTCAAATCTCCCTTCCTTTTCTCTGCCTAATTTCTGATAGGGGCATGGATAAAGTGCAAAAGCAGATTAGAGAGGAGAGGGGGGCAATAATGGAAGCAGGCAATTCTTATGGAGAACCAAATTTGAAATTATTGACACCTGGTTGCAATTTTTTCCCATTTCAAGTTGCAATAATAATAATAATGAAAGATTTTATTTCCTCAAAGACAGTCTGTTAAGATGTGTAGTGATTTTCTCACCTCAGCCTTTGCTCATTTGTCCTTATTATAAATTAATGCAGGTAACTGTTGCCCACATCAATGCTACTGCGAAGAATGCCGCTGATGACAAACTCCGCCAGAGCCTCCGAAGGTTTGCAAATACGCACACTGCTCCAGCTACCGTGGTTCTTGTGTCGAGTAAGTGTGGACACATCTGCTCATTTCAGCTAAATGCGCTGTGTGGGGATTATCATAGGAGCCAGAACACGTTAAAGTAAAATGTGTCCAGAAGAGGCTGACGTACACAGGACATATTTATGCTTATGTCTGGGAACTAAAAATGGGTCTACATGGACTTCTGTATTTTCTCCTTGGAACTTGAGTAAGGATTCTTGTGGGGCCAAGTTTATTAAAGAAAATGTAATTTTTTCTTTTTTTTTAAAAAAAGAGAAAACTCTGATACTGTTTTTAACCCTGGGCCAATGCTGCTAATCTTAAAAATCTAAGATGAGTAATGTCCAAAGTTGACACTCCCCAAAATATAAATATTTGCTCCCTGTTATGACTAGAAGTAATTTTGGGATTCAGTATAAGTATGTGGTAAAATTGCCTTACCATGCTAATTCCTCTGATATCAAATGTGTTCCTGTTCTAAAAAGGGAGGGGGAGGGGTCGGCTTTAGCTCAAGCAGTTACTTCATGGCAGACATTAAAAAGGGAGGGAGGAGGGAGTCTGTCTTTCTCAAGTGTTTCTAATGTTTGGGGATGGGATTGGGCTGTATCTTACCTTTCAGCTGATGTCAATTTTGCCTTGGAACTTAGTGACCTGAGACACAGACATGGTTTTCACATAATTTTGATCCATAAAAACCAGGCCTCAGAAGCACTGCTGCATCATGCTAATGAATTGATTAGATTTGAAGAATTCATTTCCGACTTGCCCCCCAGGTCACCACTAAAAATGCCAGTAAGTGAGTTTGCCTTCTCTTTGCTATATTCCAGCACTAGGCTAGGGAGGTTGAAGAAGCCCTGAGCAAGGGGGTCTCCAAGCCTAGAGGAAACTCTTCATTATAGGAGGTCTAGCCAGATTTGAAAATAAGGGTTAGAAATCTTCAATTCTTCTCTTACACATATACAGAGACTTGATATGTATGAATGTTGTTTTTATTTTTAAAAATGACTTAGATTTACTTTACCAATAGCCACTGGCCAGTGTCTCCATAGCTAACAATGCTTTGTGTCAGAGGGATAGAAATAATGGAATAAGAGTTATTATTCCTTTTGCTTTCAAGTGTTTGGGGTAAAGAATATGGTGATGGTTTGTACCAACTGGTGTGTTTGGAGGAATTGTAAAGTTTTCAGGCATTTAAAATGTAAGTCCTCAGCAGGCCTCTGAGCCTGATTTCTGTAGTTGCACTCCATGTCATGCATGTGCACAGGAAGGTAGGAATGGTTATTGCTACACCTATAACCTGTTAAGCCACATGATAGGAGAAGGTGAGTTTTTTCCAGCAAGATGAACATTTCTGATAATCTTGATTCGGGACAGGAATGTTTACTGCAATGCTGAACAACATTAATAAGTTGCTTGGAGATTATTTATGTAACTCTTAAAGAAATAGTAACTATGGAGAGGAGCTATAGTGTAGATCAGTGATGGAACCTATGACACGCATGTCAGAGGTGACACGCGAACTCATTTTTTTGGTTGATTTTTCTTTGTTAAATGGCATTTAAACATATAAAATAAATATCAAAAATATAAGTCTTTGTTTTACTATGGTTGCAAATATCAAGAAATTTCTATATGTGACACGGCACCAGAGTTAAGTTAGGGTTTTTCAAAATGCTGACACGCCGAGCTCAAAAGGTTCGCCATCACTGGTGGAGATGAAGCAGAGGAGTAGGCAATCCCATACATTAAGTGCAGTTTTAATGTAATTAGATAACTTGAGAGTTACCAAAGTACCTTAGCGATGATCTCATCAAATGTCCTTATGTTAGGGAGGAGAAAGTCAGCACTTAGAAAAAGTAGGCAATTCATTGGAGGTCACACAGCTTGATAATGGAAGAGCAGAGACGACCCCAGGGCCCCTGATCCAAGCACTTGAGCTGCTAGTCTCCCTGTATTCCCTGACACCCAGAACAAGCCAAGGTTAAACACATGCTAAGGATAACCCAGTTGGGGATACCAGAGTCTGACCCAACTTCAGTCTTTGAACCACCTTCCTAATTAATTTTTGTTGTTATTCATTATGTTTTTAGCCATTTGGCTATAGCTGCATTTTTTCACCCTTCTGCTTCTGTTTGCACTCACTTTTCTAATTTGGAAGACCTTGAAATCAGATGTATTTTAGGTGAAAGATTTCCCACTATAGAGATCTTTATTCCTTATGGTTAAAAAACAAAACAAAACATTATTCAGAAATTGAATCGTCAGTCTCATTCACTGGAGTGATAACTTCAGATACAGTTCTCTTTTTCTATGTTTTTTAATCTAAATAAGTTCACCTTCTCCCATCTAAATCATTATTTACCTCCCCTCCGAGGTCTCAAGCTTGTTGGAGATCATTTCTTGTTCTTATTTTGTAATTAAATGTGTGCCCTTGAGTTAACCCGTTGTAACACTTCTCCTCTGTGTCAGCAGTGCCACACTCTGCTCTATGTTTATAACCTACCAGCAAATAAAGATGGCAAGAGCGTCAGCAACAGGCTCAGACGCCTGTCCGACAACTGTGGTGGGAAAGTGCTGAGCATCACGGGCTGCAGTGCAATCCTCCGCTTCATAAACCAAGATAGTGCAGAACGGGCTCAGAAGCGAATGGAAAATGAAGATGTCTTTGGGAATAGGATCATCGTGTCTTTTACTCCCAAAAATAAAGAACTCTGTGAAACAAATAGTTCAAATGCAATTCCTGATAAAGTGAAGTCTCCAAAAAAACTTAAGGTTCCAAAATTGTGCCTCATCAAAGATGCAAATGAGCAATCTTCCAGTGCCAAAGCCATGCCTGGAAAAGGGTCGCAGGCAAATTCTGGATCTGCTGCAAAAAACACAAATGTGAAAAGTTTACAGGTAATTATGGTACCGCTTGCTTTCTGAAGTTTATGGTAGGTTTGGTTTCTTTGTCTCTGTGTTTTATAGGCCCGCTTGCTTTTGTTCTGTCCTTTTCTTATTTCCATTTTGATGATAACTCAAAGTGACATGATTTCTGTACAGGGTCTGACACACCTTGGGTACTTAAATTTTTAATTCCTCTGTACTTGTCTCTTTTAAGGAGCTGTGCCGTCTGGAGTCAAAAACTGGTACTAGAAACAGTGAATCCCAGCAGGGTAACCTGAGGCTGGTGGCACCTCCTCACAGAAACTCGGGTGTCGTAGCACCCACACTAAAAAACTCGGGGTTGGCAGAATCCGCTTACAAAACCAATCCGAAGTAGGTGGGATTACTCTTTTCTCATAGTTGCTTCTCCAAAGTGAGGGAAAACAAATAACCTCTGATTTTTCCCTTCATTAGAAAAGAGAACCTCAGTGCCCGAAGTGTTACCAGTTCTCCTGTAGAGAAAAAAAACAAAGAGGAGACTTTGTTCCAAGTGAGTTACCCGTCTGCTTTTAGCAAATTGATTGCATCCAGGCAAATCAGTTCTCTGCTCACATCTCCATCTTGGTCTTCTCGGTAAGTCCAGCTTCTTGATCTAAGGAGTGGTTATGTGCAATGGAAGATATGTTTGTTTTAAAGAATTCAAGCAACACAGAAGCACATAAAGTAAAAGAAAAGTCTCATCCCTCTTACGTCAGCCCCCTTGCCCCAGGTAATTTTAGCTAACCTTTGGGGGCAGTGCTTCTCACCATCTTTCCCTTCTCCCCGTGGGCATCAGTAAGCAGAAGTCGGAAAAAGAAGCTTGTCGTGGAGTTCCTGGCCAGCAATGGGAGGGGGGCAAGTGAGGATGTCCTTGTCATTTCCTTATCGCCTCAGCATGTTGAGGAAAAGGCCCAAACTAGACATACATTGGTTATTCTTATTCATAGGATAATTACAAGAAGTAAGGGCCTCTGTAAAACACTGTAAGGATCTGTATAACACTTACTTTATCTAAGCTTTCTAAACACTTGCACTGAGTAATTCTGGAAGCTTGGAAGACGGAAGGAGCCATAAGGCCATCTGGCATCCCATGAACTCCTTCTAGCCTTGTAGGTGTTCTACTGAGTTGGTGAAGACTCACTACGAAGACGATGTTGGACCTGTACAATTACATTTTAATATATTTTATTGATTTTTTTTACAGAGAGGAAGGGAGAGGGATAGAGAGTTAGAAACATCTATGAGAGAGAAACATCGATCAGCTGCCTCCTGCACACTCCCCACTGGGGATGTGCCCGCAACCAAGGTACATGCCCTTGACCGGAATCGAACCTGGAACCCTTGAGTCCACAGGCTGACACTCTATCCACTGAGCCAAACCGGTTAGGGCTATAATTACATTTTAAAATGTACACAAAACTTCTTTTTCTTACATGGGGAAGAAATGCAACATATGAGTAGGAATATCTAGCTTTTTCAAAGCTAGGGGTGGTTAAAGGACTTACATTGGTTATCACAAGCTAAAGGTAATTTCCTAAGAATAAATGGTCAGAGTGGAAAATTAATTCATTAGGTCTGCCTGTAATTTCTGCCTTTAGCTTTGAATTATCCAATGAAAGAATATTTCATATTAAGTAATTGACTGGTTATTAATATGGGGTCAACAGGTAGTACTTTTGACAATATATGTGGAAGACAAAAACACATTTGAAAACCAAATTGCATTGTGGCAAGCTCTGTCTATATATAGTTTCAAAGAAAGCCTAAATGATATAACCTAAATAGAATGCCATCTTAAAAAAATAATCTCACTGTGTATGTCGTAAGCAGGAGCATGTCTCCAACCCTTTTAAACAGAGTGGCCCCTCTTGCTTTCAGTGTTGCAAATTCAAGCATTGGTGCCGACTGCCCAGACCCATTTGCAAATGGTGCTGATATCCAGATCAGTAACATAGACTACAGAGTATCCCGGAAGGAGCTGCAGCAGCTCATACAGGAAGCATTTTCTAGGCATGGCAAGGTAATCTCTCACTCTTGTTCTTGCCTTTGTCTTACCCTTTGCTGACATTTCAAATTGAGAAAACTTAATTAACACTCATAACCACAGCCAGGATACATGTTACCGAGCGAGCTCGAGCTCCTTCCTTTGTCTGCTCTCAGTGGTGCCATCCATCCAGTTTTTAGGACCCAGCCCCAGAGAACAAGAAGCCTAGCAGAGAAGCATTTGTGGTCATGGGCAGGGATTTAAAATAGCACTTTAGTTAATAAAACATTGATGGGTTTTAGTTGGCTCTGGCTGCTAAAATCTAGAAATAGGATTCTAAAATAATGTTGGCTGTTTTTGGTAATATTTTACTGTATCTGATTCAGTTTTTAGGTGGAGTGTGCTAAAATTACACACCTTTTCCTGGTTCTTAAAATGGCTATGCCCCAGGTTTTTGCAGGGCCGACAGAAGACTTCTAAACACCCCTTGCCCGTGTTGGCCTCGGAGCCTGCATCAGAGAGCTGTGCGTGCCAGAGCACCCAGGCAGGCCAGACCAGTGTCACGTCCCTGAAGGTCACCTGTCTTGGGTCACTTAGGTTCTCGTTGGCTGAAGTACAGAATATAGACAGGTTTCCTCACTTCACTGAAGTCCACAAATGTGTCCCTTAATGGTTCACCTTCAATGTTTAAATTAGAAGACATAGCATCTGTTTTCTTTCTCACTGCTGTAGGTGAAGAGTGTGGAGCTCAGCCCCCACACAGATTATCAGCTCAGGGCTGTTGTTCAAATGGAAAACTTACAAGAAGCAATCAGTGCGGTGAATACCCTCCACAGATACAAAATTGGCAGTAAGAAGATCCTGGTCTCACTTGCCACAGGAGCTGCTAATAAATCACTCTCTTTACTGAGGTAAAAACCCACACAAGCCATTTATTTCAGGAAATAACATTTTGGCCCTGAAATAATTTTATAAATAATAAAAATAGATTTTAGCACAATCCCAAACTGTTGTGGTAATTACATATGCAGTAATGCTTATTCTAAATTGATAGAGTTAGAAGTAAACTAGAAATTAGAAAAGATAAATTAGAAATAAGCTAGATAGAATAATTTGACTCTTGTTCAAGTCATTAACCAAAAGTGAAGCACACCTAAATTTGGCAGGCACTTAAAAGTGAAATGATACGCCACATATCCAGACAGCTTCTAAAAATAGTAGACCTTGACAATAAAAGTTTATGAGCCTGGAAAGTGAAATATTATTTTTCAAATCTTCGTAGAAGGTGGATTAGTCTGTAGTGTGTAGATCTACAAGCTCTCAACTGCAGATATATCCATAATGTTAAATAGACACCCAGCCCTGTAATTCTCATTACTACTATATTAATCTTAGGAATCTGGTGATGGTTTTATTGAGAATTAGCTTTGATTCTTCTTTGGCTCTCACTGTTTGGAGTATAGTAAAACAGGACTCACTCCTGAATATCTGTTGGGAGTCTCAAAGATCTTTTCTATGATATACACTTCATTATTGTAAATTGTTTCTCTTTCACTTCTCCCTCCCAAGAATAAAAATAATACTCATGGAAGAAAATTTGGGAAGTTCAGAAACAGAAGAAGCAAGGGGGGGTGGGGGGATCACCCATAATCCTATGGCTCAAAGCCATTCACTCTTAACAGTTTGGCTTTTGTTTTCCCTTTGAGTATTTGTGGTGCCTTTTTGTTTTTTAAAACCATATTTGAAATGATATACTCAGTTGTATCTTTAACTACAGGAATTCCACTCCCATATCTAACATGTGAACCACAGTGTAGCAGGAGACTTTCAAGCTATTCTGCCCTTTGCTCTGAATTAACAAGGTGCTTGTCTTACTGAGTAGTCAGGGTCTTTCTGATACACAGGTAGAAAGCCTTATGCTTGAGTCAGAGGAAAATCCCAGTGTGACTTAATATTTTTTAATTGCCTTGTCCCTAAAATCCTTTCCTCAGATTTTTTTTGGAAAATAAATTCTGACATACCAGAAACTGGTAAATTTATTTTGTATATACATTATGTTAATCAATTTTTTAAAGTACAACTTAGAAATCATCTGTTGATTTCCAACAGCATTTATTCTCTAATGATTAAGATTTTGTCTTACAGTGGAGAAACCATGTCTATTCTTCAGGACGCTCCTGCCTGTTGTCTGCCTCTTTTAAAATTTACAGATATCTATGAAAAAAAGTAAGTTAGGTTTATTTTTCATTGACCTAGTTCGTACTGATTCATGACTTCCAAAATTCCAATATTGATTGGTGATTGGGATAAAACTTTTAAGGAACTTGCAGCCTGATGGAGGAAATGAGACAAAGGGAGTGATGTTCAAATTTACATTTTGATTTTTTTTTTTTTTGATTTCAGAGAGGAAGGGTGAGGGAGAGAGAGCATAGAAACATCAATGATGAGAGAGAATCATTGATTGGCTGTCCCCTGCAGGCCCCCTAAGGGGGATCGAGCCTGCAATCTGGGCATGTGCCCTGACCGGGAATCAAACCAGTGATCTCTTGGTTCATGGGTTGATGCTCAAACACTGAGCCACACTAGCTGGAGGATATGTTTTATTGTTTTTGTGTGTGTTTTTAAGAGAGAGACAGAGACAGAGATCATAGATGTGGGAGAGAAACATTGATAGGTTGCCTCTGGTACACTCCTGACTGGGGAGTTGAACCTGCAATGTAGGTATGTGCCCTGACCGGGAATTGAACTCACAACCTTTTGGTATACAGGCTGACACTCCACTTGGTTGAGCCACCCGACCAGGGCTTAACATGCATTTTAAAATTTTTTTACTTTTAGCAAATTTAATCTCATTGCCCAAAACAGTACTTTTTTTTTTTAACTGGTCAGTTTTATTATTTATTGAGTGAACAATTTTGAGCATCTTCTAGACTGTAAGCTCCAGGACGACAAGGGCAAAATCTGACCCAACAAGGTATCTTTGATACCCAGCACATAATAGATGCTCAACAAATATCAGTGAGTGAAAGGCTGAGGCTCTGTGGACAGAGCTGAGCTGGGAAGACATAGCCTTTGTCCTTGAGGAGCTTATGTCTGGAAGGAAAGGAAAAACACACATTATTACATAGAACAAAAAAAAATGACATTAAAAGGAAAATGCTTTGAGGATACAGAGGATGGAAAGAACAGGAGCTTGACTGTTTATGTGGATAATGGGAACCCTGGAGTACTGGAGGAGTGAGGGGAGCGGGGAGGTGTGGTAGCAGGAACCATGCTCCAGGCAGACTCTTCTGGTGACAGTCATGTCTAAGATGAAATGAACAGGAGAGGGATGGAGACGAAGAGGGGAGAGTGCTGCAGCAGTCCCGGTTCTGAGCAGATGCTGTTGGAACAGAAGGAACCAGATACCACAGTAGTTTCAATTGTCAGTAAGACAGGACTTGGTAACTAGTTTTAAATAGCAGGCAAGGTAAAAAGTAGAGGTCAATTTGATTCTGAGGTTTTTCTGCACTGGATGGCTGGGAGGATGGTTGTATAGTTAACCGTTTGACTGCTCAGGAGCGCTATCGCGCTCTTCTTAATGTTACTCCAAAAATGCGAAGAACGCGATAGCACTCCTGTTGTTTTTTTTTTATGCCGAGACTGCGGAGAGCGTAATAATGCTGCTCCAAAACACTAGAATTTGTGCATCTAGTGAACCACGTTGCATTTTCGGAGCATACGATTTTTAATTGTTCTAATAATATTACATATTTCAAATCTTTTTTTTTCTGTTAAATAACGGTGAAAACAATGCCAATTTTATTCACAAAATTAAAACAAATTTATGTAAACAATTGGTATTTTTTAATTTTTGTTGTTGCAAAGCAATACAAGTGAGTTTATTATATAAAAAGTGTTTTACATTTTTTCCCGTACACGCGCAATTAGTGCCGCAGTTTTGGCATATGTCCGAAAAAATACGTCAGCAGCCAAACGGTTAAACTGGAAATAGGGAAATAAAACATGTTTAGGAGGTTCAAGTTTTTGATCTTGGTTTTGGACATACAAGTTTTAGGGAGCTATTGGAATATCTGGTCAAGAGTTCGATTCATCCTCTGCACATTTGGAGGATCCCTTGGGAAAGAAGTTGTCTTCCAGAAAGGACAATTATTTGCCTAAAGGTGATCATGAAAGACATGGGAGCATATAAAACTAGAGAAGAGGGAGGAGAAACAGAAGGGCAGAACTAGGAGAAATGCCACTAAGGACAGAAAGTAGGGGAGAACTCAGAGGTGAGAGTGTTACCAGGAGGTAGGGGTGGCTTGCAACATTGAGGGTACTGAGGCAGTGGTGTGAGGTTTGGGGAAGAGAAGGAAGCCACTGGTGACGTGAGAGACATCTCTGAAGCATCCTGTGGATAAAGTCCTGGAGGGAACAGTTGGCAGACTGGATGGTGAAACAGGAGAAGCAAATCCAGAGAGGCCAGCTGTCTTCATTATTGGGAAGACAGGAGCGTGTGAGATAGAGTGAGAGCAGGAGAACGTGCTTCTACAGGAGCAGAACAATAGGAGTGAGGGGATGAAGATACGAGACTGGCTTTGGTAGAGGGGAAATATGAGCATCTATGTAGGGAACTGGAAGAAACCATTGGAGCAGCTGTCATTTAATGAACACTATGTGCCAAGCTCTCAAACAGAACCACATTTTATCCTCATATCAATACTGTGAGGTAGGTATTGTCACTTATTTTACATACGGGAAAACAGAGGTCCGGAGTGCTTGTGTAACTTGACTGTGGTCATACAGCTTGAGTCAGGATATGAGCTCAAATCTACCTGCCCTGATTCAGAGTCTGCATTTAAGCTCCAAGTATGAAAGACACATGTCAGGGGGAGGAGTTGAGGGGTCCAGTCTCAGAGGAAGTATGAGTCATTAGGTTGAGGCATAGGTAACGCAAGGCGGTAGCTGGAAAGGTGTATACGTCTTCTGGGGGAGCAGAGCAAAGATGGTGAGGTAATATAGAGGGATTTGAAGTGAAGGGGAGCCAAGTTGAAAGAGGTCGTATCAGATAGCTTCCCATTTCAGAAAATTAGGTAAGGCATTTACAGAAACTGCATGAGGATTGGGGGCTAGCCACCAAGTGATATAATCACACTGAGCAATGAGCTGAGATGGCTCAAAGGAGTGCCAAGCATCACTGGTTCAATAGGGAATGAATTTATAGTAGAATTATTCCAGTTTTACTTCTGAAGAGACGGGCACTATTCTTGGTTGTAGCCCTTTACTTAAACAGGACAGGTGTTTTGTATAATCAGGGAAAGACGTTCTAAGTCAGCATCTCTTCTTCCTTGCTTTTAGGTTTGGACACAAGTTGAATGTGTCAGATTTATATAAATTAACAGACACAGTCGCCATCCGTGAACATGGGAATGGGAGACTGGTGTGTCTCTTACCCAGCAGTCAAGCTCGACAGAGTCCCTTGGGGTCTTCCCAGTCCCATGACGGCTCCTCAACAAACGGCAGTCCAATTATATTTGAAGAGTTAGAATATCATGAGCCTGTCTGCAGACAGCATTGTTCCAATAAGGATTTCAGGTATAACATCCATTTCCCTTCAGAAATAATCCTTTTGTATAAGGTCATGGAATATCTCTTACAATTATCTTGCTACTGTTTTGTTTTCTGCAGTGAACACGAATTTGATCCAGACTGTTACCAGATTCCTTTTGTGATTCTCTCTTTGAAGACGTTTGGGCCCCAGGTTCATAGTCTTCTGCAGACACACGAGGGCACTGTGCCTTTATTAAGGTGAACAAACATGTCAAAACCATTGTGACGGGATACCTTAGTTCTCTTTATAGAAAATCTCTCTGTCCACACCTCTCCCCAAGAAAGTGTCCTTAGCCTCATAGTCAGTTAAAATATATCTGAAATGGGTCCATTCACTCAGTATTTCAACAAGAAAATGTTTGTGCTGAATTTTGGAAACATGAGTAGGGCAGTTTCCTTTCTGCAGAGAAGAGATGATTATAAGTGTATAATAGAAGTATGCACAAGCGCTGTGAGGGTACACATAAGCTCAAACAGTTATAGATTTCAAAATTTGAGAGGTAAAAGTATTCTTCATAAGTTCATTTAACCACACCATTGGTCATCTGGTGAACAACGTGGGTCAGCGCAGGACTAAGTTGCCTTAAGGCCTGTAGTACATTAAAGCAAATGAATAACTGACTTGGAATCCAGTTGCCTTATTTGTAACCCCCTCTGCTGGAAAACTGTTCAGGAATTTCTGTTACCATCAGAATGCATCAGAGAGGTCAGTTCCACCGTGATTGGCTCCCAGTGACCTTAATTTTAACTCCAAACCCAGATTGTTGGCATTTAAATTATTTATTAATGGATACATTAAAATAAAGTCTTCTGTTTAGCGGGTGCTTTACTTTTCCATGATATTAATTGGCCCCTTTTTTCAGCTTTCCAGATTGTTATGCTGCAGAGTTTGGTGAACTAGAAGTATTGCCAGAAAACCGAGGGGCTGTTCCTTTAGAACACCTCATCACCTGTGTTCCAGGTGTAAACATTGCCACTGCACAGAATGGCATCAAGGTAGTGAAATGGATTCACAACAAGCCCCCTCCTCCAAACACAGGTAGGTGTCTGGTGTTTGGTCCTCTGAGCCCTATCTGTGGGGAGAGAAGACTGTTGGCTTTTATCTTAAACAAATGTAAAGGACCCCGGGTATCTCCTTTGATCTTTCATAAAAGGGCTCTCTACTAGTAAAGTGCAAAGGTTTGGCAGAACTAAGTTTTTGAAAGTACCAGCATAAATTATGTTAAAAATTTAAAACCCAAATTCCACAGTAACAAATCTACTTACCTACCTAATTTGGGGAGCTTTTCAACTTGTCAATTGACTTGTCCTTTTAAAAATAATTTCAAATATTTGAAGGAAATACCTCTGAATGCAGATTTACCTTTGAAATTAATTTAGCTTGACATTTCTGACTTTGATAAATGTGAAAACAGATTTAACTTTAAAGGACCAGGGCATTTGGACCTAGATTTGGGTGTGTTTCTGAGTTCTGGACATTCCCTGAGTTGCAGGTGTCTCATCCTGCTACCTGTGAACACTAAGTTGTTGCCTTTACACCTCCACTTCCTTCTCTGTGGCTCTCAGTACTTCCTCCTTTTCTCCCCTGACCTCCCCCTGCCCTTATGAAGAAAGGTATGGGTAACCAGGGAGCTCTATACCAAAGCTTCTTACTCACCTCCTGCCTTTCACCTCAGTCCTAGACCACTCTGGGTTCCATATGTTACACCGTTAAAACTTCTCACTTACATGAACATTCAAAATAAGTGCAAAAACCAGTTTCTTAGTTTTATATCATGCTAGTTTTACATTCTTGCTTTCCATGGTTTCTTGGGCAATATTCTCAGCTTTATGCATTAACTAGAGGCCCCGTGCACAGATTCGTGCATGGGGGGCGGGGGGTGATGGTGGCCTGTGGGGATCAGGCATTGCTGGAGCAGCCGCTCATCCCAGTCAGTTGAGCAGCTGTGGACCTGCCCTCTGAGTGGTTGCTCCTGCTCTGGGAGTGCTGCACATCCCAGTCAGCCGAGAGGCATTCCCACTGTGGGAGCACACCCACCACCAGGGGACAGCTCCTGTGTTGAGAACCTGCCCCCGGTGGTCAGTGCATGCCATAGCGACTGGTTGACCGGTCATTCTGGTCATTCCCCTGTTCGGTCGCTGGGCTTTTGTATATATATAGATTAGGCTCTTCTGGGCTACCTGCTCGATGACCATTTATAACTGTGTTCCTGTGGGAAAGTATGTTCCATGTGACCAAATTACAATTGGATCTTTGAAATACAACCACCTTATAAACTGGAAACTTCTTTTGTATTTTCACTTATGCTTTAAGTTAACACTAGTGAACTATTCTTTGTTTTGGCTACTTGACTTCAAGAAGTATTGGGAAGCCTTTGCCAGCCCATAAATAAGTTGGGCTAGCCTGTTTATTTGGGACTTGGGTGTAGAAACTGTGAGGTAAAGCAAGCAGCTAGCTCGTCTCATTTGCTTGGTCATGACTGAGCTCAAGCAAGGGAATCCAAAGTTAGTTAGTTACCCACCTCTTCCAGCCGATGAAGTCATGCATCATGTCTTAATGTATGTTCTTTTTTTCTCCCCATTCTAGACCCTTGGCTTCTGCGGTCTAAAAGTCCTGTAGGTAACCCCCAGCTGATCCAGTTCAGTAGAGAAGTGATTGACTTACTGAAGAGCCAACCATCCTGTATCATGAGAATTAGTAATTTCATCCCATCCTATCACCACCATTTTGCAAAGCAATGCCGGGTGTCAGACTATGGATATTCCAAGCTGATTGAATTATTAGAAGCAGTGCCTCATGTGTTGCAGGTAAGGGATTATTGGTTAAAGATGGGGATATTTCTCCATGACTTTGGCTACCTCAGCCAAAGAACCAGTATAGCTGGTATCCTGATTAATTCCTAAGAAGTCAGTCCAGAGCAAAACATCTTGTATAAGCTTTCTTTAGAGTGCAGAAGACATACACAGGGTGGCTTAAGTTTTTAGAAAGCTACGAGCTTCCAACTTAAAGTCCTTAGAGCACTGAGGGTTATTTTCCTTCTAATTTCTATGGACTGGCCTTCCTCCTAGCACATCTCTCTCCAAAAGTGTTCACTGTTAAATGGGAACTGCTGTGAACATGGGCTTACCTTTCTTATAAATGAGTTGAAGACAGTTACTGCCTGGAGCCTACCATTGATTGCTTAAAAAGTCCTTGCCTGTTCATTTATAGTATTATAATAGTAAAATGGCCTAAAAAAGCTTTAGCTGTCCTTTAGAGACAACAGTATTCACCCAGACTGATACCATGCTTTTTGTTTCTGTGCTCATGACTATTTGAAGAGTGTGCAGGGCCAAAGAAAAGGTCCCAGGCCCGGAGCAGTTGCTCATTTTGGTTCACAGTTTGTTGCCAAGTGAAGATCTCACGCATAAAGGGAGTTGTCCTCTGAGGCAGTAACAGGGAGAAAAGCCAGAATTAAGAAAGTCAGTATCTGCCAAGGTTTTATAAGTATAAGTAATCCAGGTTTTGATTTGCAGATTCTCGGAATGGGCTCCAAACGTTTGTTGACCCTTACACACAGGGCCCAGGTGAAGCGCTTTACTCAGGATTTACTAAAGCTTCTCAAGTCCCAGGCCAGCAAACAGGTTGTTGTGAGAGAATTCTCTCAGGCTTATCATTGGTGAGTTGATGAGAATTTTTAAAAAATGAAAGCAAATATTTTAAAACACTTTTTTTGAAGCATTCTTTTGGAAAACTTATAAAAGTTATTCTGTCAAGTCATATTGTAATTGTTTACCTATTCCCATGGTTAAAATCTAGGTGTTTCTCAAAGGACTGGGAAGTCACCGAATATGGTGTCTGTGAGTTGATCGATATTGTATCGGAGATTCCAGACACAACCATCTGCCTGTCCCAACAAGATAATGAAATGGTGATTTGTATCCCCAAAAGAGGTATGTGGACTAGAAGAAAGAGATCTGTCTAAATGGTTGTTTTAACATGGCATCATGGAAGAGATGCATCTTTCTCCTGCTTGTCCATGGTTCCCAAGATTCCATGGAAAGTACTGTGTGAAAGCGGTGGTTATGCAGTGGATCCAAGGCTCTTCAGAGTAGGTGGGACCACTTGTTGAGAAGAAAAGCAAGCTAGTGTTTTAGAATCCACCTGTCTCTTTAACTCTGAGCTACTTCGCTATGCACACTTGAAAAGGAAAGAAAACTCCCAACAATGTTTTGTTTTACTGTTGAGGTCTGGGAGATAAGAGAGAGAAATCTGCATACAGTCATGTTCTCCCACTATTATTCATCAGTGTTTTTCTTAACCTGGGCTCCTGCACAGCACTGTATCCATGAAATCATTGCACTTCACAGCTATGGCAAGTAATGCCAGTCTTTCCTAGGTTACCTTTTCAAGTGTGTCATGCTCAGTATGGGGTCAGGGTGGGAGACAGGGGTGGGTGGCTAGAGAAATTATTTCTAGTTTATAAGATGAAGCTACATGGATGTGTATCTGTGTGTATGTGTATTTCATTGTACACATAATAGCCTGACTTCCTCGTGTTTTGTGCTTGAATGAGTTTAAAAACGACCTGCAAAGAGAGAGGAGTGTCTGTTTCAGATTGTGTGTGTTTAGAAGGCAAAGATAAATGTAATCTGTGCATAGGACTAATAATATTAAGCACAAATGGGTAGAAGAAGGTTGTGACTTGTGTTTTGTTTGTTTGTTTTAAAGAACGTACCCAGGATGAAATAGAAAGGACAAAACAGTTCTCCCAGGATGTGGTTGATTTGCTGAGGCACCAGCCCCATTTCCGGATGCCCTTTAATAAGTTCATCCCCTCTTACCATCACCACTTTGGCCGGCAGTGCAAACTCGCATATTATGGGTTTACCAAACTACTTGAACTTTTTGAAGCCATACCCAATATTCTACAAGTAAGTGAAGAAGTTCTCCCCCCCCCCTTCCCCAGAGAAATAGAATATAAAATAGAATCAAAACTTGAAATATTTCTATCAGAGAAGCTATATTGTTGGCTCATTAGTATTTAGTTTGTGGTTTTTCCTTCAGTATAGAAGCAAATTATTCCTCAAACTTGTGTTAGGGTAATTACTGAAAAAAGGATTAGGCTTAGTGAAAAAAGGATTAAATACTTTAAATTTTTAAGTTGAATATACTTTCATTAGCTCCATACTTTTCAGATCTCTTAGGAGGATGAGTACATAAAGCAATACAAATGCTTAGCTGGTAAGTCATTGGTAACTTAAACCAGACTTTTGTTGACTTTTATTAATATTACCATTTTCGACCCTCAAAGTGCTTCTTACATTTTAAAAAATTTTGTGGTAAAGATACATGTTACCTATATCTACTTAACTATTTTTAAGTGTACAGTTCAGTTATCCTTTATAATAAAAGGCTAATATGCAAATTGACCAAATGGCAGAACAACCAGTCGCTATGATGCACACTGACTACCAGGGGGCAGATGCTCAATGCAGGATCTACCCTCTGATGGTCAGTACACTCCCACAGGGGGAGTGCCACTCAGCAGAAGCTGGGGTCACGGCTGGCGAGCGCAACAGCTGGCAGTGGCGCTAAGGATGTCTGACTGCCAGCTTAGCCATCAGTCAGACATCCCCCGAGGGCTCGGGGGCTCGAGGGCTTGAGAGCTCGAGGGCTCTGGGCTGTGAGAGGGTGCAGGCCAGGCTGAGGGACACATACACACACACCCAGTGCACACATTTCATGCACCGGACCTTTAGTATTAAATATATTTACATTGTTGTGCAACCAAGTTCCAGAACTTTGTAATCTTGCAAAACTAAAACTGTATTTATTATAGAACACCAAAGTGCTTTTTAGTTATTAACACATTTTCAGGCTATTTAATTCCATGAATAATCGTAACTTTTTTGGTGTTCCTTTCCTCCTCCTGTGTGTTTTCCAAGGTTTTGGAATGTGGAGAAGAAAAAATCCTCGCTTTGACGGAGGTAGAACGATTCAAAGCTCTAGCTGCCCAGTTTGTTAAACTCCTTCGGTCCCAAAAAGATAACTGCCTTATGATGTCAGATCTGCTCACAGAATACGCTAAGACTTTTGGTTACACGTTTCGTCTCCAAGACTATGATGTCAGCTCAGTTTCAGCTTTAACACAGAAGCTCTGCCATGTTGTGAAGGTAACGGATTTTTTCACAGGATAACACTTGTGGCATAATCTTCCTTGGGGCATTCACCTGTGCGTTAGGATTTCTGTAGGTGCACGTTGCACTACTTAGTGCTTCACAGCTTGCTTTGTATGTCATTAATACCTTGTGAGGTAATAGAAGATGACTTAGGTTTGGCAGTTTAGTTTTGGACTTGCCTTTGTGTGCTTATAAGTGGCCTTGTCAAAGTGATGTCATCTTAAACTGATGAGATCACTGTTTTATTGCAGGGTGTTTATTCCCAGTTGTGTCAGTCTCAGTGCTGCTGGCCTGAAGTTGGATCAGTCTAAACAGATCTTCATCTCTGTTTGGGGGAGACTGTAATCACAAATCTCTTCTCCTTCCAAATTCTGACTCACTTAAGGAAAAGGTGTAGGAGCAAGCTATCTGAGAATTACCTTTGTTGTTGGTAATGCTGGGTTGGAGAGAGTACCTTCCTCCTCTTTCCTGCCCTGCACTGAGCTGAGCCTCCAGCCCTAGTTTTCAAGCTGCATCCACCCCAGAACCAAGAAAACTCACTATAGGGAAGAAATGGAAAGGAAAACACACCAAGTGGCGGCAGTCCCAGTCACAGGTCTGGAAGGAATCTGTGTATGTACTCGGTAGAGGAGGGAAAACCTTCCCTGAAGACAGACATGGCTGCGGGAGAGTGGGAAGAGCACTAGGAGTGGGGAACATTGAAGGCCAAGGAGGAGGAATGGCCTGTGGCATTGCAAGCTACTGAGAGGGCAAGTGACACAGGGCTAATGTGACCCACGGACCTAGCTAAGTGAGCATGTTCGAGAGCTACTGAGAGGGTCTACTTGAGAGAGAAGATAAATAGACAAAGGCGAGAAAGGGTGATGGGTGAGGAGGCAGGAGTTGTGAGAGTTGTCAGTCAGTGGAAGGAGAGACGGCGAAGATATATTTTTATTTTGATAAGAGGAAAGCAAGGTAGGGTGGATGCAGATATAGGTAAACTTGATGTTTGTCACCAGGAAAAGAAGGGGTTCTCTTCCAAGAGCTATTTTTCTGTCAAGTAGAAGGTGAGAGCAACTGCTTAGAGAGGGGAGAGCATGGAGAAGGTCTGAATTGTCATGGCGGTAAGTGGAAGAGTGACCAGGAAATCAAGCAGGGGTGCTGGGAGTATGGAGAACTCTCTGGAAGTCTGTGAAAATTGTGGCTGGACTGCTCAGTGCAGCTCCAGGATAGCAGATAGTTGGGCTCAAGGTGAGACTTTGCCAGATGGGTACAACAAACAGGCATGGACAGAGGAGTTTAGAGTATTGACATGACTGCTAATTAGTGGCCCATCAGTGCCATGATGGATGAAAGGGGCGAAAACAGGAGTCATTGCTGGTGAAGCTGCAGAAGGATGAGAATCTCTTTGTCTTCTCCCACCCAGCATCGGCTTGAGGCTCCCATCTGCATGTAGGATGCATGGGAGGTTTGAATGAATTACTTTGGAAGTGGGCACTGACTGTATCCCAAGTGTGACCCTGGGGATGGATGTCTGGAGTAGAATCAAGTAGAAGGATGTCATTGGAGATGAGAAATTAGAGGCACTGAAAGGCCATGGTGTGGGACAGGCTCCCGGGATGCTCAGTCACCTAGGATGACAGCAGAGGTGACCAGACTTTGACAAATAAAGTTGAGTGACTGGGAAGCTAGGCTGTGGAGGCGGGGACAGATGGGAAAGGCTACCCTAGCTCCACTCGATTCCCTGGGGTGCTTCTGGGAAATGCCAATGACCGGATTTCACCGCTGCCTCTGAGATTCTTATGTAATTAGCCCGAGTGTGCTCTTAGCATTTTTTATAAGCTGCCTGTGTGATTCTAATGTGTAGCCAGGGCTGCAAGTCAAGGGATGTATCTAAGTAGCATTAAAGGAGCAGGTTTGTTTTTTCCCTTGAAAGGCTGGAGTAGTAGTAATGGTCTGGGCATCTAAGATATGACTTGGACTGCCCTGGTCATATAATATGATTGATTAAACCTCACACCTGCAGAGGAAATGTGTAGTGTAAATCTCAAATCCATAATCTTGATAAATGGAGTGGGGCATCCACCTACCAGCTCCTGCCTTGGCTCTAGGTGAACATCAGAAGCATAGACACACTGTATTGGGACGTCTCATCAAGTGCCACCCACCTCTCTCTGCCTCTGAGGATCCAAACCCCAGCTAGGCCCTGGCGGGTGTGTTTCAGTGGTTAGAGGGTCGGCCCACACAATGAAGGGTCGCATGGGTTCCATCCCCAGCCCCACTTGGGGCTTGAGTCTCTCTCACATCGATGTTTCTCTCTCCTCCCCTCCCTTCCACTCTCTCTAAAAATCAGCTGGAAAATCAGAAAAAAATGGGAAAACAGCTGTAGTAGTAAATATTGGTTTGCCTGCCAATGCCTAAGCAGTGTGTATACTGAAGCTCTGCCTATTTTAATTTCATTGAAGACTCAATTCACAGAGTTGTTCACCCCTTCCCAGGACCTGTGGGTCTCAGTCACCAAATGCTTATTTCTTCACATGTTTCTTGGTCCCCATACGGTAACTTGTGTCTTTTTTGCAAGGTTTCCCTCCAGTGTGCTTAAAAACTGAAATTTTTTACCTTCTTGAGAATCTGAAAGAATGGAGACCTAGACACGTAATCCGTCCTGAAAATACCAACTTTTTGGCAAGTAACAATGGACAAGAATAATGCAGCTGGCCTTTTAGTTAGCATGGACCTGGTAGTCCAAATAAGCCTTCTATCACCTCCCAGTCCAGCCCTGGGACACATACGTGGGGTGAGTGGTGTCTGCAGAGCAGCACTGTGGAGTGTCGCCTGCAGTCTAACCACCTCCACCCCAGCACAGCAACCCTTAATTCACAAGCTGGACCCGTGGATGCCAGCTGGCCAGTCTTGTCCCCTTCCCCTAGGGGGCAGTGGAAAGAATGTCCTAAGAGGGGGTGATATTGATGGAAGTTACTGGTTATGGACAAGGAGGAAGGGAGAGAATAATTTCACTAGAAGGGTTGGTCTAGTGTCCTAAAGAAGCTGAAAACAAACCCAGTCTTTACTTCAATTTAAGAGAACGATTTAGAGACTTTTCCTTATGGGTCCCATTAGCGAAATGAAACTAGCTGAGTTTGGACAAGTTTGAATTCTTGTTTTCCCCAGGTTACTGATACGGAATCTGGCAAACAGATCCAGCTGGTCAACCGCAAGTCCCTGCGCTCTCTCACTGCCCAGCTGCTGGTATTGTTGATGTCCTGGGAAGGAGCCACCTTTCTTTCTGTTGATGAGCTCAAGAGACATTATGAAGCTACCCACAGCACTCTTCTCAACCCCCTCGAATATGGGTTCATGACCCTGACCGAACTTCTGAAAAGTCTGCCTTACTTAGTTGAGGTATGAGTGCTAATGGTTTTTTAGGGCCATTGTAATGAAACTGTTGAGTTGGATATTTCTGGATTACCTAGTAATCTAGATTAGAGGGTTTAGAGCTGAAAGGGACCAAGTGGTCATTTTATAGTTGAACAAACAGAGACAACCTGCCCAAATGAGTGTCAAGCCAGGTCAAAAGCCCTGGCCTCCTGATTCTTGAACTGGGGGACTTTTGCCCTGCCTTAGGCTGGATTTTACTATTGTACCTCCTCTGAATTAGAGCGATTACATGTTGACTTCAGGTGACTTACCAGTCAGATACAGGTCAGAAAGGGAGATTGACTGGCTGGTCACCCAAGCCACCCTTTCAAGAATGGCACTTCCAAGATTAGAAGAATTGTTAGAGAATAAGGTCCTAGAAAAATTTATCAAAATTGACTGGAAGTTAAAAATTAGACTATTTGCCACAAAAGAGACTTTAAATGTCATTGAAATTTTGCCACTGAAAAAGGCACCAGGACCAGATGGGTTAACAATTGGGTTTTAACTAACCCTTAGAGAATGAATTTCTTAAAAAGTATTCTAGGCTACTTGTTGCAAAGCTCCCAATTTCATTTTATGAAGCCAAAATACCAAACTTGAATACCAAAAGCCTAATATGGTCACTCAAAAGAAAGTGAGTCTAAATAGGATATTAACCAATAAAATCCAAAAGTAACATACCATTGTTCTCATATAACCATGTGATCAATAATTAAATAACTAAAAGGTATTGACAGAAAATTTCTCCTTGGCCAAACTTCCTTCAGGCTCCCCTGAGCATCCTTCTAGACCAGCGGTCACCAACCTTTCGGACCTCACGGACCACCAGTGGTCCGCAGACCACTGGTTGGTGACCGCTGTTTTAGACTAGACCTTAACCTCGGGTGTCAGTTAGGAATTTTCCATCCACCAACAGCCTCCCTCCTCCCTAGGCTAAAAATCCCCATTTTTCTTTGTTAGATAGTTGACCCTTAAACAACATGGAGAACTGGGGCACCACCCCCACGCAGTCGAACATCACATATAATGCTTGACTCCCCAAAGATTTCCATTATCCCTCAGTATCCACAGGGGGTTTGTTCCCAGACTCCCTCGGATTCCCAGATCCACAGATGTCTCCTGTATAAAATGGCATAGATCAGTGCATCCACTTGGCCCTCTGCATTAGTGGACTCCCAACCACAGATCAAAAACAGTACAGGTATTCAGTGAAAAAAATTTGCGTGTAAGTGGACCCATGCAGTTCAAACCTGTGTTGTTTAAGGGTCAACTGTATTCAGAAGTGAGTCCAGTCCTACTAAGGCTGTTTCTCTTCCCCTATGGCAGTAGTTCCTGAATAAAAACTACCACTTTAGCTACTGTCTAGCTCAGCCTTTCTGTCACAAAATCATATTCAACATTTTCTGAACTCTTGTTAATCACCTGTTATGTGAACACCAGTTCTGGGCAATGTAAATGGATGTTCAAGACAAAAGGCTTTCCATGGCCAGCTGAGGTTGGCAAATGTCCCTTCTCCTACAGAATCTCAGTGCACATTGAAGATTCTGAAAAGGTTTATGGTAAAGAAATTGGCTTAATTACTTGAAAACAGAAGAGCTTTGGGCCATTTTTCCCGTGTTGGTTTTGTTTTTTAGAAGAATGCTGACATCCTCGTCCTGCACCACCGGTTCTTTGGAACACCACTCTGGGAGATGAGCTTTAGTGGCCTCCCCCCAGGCCTGATACAGCTCTCTCTGCCTAAAGGGTTGCCTTCCACCTTCATGCCAACCTTTTTGTTTGAGACCCCAGGTTTGCCACTTTCCTTCCTTTCTGACACACTGCTTCTCCAGACCCCTGCCCTTTTGGACTTGCAAATAGACCTCGGGTTTGCTCAAGGCTCCAGCTTTCTCTGGGAGGAGATCCTTGAATGAATCCTTCCTCCTCTTTGGCTCCATTTTTAGGTTGACTTGACACCTTGTCACTCTCAGCTGGAGGCCCTCACTTCTGGGGGTGGGGGCAGCCTCTCTGGGAGTGTCTAATGCTGCGTCTTTCTCTTGGACCAGGTTTTCACTAATGATAAGACAGAGGAGTGTGTGAAGCTCACAAGTCTGTATTTGTTTGCCAAGAATGTGCGGTCTTTACTTCGTACTTACCACTACCAACAGCTTTTCCTTCATGAGTTTTCCGTGGCCTATTCCAAGTATGTCGGAGAAACGGTGCAACCCAAGGCTTATGGCTTCAGTAGCGTAGAGGAACTCTTGGGAGCAATCCCACAGGTGGGTGTTTTCTGAGCTTCTTGGAGAGTCTTCCTGAAGAGCCACAGCCTTACTCGCCTGAGCGGAATAGGGAAATGGCAGGCGTTTTGGACAGATCCTTGCATAACATACAGTTTGTATAAGATGAATGCTTTTAGTGTTTCTCCTTCATTCTGTAAGCTTTATTAAATTCCCATACGCCCGATGAGGAAGTCCTAGACCCTGCCCTCAAGAAGGTGTCGGGTCTTGGAGAGTCAGGACACCCCAGCAGGTGATAAGTCCCTATCAGTGCAGCCACCAGTGGACACACGGTGGAGGGCAATGGGCAGGCCCGACGGACACCAGAGCCAAGTTGTGAAGGATGTGTTGACCATGTGGCAAAGAGGGGAGAGGGCAGTCTAGGTAGAGGGGATGCGTAAGCAGATGCCTGACAGCGAAGTACGAGCTCTGTTATGGGGGCCTTGCTCCTCTGGATAAGGAGCAGCATTCAAGAGCAAGGAGAGGCCTTCAGGTTTGCATGTGAAAAATAGCACAGTCACCACTGTGCATAGTACAGTTGAGAGAAACAGGAGGGAACAGGGAGCGTGGCCAGGTGGAGGGCTTTGTGTAGGATTAGGATAATGAGTTTAGTTTGAGGGATCTGGGAGATCTCCATGAATTCTGGGTGTGTTTAGTTTCTGGAAAAAATAGTAAGGGCTCTCATGTGAGAACGATCTTCATTTATAGACCAGAACTGGTGTTTAGAAGATGATCTTTTTAAAAGCCATAAGGAATATTTTTAAAGCTGAGTCTCACAATTTTTAGACTGCATAGCTTTTTATAAGGGACATGTTTTTGCCAGCCTCTATTGCTTTAAGAGAGTATAGGAAATTTTTTTCCTGGCATTAACTCAGTTTTAAATTCTAGTATGTTTAAGGCAGACACAGGTCACATTCTTCCTGAAGTTTAGGGTTTATCTCTTCTCCTTTTCCATTGCTTAACCAGGAGTATGTCTTGTGTGCAGGTGGTCTGGATAAAAGGACATGGTCATAAGAGAATTGTAGTGTTAAAAAATGACATGAAAAGTAAGTAAGCGCCCATCCCGGCCCTTGCAGAAATCCCGGTTCTCTCACTGACTTCTCCCTCTGACAGGTGCTCTTTGTCCTCTAGGTCATTTGAATTCAAACTGGCCCTCGGCTACTGAGCGTATCCTGGAGATGCCCAAGTCTTGCACAGCCATGGAACTCAAACTTGGAGCAGGTGGTGATGGTAAGAAAGGACAGACAAGGCAAAGCTCGTGAATTCTAGCAGAAATGGCTTGGAGTGGGGATGGGGTAGGAGGGACTCAGTGTGCCATTTTCATGAATTAAAGTTAAGTAGCCACAAATTTTTCAAAGTATTTGGTTAATAACAGAGAAAAAAAAATGGCCTACTTTTGATAGTATTTTATGGTTCACTGGTTAACGTTCTTAAGGGATGCTAGCACCCTGCTCCCCCTCCAAATGTTAACATGTCAACCCAATTCAGGTGTTAAAGGAAAAAATTATTCTGACACTCTTTTTAAAACAGTATTTCACCATTGCAATAGGGTCAGCTCTGCTGCAAGATCAGGCTCAACTCTGAATACAACAAGGACAAGTGGGGTTTGTAGTCAAGGGCATCGGTGGATGGAAAATCACCAAGGGGAGACATGAGGGGTAGGGGGATTCTAGCCTAACAGACCTAAGAGGATCCTTGCTAAAGGCAGGCCAAGGACTTAGACATGGCAGTGTGGAGTGAGTGCTGGTGGAGGGTGAGGAACTTGATCAGATTGCACGGCTCGGGGATTCTCGGTAAACTGACTTCCCAGGATTTTTGCTGAGACGCAGCAAGGACAGGACAGACATGGAAGGCCAAGGACAGGGTATAGCAGAGGAGAGGGCTAAGAGGAATCTCAAGTTGGGTCAGGGAGAATCTTCATCATAGGACATCCCTGGGAAAGACTGATGGTAATTCATTCATGTTACTCAGAACAACATTGAGTCACTTAGATTTTACGTGGAACTATCTCTGTAGATGGAAATCAGCTCGCTTGAATTGAATTTTAACTTTATTGAAAGACCTTTGAATCCATTGTTATGTATGAGAATTTTGTCTTCATTGGACTCTGACAGTCATAAGTGTTACTGTGTTGTGTGTTTATTACTCAGTTATGTAACACTTTACATTTTATAAAGCACCTTAATGTAACCCATCTCTCCCAGCTGTCACAACCTTCAGCAGTTGTTACCTACGTACCACAATTCCCAGAGGTGAAGTAGCTTACCCAAAATCACTCAGCTAGGAAGTGACAGTACTTGGACCCAAGTCTTGTAAATGCTGAGCTTTGCTCCTTTAACTACTGTACGCCCCTTCTGTGGGTTATTTCCCTCCTCTGGGAGCTTACTGTGGGGCCCTTTTTCTCAGATGGGGTCTCGGGGGAGATCTTGGCTTGTGGCTCTTCATTTACCAAAGACACACCCAGATCTTTCTGTTAATGGCCTTTTTTAAAACCTTGAGTTATTGAGTACTTCCTGCCACTTTTCCTGTTTAAGGCTTTGAAACAAAGCCTGGGGGCAGACTTGTGTGGACTGTCCTGATGAGCCATACCTACCTCTCCTGTCCAGGGCCCAGTCCGACGGAGCAGGAGCTTCTCCGCCTGACCAGTGCCTCCCCCGTGGACCTACTGTGCGCGCCCGTGCCCTCCTGCCTGCCGTCCCCTCAGCTGAGGCCAGATCCTGTCATCCTTCAGTCTGCTGATCTCATTCAGTTTGAGGAACACCCTCAAGAACCTTCTGGTAGGATATACTGTATTGTGGGCTTAAAAGATAAAATCGCATGCCAATATAATAAGTGTTTGATGGAGGTGGAAGAAACTATTCCTTTTCAGGCACACAATACCTGTGCTGATAATTCAGGACCCTCTTTTCCTGTCAGGGTTCCTCCCAAGCCTGAGGTGGCTTAGGGAGCAAGCAAGGGAGTGATGGTGCCACTTGAGGGATGGTACAGCTGGGCTACAGAGGAGGCACGCTCATCACCAAACATGCCGTCCCTCTGGCGGGGTCTCCATGATGGCTCCAGGAGGTGTGGGACTTTCTGAGGGGTGAGAGGGCATGGATGGGCATCTGCCTGACTGCAGACCCTGCACGGTGTCTGAGAAGGAAGAGGAAGCTGATGGGGTTGCGCACTGGCTCCAGCCCATGCTGCCCGCTCCCCCCTGCGTGCCTGACACTGCGCTGGGGCTGACAGACTCAGCACATTTAGATGGCAGGCAGAGCTTGTGTGGTGACTGGAGATGAATCTGGCTCCAGGCTGCCTGACTAGGAAGTGGCAGAGTTAGGATTTGAACCCAAGGCCTCCTGTCTTTCTGCTGCATCATCTGACCTGAGAGGATGGCCCTTCCGCTCAAACGAGGAACTTCCTTGTCTTGTCGTTCCCCCTGTGTGAGCAGCTTTTCTCCACACGGCTGCTGAGCTGCTTTCCTGGCCACAGGGACCGTTCCTGGCCACCTGGCCGATCTCACACCCTTAGTCTTCCTAGCAGCATCCTAGAGCAGTGAGAGAACTGAGCTTTCATCCGGGAAGTGGAGCCGGGGAACCATACGCTCAGCTTCTGAGACTGATCGAGCCTGTGGTAAAAGCAGGGCATGTTCCCTGGAGAGCATGAGTGGAGCTGGTGGGAGACTGACACAAGCTCTTTCTTGGGGTGGTAGCCTGGGTGACTTTAGCATACGTGCACCACTAGATGCAGCAGCCATCACACGTTCCAAGAGAGAAAACTACTTTGAATGGTATGAGCAGTTCTGTCTGCTGTTCTCCTCAGTGAAAGCCAGCCCGAGAAGGGAGCTGGGCTGTGCGTCCCTCCGTCACTCTCACCTTCTGCGTGCCTTCAGTGAGAGCCCTTGCACAGCAGTGGGAGTTGAAGTATAACAGTGCATCTCCTCCAGGCAGCATGGCTCTGTATGCATAGCAGCATCTCAGGAGCACTGCTGGATGTGACTTCCTGGATTTTCCAGGGCAGTTATGACTCCGTGCCATACCCCTAACTCCCCCCCCTCCCCCCTTTGGCCTGCAGAGTAAGGTCCTCTGTCAGGGCCAGTCCTCTGCCAGGCCCTCCTGGGTCCTTAACTCCCTGACACAGAGAGTGAATGGGCAGAGAAGCCAAAGTAGAAAACAATGTTTTTACATCATTGCTCATTGCTTTGAAGGCAAAAGTGAAGATTTCTAAAACTTTGTAATCCAGGGGATAGCTGAGATGCAGTTTATAAATATTTGTCTGTGACACATAATATTGGCCACACAGCTGACATGTAAATGGTGGCATGGGTGTGACATTTGGGGGGTTATTTTTTAAATATTTTTTGTGAAAATATGAGAGAGAAACTAAAAACCAATACTTCTTGCAGGTCCTAAAACTAAATCTGTTTGCTTCTCTGTGTTTACAGAAGTTATGATTTTAAACCAAGAAGAGAACACTGAACCAGTAAATCACAAAAAGCTGACCTCCGACTCCAGCTCCTCTTGTGTCTCAGACGCTGTCCCGGCGCCTCCCTGCCCCACCTCGGACACCCCAGAGTCCCAGCTCAGCAAGGGCCCTGTGGAAAGCCCAGCCAAAAAGCAGCCCAAAAATAGAGTAAAATTGGCAGCCAACTTTTCCTTTGCACCTGTAACTAAGCTTTGACTCATTCTGAACATAGAAGTAGGACGGGAACACTGTCTGATTCTGCGCACACAGTGGATTCAGAAGACACAGCCCTTGCTGTTTTAATGAAAACCCCTAGAAGCCACCTCCTCCATCCTTAGCTGTATTCCGTACGTTTCGTTTTTTTTCCATTGAACACAGCTTGGAGCTAAAGTTTTTCTCCCCCCCCCTCCCCCCCAATGATTTGAAAACAAAATTCCTGGCATTTGTTAAAGAAATCTTAATATATTTTACCAAGTTTTTCTTAATTATTATGAAATATAATGGTGTTCCATAAGAAGAAAGCAGTAAGAGCTTGGCTAGAAGGAAGTAGTTTTACTTCCAGTAAGCCCCATTAGTGGTATCATCCTCCATGTAGCATAATATAGTCTCTAAGCCTTTGCTTACTGATATTTTCAGATGGTATTAATCATATGCATGATGTGTCTTGAAACAAAGCCTGTTCAGTGGCCTGCGTGTTCACACACTGAAGGAGGGTGGGCCAGAAGTAAGAATGTCTTTTCAGGTTGGATACGAAGGTTCCTGGCTTCCACGTGACTTGTAAGAGTGCCTTGTTTTTTATTTAACTATGTCTGTAGTTGACAAATGCGGCTTCATCACAGAATTTTTTAAATGTTTCCACTGTGGGGTTCTATTTAGGAGCTTCTAGAAAGTTGATGATTTAAGCTTCCCTTTTATGTTAAGTTCCAGTTTGACATGCAGTAGGTAAAGGAGAAGGAGAGGGTCTTGGTGTCGTGACTTTGAAGTCAGTGTTAGAAGTCCACACATGATTGTGTGTCAAGAGGCAGTGTTGGGAGAGTGCCTCCTCCTCAGGTATGCTGTGCATAAAGTACAAACCAGCTGGGGGGGAGGTGCTCCCCCTGGGGCGGTACGGACACTCCTTCCACCAGAAACACACAGAAGTTATATCTAAACTTATAAAGGCCAAGGTGATCAACTTAACTTGGTTTTTGTCCTTTTAAAGCTGGTTTTGGTAGTCGGGAAGCTCTATGTGTATGTGTTTGTGTGTCTTAATAGTGTCTACTTTAACGCGGTTACTTCTCCCTGTTGGAAGCATGCAGGTTTTTTGTAGTATCTGGTGTTGATATTTGGGAAAAGCCAACCTGTGAGGGAGCACTGCTCCGTTGAATGACCTTCGCCCCGAGGTGGCTGAGGCATCGGTGACAGGTGGCCTCTCGCCCCTCCTAGAGAAACCTGACATTTACAATGGGTTGTATTTGTTGGGCAAAAGGCGGGTTCATTCATAGAGCAGAAAGAACCTGTTGACAAAAGGACTTCCACTAGTTAGATGGTTTCTTTGGGGGAAATGCTTATATTTTGTAATTTCTGGAAAGCCAGAAAATGGGCTCTGATTTTATAGCCAGCATTTTAATAAAATGCCACAAAATAAGGGCTATAGAGAGATTTTTACAAGATAGATGTTTGTTCCCCAAATCTTTTCTATGAAGCCAATGATTCCCAGATCTCAAGACGTAGCCCCAATCAAGCTGGAACTACACTGGAAAAGCCTCTGAGCGTGATGGCACCTGCGGTCCCGCTGGGGCTTTTCCTCCACAGGCGCAGTGGGACAGGAAGTACAATGCAAATGGGCAGTTTTTTAAAAGAAGCTTTTAAACCATGGGATAGAGTTAGTGTTGAGAACATCAGTTGCCTTATCCTGAGATTTCATAAGGCTGAGTTTGCACACTTGGACTTTAGTTTTGCTCTCATGTAAAGAACTGTGGACTTAAAAAAAAATAAGAGGTACTATTACAAGTCACAAGGAACAATCTCAAAGAGCAGCTTCTTTGGGCAACAAAGAAGAGACTGACGTCGTATGCAGTCATGTGAGTGTGGTCGCACCATTTGCTGGAGTTGCCAGTCAGCCTGGGCCACGTGTGTGACTAACAGTCGCTGTGTGAAGATGGGACAACACAGCGAGTTCATTGTGTTCCTAATGTATTCCGCAATGGCCAGTCCAGTTACTATCTATTTTTTTTTATCCAGAGGCTTAATTAAATGATGTAACAAAATGATATGTAAGAATTAAGACAATGAAATTCTTGATTTCTTGGTGGAAAGATATACCGGATTAGATTTATCTTTAAAAAAAGACAGAAGTTACCACCACAACCCCCTTCCCCATCTTGCACTGTTTGTTTTGGATTGGGCTTGGGGGAGAGATGTTTTTCTTAACTGTCTATTTTGTTTGAACACTTTTTGTGGTTCAAGTGCTGTTTTGTGTGTTGGGACCAAACAGTTGTCAATAAACTTTACAAGCAAGCATCCGATGTGAGTGTTCCAAGTGAGTGTTTAAGGGGAGGGAATATAAACCGGTCCAGTTCTGTCATCTTTTTATTTTGGGTTCCCCCAACTTCCTACACTTTCTGAAAATCGGCGGTGGAGACAAATTGATCTGACACTCTGGAGGCCCTTTTAATTTGGCACCCTGCCCTGGCAGGTGACTGGGGTTATGGGCCCTTTGTGGTCAGGACTCTCCGAGGTTTGTAATCTAGTTCCAGGTTATAATGTGTGGTGAAAATAGAATAAGCACAGAATGCTCCAGTTATAAAATGGGTAATTCCTAGACTCACTCTCCCTGTGAAAGAAATCCATTTTGCAGGCTGCCTTGGTCTTGGTCCCTGCCAGACATGCTTTTTTAATAAGCCCATTTGGAAAACACATTTCATAGGTTCCATTGTGAAGCCCTTCCCTGAGACCACCACCCCCTTGTACGAATCTGAAAGGACCTAGAAGAGACTTGAATGTTTGGGTAAATTGCCTCTTGGCAAAGTGCAATTTTTTAGAAGTTCAACATTAAAAAGCTCTTGAAAACCTTTGGCAATCCTTTCAAAACATCTCTCACGGCAGCAAAGTTTTGCAGAAAAACGAGTTGCCACCATGCCCCCAAAGAGCAGGGCAGAGAGGTTTTGTAGGTCCAGTTAAGGGTTTCAAACAGAGCCTTGCATTTACCTTTGTGCATTTCCCATCTGGTGTGGAGAAGATAGCTTAGAAGATGGCTGGCTGAGAGAGAGCAGACCTGTCCATGCAGGGATGTGATCCTCTAGGACCCAACTCCAGATGTGCGGTCCACCCATCTGTCTCCATCACAAGGAGCAGCGGGCGTTGATTTGTCTTGTCTGGTTTCTGGCTGCCTCAGTGGGCAAAGCCTGAGTCACGGCTCAGAAGCATCCCTGCCTCCTCCCACACCAGGGACCTGCTGTAGCCTCCACTTGCTCTGCAGATTGGCTCGGGCTGGTGGAGGAGCAGGAACCCTGAGTCACTGCCCCATAAACCAGCAGTCAGCGTGGTCCTCACCACTGCCTTGCTTGACCTTGCACTCGCCCACATTGCTTTCCGTCAGGCTGTACACTAGCTGGCCCATGTCCCAGTTGCTAATGTGATTACAGCAACAACCTCCTCTAACTCGACTATGGGGAGAGATGCAGAGAAGACAGATCCAATTTGCTTGTTTGAATTAATACTTTCAGGGCCAAGTGTCGAGTCTCTTTCCTGGGAGAGTTCTAGTCTTTTCCCTGAGAGGTCGGCAGCCCTGGGTAACAGCTTAGGTTGGAATATGAAGAAACCTAGTTGCCTTTGGGACGAATTGGGCAAATTTTGGAACAGAAGAGAGAACCCCTCCCTCTTCAGGTGGGTGGAATGAGGAGATCTCAAGTCCAAGGTCGAGGCCAGAACTTCCCTCAGCACGATGAAGAGAAGAAGTCACATTTTCTGGGAAGGAGGGACTTAGAAATAGGGACTAGGGCAGAGAGGAGGGAAAGGGGAAGAAACAGCTGCAGGTGGGAGCTAAGTAACGTGCCACAGCAGTGAGCCAGCCAGGAGCCCTGCAGTGGTCAGGGTGACCCGGGCTGGCAGGGAAGATGCTGGCACCATCTCTCCCACCTCTGCCTGAAAATCTTCCAGATGCAGGGCCTGACCCCTGCTGACCCTCCGCCATCTCCTCTCTCCTGACTGAGGGCCCCAGGTTTTGTTGGCTGTCAGCTAGAAGCCACTTGCCAATCCTATAGGCCACCCACAGTTCCCTGCCACGGGCTGCCTCCAGTGGCAGCTTAGTTCATCAAGCCAGCAAGGGGAGCCTCTCTCCAGTCTGCTGAGAAGGAGCCTTATAGAATGGAACCTGATCAAGGGAGTGAGCTCCCATCATCTTTACCAACTTCCACTCGTTAGAAACAAGAAACAGGGCCCACCTCTTAGACAATCCCTAAACCTTGACGGGAGGCCCAAGACATCCTATCCAGCTTCTAGCGTGGGAGGAAAGGGGCCTGAGCTACACCTTTTGAAGGGCCACAACCAAGCTTCAAAGCTGAAAGGGCCTTTGAAGTCAGGCTAGACCATACCACCCTCCACCCTCACACTGAGTTACAGACGGGGGAAATGAGGCTGGAGAACCTGAGCCATTGCCAAGTCACCGAGTGGCTGTAGGCTCTGGTCTACACAGCTCCCAAGCCCAGGCAGTGAGCCAGATGTGGGGACCCCAGTGAATAAGATTTGGGCCCAGCTGTGCCTTCCTGGGGCTCAGACAGGAAGACCACTCGGGGGTCATGATACTCCAATCACAGAGGGCGTCTCATCACCAGGGAAACGCTTAAAATGTAGGCTACCCACTGAAACCACTGGCCTGGGCTTTTCAAAATCGTCAGGATCATGAAAGACAGAAACGACTGAAGGAGATTAGAGAAGTGGCAATGAAAAGCAATGCTTGTCCCTGGACCAGATCCCAGTAGGGGAGGAGGAGGACAGTTGCCATAATGCAAATTATTGGGAAAACTGATAAAACGTAAATACTAGGAAGTAGTATTGAGTCACTGTAATATGACAGAGAACACCTGTGTTCTATAATACACGTTGGAGGATTTAAGGGTAAGGCGACATTATGTCTACACCTGAGGTCTTCCAGAGAGAAAGACAGTGAGTGATAAAGCAGATGCAGCAAAATGCCAGCAATCTGAGTAAAAGGACATAGAGGAATTTTTTGTCTAAGATCAAAATCATCTTATATTGCTGTGCAGGCTCCTGGGCCTCCCCGAAGATTGAGGCCTGCAAGTGGGCAATCAGGGTGAGAGCTGGCTGCAGGCTCCCGGGCTCCCTGGAGATCGAGGCCTGCTCATGGGCAGTCAGGGTGGGAGCTGGCTGTCCCAGAGCCACGTTTCCAGCAGCACCTGCAGCCACAGAGGCGCTTCCTCAGGATTCTCCCTTTCAGACCTGCAGATTGTGCTCCTGTGGGTAAGCAGTTGCTATTTGAATCTGAACAAACAGCTCTTGGTTGAAGCAAGTCAAGACCATGCTAGAGACCCACAGGGGACTGGCAGTCCCAGCACCAGCTCAGTTTCCTTCATGGTGGCTGCCTGTGGGCCTAGTCCTGATGATGGAGAAAGGAGGAGGCACAGGGCATTCGGTCAAACCAGGGTCTGAGTTCTGTCCTGGTTTTGGTGAGCTGATGACCTTAGCAATCCCTGCCCTTCGCTAAAACACTGTTTCTTATCCTCTAAAAGGTAGTGAACCCTTGTTTTTCGCTTCCCAGCATCCATTCTCTTTTCTTCTGGCACAACTGGGCTGACACCTCTCCCCTCCTTCCCGCTGGCTCCAGGGTCCGCCTGTGGACCCCAACATGACTAAGCAGAGAACCACACCCCTCTGGCCCAGCAGGTGATTCCTGAATGGGCATGAGACTGTTCAAAACATGACAACAAGCTCAACATGGAGTCACTTATGCTAAGCCCCATGTCACCAAACTGAGACTTAACTACAGTTTCTCCTCTCCCAGAAATGGAACCTTAAGCCAGTCCATCAGGAGTCACCAATCAGCCCTAGTTAGGCAATCTGCCTGATAACCCCTGCCATTCCCATAAGGAGCATGACCTGGCAATAACCAGCTCACTTGTTTGCTTAGTATAACTTCCTCCTTCCTGCTCCCTTCTGCCTATAAAAGTCTTCCATTCTGCACAGCTCTTCAGAGCTCTTTTCTATCTGCTACATTGGATGCTGCCAGATCTGAATTGAATTCTGCTCAAGCTCTTAACATTCTCAATATGCCTCAGTTTACCTTTTAACATGACCCAAGCCAGGCCCGAGAGGTTCCAGGCTAGGATTTTTGTTGAATTCATTGGGCTGTTACTCTAGGAGGCCGGGGAGGCCAGAAGCCAGGAGGCCATGGGCCCTACAAAGAGTCTGCCTCAAGAAGCCAGCACAAGGAGGTGGAATGGAAAAGTGGGAAAACAGTGAGTCCAGATGACATTGTTTGCTACCCTAGATCCCAGATATCCCAGCCCAGGAGCCAGGAAATGTCCTTATTTTTTGCCTATTTGGCTAGAGTTTCAGTCACTTACAACCGAGAGAATTCTAATGCAGAGAGCTCTAGCTCTGCATGAGTGACAGTGGGGGACACAGAGAGGCCCTCAAGGCAGGGTGGCCCCTTCCCCCATGCCACCCCCAGCCTCCCCTTCTCTCCTCCCCAACTCCTCTCCCTGCTGCATCTCTCTGAACCCCAGACTCCGTTCACTGCCCCCTCCCACATTCTTGCAGCCTCTGGGTTTACTACACTCACTCATTAAAACCCAAGTGCTGCTCTTTCTGTGGGAGGAGGAACAACAAACTGCAGCTATCATGTCAGTGAAGACACAAATCTTTGTGGGTGGAGGTGAGCCCTGAGCTGGCAACACGGCGGAGGCTTCTCTGGACTTGTGATGGGGACCTGGAGTAGAGGTTGGACAAAGACTGGGGGGAGCCCAGTCGTTCCAACAAAGCGGGAGGGAAACTGCTGGTGAGGCCTGGGGACAGGGTGAGCCACATGGCGACTGCTGGCAGAGCTGGTGGAAACGGGGAATTGAATAGTCAAGCTGTCTTGGTGTGTGTGGCTATGGCTGTGGCATAACCCCTCCCACCTCCATAAACCTTCTGGAAGGGCGGCTGTGTGTCCCAAGGCTTTGTGCAGCTTGGCTTCTGTGGTGAACGGAGAAGAGGGCTGAGTTCCACATGGGGCTTAGCAGGAGTCGAGGGAGGGGATGGCTGTGGGAAGAGAGGCGAGGGTTGTGGAGAACTGGTAGCAGTCAAGGTCGGGTGTGATGTGGGAAGGTGCAGACATCTTGAGGAAGCACTTGGAATGGGGGGATCACAATGTTGTCACGCTGCAGCATGCTCACTGCAGCATGTTCACGTGACGCTCACTGTCACCTGCCTGAGGGAAGGTCCTCTCATCCTGTCCTCCCCCCGGCCCCAGGCCCTACTAGGCCCTCAGCGAATAGGCAGCCTTCTGATTCCACAGCTTCCTACCTTTAGATGTAACCAATAATAATCAACTTTACTGCACGTCTTGTTCTACACCCTTCCCACACGTTGTCTCCTTTAATCCTCCCATTGTTCTCCCCAATTTACAGATCTGGGTTTACACAGGGAGGGGTTCCACTGACTCCACGCCCCAGCCCTTGCCCTTTCTCAGTTGTTTCCCCTGTGCTAATCCTGGTGGGCTCTGTTCAGACTGAACACTGGTGAGGAGGCCTCCCCTTGCCCTCCAGTTTGACGTCCTTGTCTCTCACCAGGACATAATTGCACAAAGGCAAGACCATCCCTGTCTGCCTGTGTTCCCTGTGTTCATCTGTGTTCCCTAGTACCTAATGCCTATTGTGGAATTAATTCATAGATGAATGGGAAAATGACCTGAAGTTTGTTCCTCAAGACAGCTTTCTTTTTTAAACATATTTTTATTGATTTCAGAGAGGAAGGGAGAGGGAGAGATAGAAACATCAATGATGAGAGAATCATTGATTGGCTGCCTCCTGCACACCCTCCACTGGGGATTGAGCCCACAACCTGGTGCTTGTGCCCTGACCGGAAATTGAACCTTGACCTCCTGGTTCATAGGTCGACACTCAACCACTGAGCCACGCTGGCCAGGCAAGCCAGCTTTCTTGAGTGCTTTGCCTCAGCTTCTGCTGCCCGCCCAGCTGTCCTGCTGATAACAGGCATGTGAGTGGTGGCTGGTGGATTGGGTGGGTTGTAACTGCTTCTTCACAAGCTATAGAGGAGCTGAGCTGTGAGCTCCCACAGCTCAGGGCTGTCCAGCCAGTTAAGGTTTATAAGGGGTTCAGCTGCTGCTGGAATGGCCATGAATCGCCTCTAATTGAGTACAGCTCAAAGGGAAGGGGTGCTGATACTGCTGGAATTAGAAATAGGAAATAAACGCCCTGGGTCTGGCTCTTACCTTGTTCTCACACTCAAGTCCTGGCTCTAACACTTACATGCTCTGTGACCTTGGGCTAATCACTTCCCCTCTCTGAGCCTCAGTTTCCCTGTTTGCCAAATGGGGGTGATAATCCCACCCTCTCTCCAATGCAATGGAACTGTGGGTGAGGGAGCCCTCCCCTGCCTGGTGCATCTAGCTCCCATGCCTGCACCTCGCTGAAACTGCTCTCACCAACCCCATCCTACTACGAAGTCTTGTGGGCCCTTTTCATAAAGTTCTTAAAGTCACATGACCTCTAGGTCAAGTTGGATGCTCCGGAACACACCATTCTAGACACTGCTCAGTGTTTCCTCTTCCTCCCCAGCTGCCTCTACCTATTTTGTTCCCTTGAAGGTACAGTTTCAAACTGAGAAGCATCACACCTGGTTAGAGCTGCACTTTAGGAAGGTCATTTTGGCTTCAGAGTGGCACACAGGTGGAGAAGAGAAAGAGCTGGCCGGGAATCTGAGTTCTTGGCACAGGAAATAACGTGACTCAACAAGAGAGAGAGGCCAATGGAGAACATGGCAAGAACAAAGAATCCAAAGAATCCTCTTTGAGCCACAGCACAAAGGCGGACCCAGGTGAGCAGGTGTGATGAGGAGAGGGATGTAGGAAGGGGCCAGATCGAGAGGGCCTTTAAGCCACATGAAAGTACAAGGATTTCATCCGAATGGCTTTGGGAATGGTTTTAAAGGGGGAATGGCACGGGTTTGCATAATTCAGGAAATCACCTGGCTGCTCTGTGGAAAATGACCAATGCTTAGAGGGATCACTGATAGTTAAGCTACTGCGCTGACCAAGCAAACGATGGAGGCTCCACTGAGGATATGGTGGTGTAGACATGTCCTAGAGAAATTTAGGAGGTAGGTGCTAAAGACTTGGCAGTTGTGTGGCTGTGGAGAGGAATTGTAAGTGCAAGGACAAGTCCTGGGATAATCTTGGGCAATTGGGTGGCACATTTTCCTGAGATGAAAATCACAGGGGAAACTTCAGACAAGGGTCGACCAACTTGTTCTTAAAGGGCCAGAGAGTAAATATTTTAGGATTTGCAAGCCACATGGTCCCCGCCACAACTCTTCAACTCTGCTATTGTAGCACAAAGGCAGCTAGAGACAATACATCCAAAAATGCACTTGGTTATGTTCCAATAAATATTTCTTAAAAACAAGTGGTGGGCTGGTTTGCTGACCCATGTTTTAGGTCATGTCACATTTGAGGTGCCTGCTCTGGATCCACAGGGAGCAGTGGGAGACAAGAGTCCGAGTGTAGGAGAAAGGTCTAGGCCAGAGAGAGAATCCAGGAGCAGTCAGAGTGCAGGTGGGCATCTCAGACCAGCAGAGTGGGGTGAGCGGGATGCTGAGGGCCAGGCCCTGAGGACAGGAAGAGAGAAAAAGGACTGGATAAATGTCTTGCTGAGTGGTGGGAGGTGCACCTAGACAGTGAGCGCCTCAGACGTTGAGTGTGTGTGGCAACTTGGCACAGAGCTGGGCAGCATGAGGGCTGACGTGCATCAGCTGGATGTAAATGAGGGGTGCCAGATTCTGTCACCCCAAAATGTATCTCTTTGGCATTGTTTTAAGCTAAAGGCCATTGAGAACCAGCTGATGCACAGAAACTCTAAAAACAGGGGTTTTGTAAAGGAAATTTCCATTTATAAACGAAGTTTAAATTCCCACTTGTAAAGGGTGTCTCCCTCTCCCATACCAGGAAGAGGACTCTTATCAATGGAGAAGGTAGGACTTAAATCTGCACAACAAACCTTACTAAACAACCCTTGTCTACCATACTTTTCCCAGTCACCTATGCATTACTTGTCTCTCTCCCCCACCCACCGCCTTCCCCCATCTTTCCCCAAACCCCTTTCCTTTATTATTATTTTAAAAATATTTTAAAAATTGATTTCAGAGAAGGGAGAGGGAAAGACAGATAGAAACATCAATGATGAGAGAGAATCATTGATTGGCCCCCTCCTGCATGCCCCTGGATTGAGCCCCCAACCTGGGCATATGCCCTGACCGGGAATCAAACTGTAACCTCCTGGTTCGACACTCAACCACTGAGCTACGTTGCCAGGGCCCCCTTTCCTTTGTTTTAGCCTCAGATGGTAGAGAAGCCCAGGTTCTTTGGGTTACGCATTGCTGGCTGCTTCTCGCATGTGTCTGTGCATGCATGAGTTAACAATTTCTCTTTGTTTAACTCTTGTTTGTCTGTCTTTGGTCAGCCCCATTTACAGAGTCCCATCTGGAGAACCTAAGATGGATAAGGAGATTTTTTTCCTCCTCTATATAACCAAATGGTTACATCCATGACGAGGGGGTCAGTGACAAGAGAGTAACAGAAACCAGATTAAAATAGGCTGAAGAGGGAGTAGAGATGAGAAAAATGGAGTAAGGTGATGAACAAGTCTCAAGAAGGCCGTGAAAATATAGAGAAGAGAAGCTGGTGGCTGCTAGGGACGCTGGAATGGAGGGTTGTTGTTTGTTTTTTAATGGAACAGATTTGTTTAAATGCTGATGGGAAAAGAAAGGACTGTTGAGGTTACAGGAGGTGGATGCTGAATGGCGATCCCACCACTGACTACCAATGGGACCTTGGATACCTTCCTCATCTGCAAAGTGGAAGTAATAATAGGGTCTGTCCTGTGGGTTAAGGTGAGGAGAAGAGAAAATGTGGATACATGGCTCAGTGCATAGCAATAAGCTCTCAACACATGTTTCTCCTGCTATTATCTTCCCCCTCCCCCCCGCCCGCCCCCTTGGCTTCCAGAAGGAGTGAGTCTGGGTGTGAGGGTCCAGAGGTCTGCAAGGTTTCCCAGCTTTGCAGGCAGCCCTAGTGATCTGGGAGCATCTTAAATTATTACTTCCTTCTGCTCTTCTGTAAAAACCTAAATAAATGGTGGGGGTTTTTTGGTTTTTTTTTTTAAAAAATCAATAGGAATAGCAGGAACATAAGTTAGGTCTACCCCAGGGTTCTGCAGATGTACTAAGGCAGGATTTTTATGAGAGTTTCGATCTCCTTTGGCTTGTTAAATTGGTGACTATCTTTAATTGGTCTGAGGTCAGGCCTTTCAGACCCACATTTTCCACAGGCAAGGGAGAGTGGCGGGCCCTTAGCAGCCCACGTTTTTATTGCAAGAATGAGGAGCATCTGTGTAGTAGGTTGAATAGCATCCCCATAAAATTCATGTCTACTGCTGTCTCAGAATGTGACCTTATTGGAAATAGGGTCTTTGCAGAAGTAATTAATGATCAAGATGAGATAATCCTGGATTTAGGGTGGGACCTAAACCCAATGACTGGCGTCCTTATAAAAAGAGGGGAGGACCCAGACACACATACAGAGGCAAAGGCCATGTGAAGACGGAGGTAGAGATTGAAGCGATGAAGCCAAGGATTGCCAGGAGCTGGCAGAGGCCAGGAAGGACTTTCCCCTAGAGCCTCAGAGGGAGCGTGGCCCTGCTGACACCTTGATTTTACACCTCTGGCCTCCAGAACCGAGCATAAGTTTTTGTTGTTCAAAGACACCCTGGATGAGGTAACGTGTTAGGGCAGCCCTAGGAAGCACTAAGTCTGGCTTCATGGCAGTGAAGGAGGACAGTGTTCCCCAGGGCCAGTGTGGAGGCACTGGTGGTGGTGGTGTCTCTTCAGCTTCAGGATGCAGGAAGTGGGTGCACGTCAGAGCTGGGACCTGAGGCAGAAACACATCTAAGAGTGGGAGGGGCTTGCTGCCCACTGGGCAGGGCCATCGGCCCAAGACTCTGGTTCCTCAGTTAGAGAGATTTGTGTCAACTCCAAAGCTGCTGGGACTTGACAGACATTCAGATTTACCTTGATGCTGTTCTTAATCCTCCCCTGAAGATATTTTTTCCATTGAAGGGGGGTGAGAGAGAGAGAGAGAAACATCCATGTGAGGGAGACACATTGATTGGTTGCCTCCTGCTCGAGCCCTGACCGGAGTCAGGATTGAACCTACAACCCAGATATCTGCCCTTGACCGGGAATCGAAACCACAACCCTTCTGTGCATGGGCCGAAGCTCTAACCACGGAGCCACACCAACTAGGGCCAGATTTACTTTTTTATTTTTCTCAGAAAAAAACCAACAATATTCTTTAATAGGCTGGTTTACTCATATATCTCTGATTGCTGTGTTTCTTTATTTGCCCTTCTGCAGCTTGCCTTACCTAATAAGACATGTTATAGATGAAAGGAGTTTTTGTTTTGTTTTATTTTGTTTATCTGGCTAATCCCAGATACTAATGACGTGCTAAAGAAGTCTTGTCCCTTTGTTTCAGCTGAGTTTGACTTTCTAACTCAGTGCAAAACACTTATAATTCCAGTGGGATCAGTGGTTCAGATCTATCTTTAATTTACAAATTTATTTCTTTAAATGCGATCCATTAGTAGCCTAAAAACTTCACTTCTAGGAGATTATCTTAAGGAAAAATCAGAAATTCAGATGAAGCTTTATCCCAGAATGTTTATCATAATATTATTTACTAGTGGCCCGGTGCATGAAATTTGTGCATGGGAGTGTCCCTCAGCCCATCCTGCACCCTCTCCAATCTGGGACCCCTGGAAGGATGTCCTACTGCTGGTTTACAGGGATTGGGCCTAAACCGGCAGTCAGACATCCCTCTCGCAATCTGGGACTGCTGGCTCCTAACCGCTCACCTGCCTGCCTGCCTGATTGCCACAAACTGCCCTCCCCTGCCGACCTGATCTTGCCCTCAGCTGCCCTCCCCTGTTGGCCTGATCACCCCCAACTGCCTCTGCCTGCCTGATTACGACTAACTGCCCTCCCCTGCTGTCCTGATCTTGCACC